>NC_142030.1:108626643-108934477 GCF_982192425.1 Myodes glareolus
CTAGGTGGCAGCTTTGGTGAGGGCTTTCCACCTGCTCCAAACATCCACCTATAGGAAGCGAGTGCAGAAGATCCCTAGCTAGAGACGGACCTAAAAAGGCATGCACAGACACTGAATCACTAACTGCAGAATGATGGCATGGTCTGAAACAGCACTGGCTGGGAATGCCAGCTTTGGAGCAGAAACATAGCTCCTCCTTCTCTACTGTACTTTGAGTTCAGAATAAACTATCACTGTCTACACATCAAAGGTTTGATGTACAGATTGATGCTAACTGGCCATGAGATGTAGTAGCAGCTCTTGAGAGGTAACTGGTGTGTTCCAGAAAGTAAAACTGGGGCAGTAATGTTTCCTTTCTTTTTTATTGTTTTTTTTTCTTCAACAGTGAAGTGAGGTGCTTACCTTGCCATGCATTCCTTGCCTTGCTGTGCACTGAGCCCAAAGGAAGAGGTACAACTGCTCTCAGAGTGGAAAACCTGAGGCAGTGAGCCAAGTAAACCATCTTTCTAATTTCCTTTCTTTAAGTGCTCATTAAAGTTGTACATGGTAGACTAACATTCCTCAGCATTCACCTCTAGTTACTTGGGAAACAAGAGCTCTATAATCAAGGACATTGATACAAAAACAGGAGGATTCTGGGAAAAATCAGCACTCACAGGGCTGAGAACTCAGAAAGGCAATTGGCACACACTGCAAATGAGTAAAGACCAGTTTGTGGTTCTCCTGAGATTCCTTGAGGAGAGACTCCAGTCATTCTCTGACCACCTCCTAAGAGACAACCATTCAGGGGTCAATCAGTCAGCTTGATGCCTGGAACAGAACTCTGAGTAAGTGATCAGTTTCTCCCAAGCCATTTACTGGTATAGGTTTACTAAACATACCAAGTGATCACATGTGGTGTTATATTGCTCAGTTGCCTCCTGTTGTGAAAAGGTATCTGACTAAAGCAAGTTTTAAAAGGGAGGATTTTAGTGGAAGAGATGGTTTTGTGGCTAAGAGCTGTTTTGTGAATTTGGAACCCCTCTTTTCAGCGACTAGGAGGTGGCAGCCGAGGTGGCAGTGACAGCTTATGTGCATTTCCACTGCTGCTCTGGTCCTTACAAGTTGAGTAGAGTTGAGTTGTGTCACCCTTAAAGTTCCTGACCACCCCAATTTGCTCTCTCTGCCTTTCTCCTTTGTTCTGTCTTGATCTACCCTGTTTGTTCTGTCTCCTGGTCTCACTCTGTCTGTCTGATGTCCGCTGCCTTCTGCTATAAACCTCTAGGCATTAGATCCGTTGCATGTGATATGATCTCTAGTGGCTCACCCTGACCAGGCCTGGCAAAGGTGCTCTGTTTGTGGTTTTATCATTGCAGCTGTGTTAACACAGGACCACAGTTCAGTTCCTCAAACCCACATCAGGCTGTTCAGAACCATCAGTAACTCCAGCTCCAGGGGAATCAATACCCTCTTCTAACTTTGATGGAAAACAATACACATGGTAACAGACACACACACACACACACACTCACACACACACACACACACACACACACACGCACTCATATACACACACAAATAAACAAATAAAACTGCACAAAATTGGACACCATGATATACAAGTAAAAGACTAATTGCTATGATTTGTGGTAGCCTAACCCTGACATGTTCCCCTGCTGGCACCACGACAGGTGGGAGAAAGACAGATATACCATGCAGAGAGAGCTTGGGTATAAAGTTTATTTAGTGGGTATTGGAAAGGGTATAAGGGTAAGGGGGTTATGGAGGAAAGAGAAAAAGACAGAGTTAGAGGGACAGAGGAAAAAGGAAAGAAGAGGGGAAAAGGGAGAGGCAGAGGCTACCTTTTCAGAAGGATGGACAGAAAGAGAAAGAGGAAGAGAGGTAGCATGACATCAGCTTGTCTCGGCAGTAGGAGAGGAAGACTGGGAGTGGGCAGAGCTTGTCTCTTAAAGAGACAGGGTACTCAGGTGACAGGGCAGGCCAGCAGAATTATAATTATAACATCCCCATCTTTCTCTTGTAATAAAAAGGCAAGGAGTTGGGCATGGCAGGTTAAGGGGATGAGGGCATCAAGGTCTCAAGACTGCTTCCTGCTGATTTGTGAATGTAGGAGTCTTGAGGGACCTGAGAAAGCTGGGGTGCTGGTCATGTCCTAAGGTATCTGGTTGCTTCACGCTTGTCCAGGATTTGTGGTGTGGAACTGTCCGGTGTCTCTTGGACCTGGCGAAGTGTTGGAGGTGTTAGCAGAGCAGAGAACAAAGTTAAGTTTAGGAGAAAAAAAAATGTTTTCTTTAGGTCCTGGTAATTGAGGAAGAGGGTGTCAGGATCAGAGAAAGGTAGGAATATTTGGGATCTTAGAGTCTGGTAATTGAGAGAGGGGTGTAACTGACCTATTTAAGGTGAATCCTTCGGTTCACCTCCATGGAACTCAGAAGAATTCTGTGAGTTTGTGAAAACATAATTTTTAGACACGTACATTGTATAGACAGCATCATATTTATACCAGAATGACTACTGTGGAAGGACACCTAAAAGAAATCCCACACTAGCTCAGAATTGAGAAATAGACAGTTATTTATTTAGGGGTAGACTCACAAATCAGAATCCTCTGCTGAAGCGGACATAAGAAACCAAATCCCGCAGCCAGAAAAGAGGCCAGAGGCCAGCGGTGTGCTCCACATCAGCATAAATAGTATGAGAGGCCACGCCCCAGTGGGCGGGTAACCACTGACTGTAAGGCTCCCTACAGCAGACTATGACTGATGTTTTTGTAAAATAAAAAGTATCTTTAAAAAATGACCAAACAGAATTTAAAATCCTGATTTTGCAGTAGTGGCAGTACTCTGTCACAGTTAGAATAATAGCTTGTCAGCAGTTTATTGATAATGTTAAGACTTTTAATGGCAACATAACGAAGGAGGAAAATTTAATAACTTACATGTCCTCAGACCTTCATAACATTCAGGTACACACCTTAATAACTTGTATTTGTATACATTAAAGCATCTTTTATTAGACCTGGTAAGATGTTAGGCTGAAAACTGTGAGGTTGTCCTTTTAAACTGGCAAAACCTCTCAGCCATCAAACTGTATCAGAGATCTTTGAGAAGGGTAAAATTTTACTTGAGTTATTGATTTAAAAAATGACAGAGAACTTACTTGATTATCTACCTAGAGTCACTCTCCAGGCTCCTCCATGGTTGTTAAGGCCAGGGGCTTTCATGGTTGTATTTGTCTTCTGTTGTTAGAGTAGGGCCTGGCAGGCATCAAAAGATCCTTTGGGTTACAAACCTGTAGGAAAACAAACCTACCTTGCCCTGATCAGGTAGGCAGTTCAGTTCAGTTCTCCTTTGTCCCCAGGAGACCTTCAGGAGTTTAGATGAAAGGCAGATCTGCCCAGTGGTTAGTGCTTTCACATGATGAAGTGAATTGTGGATGGACGCTGCTCTGTACTCATCCGTCTTCTGTCTTTCCTGAAGGATAGGGTGCTGTTGAAAGACCTGGATAAATCCAGATCCCCCTAACAGGAAAATAGAGCCAAAAATCTAGCAGGAAGAGAAGAATCAGAAATCTAGGATTAGCCAGTTCCAGGGTTCCAGGAACTAGCTAAAGATAAAGATAGATTGTAATCTTGAGAGTAATCTTGAGAGACAGAGAGATTCGCCCTAGTAATTATCACCCCCTAGTAATTATCACCCCCTAGTAATTATCACTGGAATAGGAATTAGCTGATTAATGATCTTGAGAGGCAGGGAGTTGCCCCTTTGTAATCATCACTGGAATTTTCAGAATTTTCTGTGACAGCCTCCCTGACCCCCTTTCGGATTACTGGGCTGTGTGGTTTCTTCCTATAAAAACTACTTCTCCCGGTCACTCGAGGTCGAACTCTTCCCCTGCGTGGGTTATGAGTCTCGGCCTCAGTGCACTGGTTCCCGTCTTGTCGTCTTGTCATTAAACCTCGAGTGATTGTAGCAAGGACGGTCTCTCGTGAGTTACTGGGGGGGGGTCGCGTCATCCCGAGGCTTGAGTGAGAGTCTCCCCAAATCGGGGGTCTTTCACTGTCTCTCTGTTACAAAAAGCCTTTTAATAATTAAACACTTACATGCCATATTTCCCAGACCTCTGAGTACTTGAGGACTGTTGTCAGGTATGTATTTAAAGTTATGATTACAGTATAGGATCTGCCTAGAGAGCTGGGTCCGAGCTTGACTGTACTGGTTTTTATCTTAACTGTTTGCACTAGAAGCTTAACAGTAAAGTAACAACAGTAAGGAACAACTTACAGGAAAGTTGTACGTTAGCTTTTGTTAATCTAAAATAGATTTTTATAACATTAAATTTTTATCATTATATAGAATATATTTTAAAGCAGAGTTGAATCACATATACAATATGTTGTAACAGATTTAAAAGTACATAGCAATTTAAAGTATTTGAAACTTATTGCTCTCTTTGTCTGGAATGAGATACAATGAACAGAGCTTATTAGGACTGGGGCTACTTAAAACATTTAACAGTAAGTATACAGACACTAACGCACAGTTGAATTTGAGTTACGCATAAAGTTAAATGAAAAGTGAGTGAGAGAAAGCAGGCTCTTTTCTTGGGAAAACAGGGAAGGAGATGTACTGCAAATGCGACTCAGAGTTTAATGGATGCTTCAGTCAGCCCTGCCAAGATGGACCACCACACAAAAACACCACATGTTGAAAGACCCCAAATATCAGGGGGTCTCACTTGGAGCCCTCTGTCCAAGAACCAGTCCACTGGATGCAAGAGCAAGAGGCAGTTTATTTAATATACACAGGCGCCCATGGATGCTTCAGCAGCGTAGCTGACTGAGCATCCCAGGCTGAAGGCACATTATGTATTTATAGGGATTTAAGAGTTACATAAGAGGCTGCATAGCAACAAGCATTTCATTGGTTCTCACATTGGCGGGCTTAGCTCACCCCGAATGGCCCCATGTCTATTCCCGAATTTCCCCAAAAAAACACAAAGCTATATAGAGAACCCTGCAGCGTTGACAGTTTAGATAGAATGCCTTGGAAGTGGGGTACTCCCTCTCCTCAGCCTAGTCAGTGAGTCTGCAACCCATAGATATCCTGTTTTTGCATCGGCTGGGGGGGGAGGGGGGGATGGGAGGGAGGGGAAGGACGGGATGGGGGGCACTACGACTTTCCTTCTATGACCCAGCTAAATTTCGCAGAGTCATTAGCTGAGCCTGGGGCTTTCTTTCTTTCTTTCTTTCTTTCTTTCTTTCTTTCTTTCTTTCTTTCTTTCTTTCTTTCTTTCTTTCTTTTTATGTCCCTATGGCTCAGTTAAGTTTCAACAGAGTTTAACATAGTATATGGACACAGGGGTCTTTCAAGTACGGGGGGACCTTCATTGTAACAGAGCATAAAAGTAATTATTAAAAGCTTAAAGCAGGTCATGTAACCAACATTTTGGCTAGAGGCAGAATCTCACCAGTCCAGCTCAAAAAAAAAAAAAAAAAAAAAAAAAAACAACGGATAGAAACAACGGTGGCGGTGACTGGCGATTGCCCTAACAAAGATGGTGGTGGCAAGGTTGGGGCAAAGCATGGAGGAACTGTGGAAATTTTAAACAGATAGAAATAACAAGAGAGACATATAGGATGCATAAATATACATTTAAAGAAGTATCACATCAGTGTGGCAACACCATCTACACATTCTTTTATACATGAAGTAGACAGAAAACTTTTAAGCACCATTAGTTAGCCGTGGTGGGGTGGGAACACGAACCTGCTCTCTGGGCTAGATAATGCAGTAGTGGCAGTTACAGAGACAGGAGAGGTGTGAGATTTTTGACTAGGAGGAGAAAGAAAAGAAGAATTTACCGGCGGGGGCGGGGGGGGGGGGTAAGGGAAGGTGGAGTATCCCACCCCAGACAGGTTTGGCCACAGTGGGAAGCAGCCCAGCAGAGGAAAAGAAGCAGATGGGTGTGAGACAGCATGGCTGGATAGAAACTTAGAAACTTGCATCTGTCTGTTAGCTGATAGAAATTAGAAAGCTCTTTGGGGCTGGAGAGATGGCTCAGTGGTTAAGAGCACTGGCTGTTCTTCCAGAGGATCTGAGTTCAATTCCCAGCAACCACATGGTGGCTCACAACCATCCATAATGAGATCTGGTGCTCTCTTCTGCCCTGCAGGTATACATGCAGACAGAAACTGTGTACATAATAAATCTTAAAAATAAAAGTAAAAAGAGAAAGCTCCTCCTATATTGGGGTCTGTCAATAGGCAGTAACAACTTTTTGGTTGTTATTTAAGGGGTTGGAGTAGCACTATTTTCCATGAGTGGGGTACAAGGTCTTAAGTCTGTAGCCTTGGCATCCTCAGAAACAAGGGGAAGATCAGCAATGATTGGCTCAAGCTGCCCATTGCGGTCTGTCAAGCACAAAGGGAGGGGCCAGGGAGCTCAGAGCCCCAAGGCTGTGAGTGACCAGAACTGGGTCTTTTACAGTGAAGTTTGAAGGTGAGAACTCATAGCTGAGATGAAGCCTCAGTCATGGATCATGGTCAGAAGTGAGGGGGCAAGGATCTTACCGATTTGTAGCCAGTGTCAAGCGGAGAAGCAGGTTTGGGTCCAGGATCCCTACATGACTTGGCCTGTCTGCCTGTGGGCAGTAAGAAATACAGAGAGAGCCTCACCAAGTCACGCATTAATGCTATGATTTATGCTGGCATGACTCTGGCATGTTCCACTGCTGGTGTGAAACCATGGTGGGGTGGGAGAAAGGCAAATACACCATGCAGAGAGATCTTGGCTATAGAGTTTATTTGGAGGGTATTGGGAAGGGTATGAGGGTAAGGGGGTTATGGAAGAAAGGAAGAAAGAGATGGGGCAGAGAAAGAGAGGAAAGAAGAAGGGGGAAGGGAGAGGCAGAGGTTACCTTTTCAGAAGGACAGAGAGAGAGGAAAAGAGGAGGTGAGAGATCAGCTTGAAAGGGGAAATTGGGGGTGGGCAGAGCTTGTCTCTTTGTCTCTTAAAGGGACAGGGTACCCAGGTGACAGGGCAGGTCAGCAGAATTATAACACTAATAAGACAAAAAAAATGCCCAAACAAAGCAAAATAAGCAAAATGTCCAAAAAATAATATTAAGGTTATTTTGATTGGCCATCTACTACTGGGCATGCAACCAACCCAGAAGTATAATATACCAAGCCAGATTCCAATGGAGAAAGCAAGGCTTTCCTTTGTAAATGGGTGTCTCGGTGGTTATAGAAGAAGCTTCTCTTTACAGGAGACGGGGATTAACAAAGGGACCCACAACTGCACAATGTGCAGGCAAGGAGATCCTAATGGGATGATGTCTTTACCAAACCCCTCCCCACAGAACCTGTGTAGGAGAGGAGACAAAAAGACGTTAGAGTCAGAAGGGATGCATGACTCCTAGAAAACATTGTCTTCCAGACACAGTGGACTGATGTGCATGTGAGCTCAGAGACTGTGACAGCGCGCACAGGGCCTGCACAGGTCCAAGCGGAAGAGGCCCCAGTGCATAGAAAGAGAAGAAAACACAGGCTCCCAACCCTAGCCAGGAAAGTAAATCTTTCTTAAGAGGCTTTCTCTGCCCATAGTTTGAGAGTGCAGTTTGTGCTGGCAGGTTTTCCTTCAGTCAGGAAGCAGAGAGATTGCTCTCATGTTTATTCATTCTATGACCCCACCTAGAATGGTGCTGCCCATACTCAGGGAGACACCAGCAATAAACGCAGGGTATTTCAACCACCTGGGCTAACATGTGGAACTGGGTTCCTGCTGTTCTCCCTGTCCAGAGAAGGGGTAATAGAATAGCCAAACATCTGTGGAAGTCTCAACCATTTGATTCGCGCCTAGTTGGGTTTTTGTTTGTTTGTTTTTCTGCTTTCATCAAAGCAAATAATCAGACAGCTCTTTACCTATCATGAGATCTTTGCTTGCTTGTTTTCAGTGAATTTTATTACATCAATGAATGGTGACCATCTGTTAGGCACACAAACTAACATGAATTGAGAGTGAGATCTTTCCATTGTCCTTTTCTTCAGGACAGCATAGGAAAGGAAACGTGGTGTGAAGTTTACCCAGAGCTTCCTGAAATCCTCTTACTTTTTGTAGTAGAAGAGTGGACACTAACAAAGTGACATCAAGATTAACATGTAAAAGAATCCATTTGAAAAAGAAAGACTAGAAGCCCCTCCAACTAGGGCTTCTGGCCCCAAAAGCATCCTGCCAGAGAAAAACACCAGGAAGCAAACAAAAGCAGTTGGAGGGTGTCCAAATGCCCCCTGTAGAGTCCTGAGTCTCTGCCTGGAGCTTTTGGGTGCATCCTTTTCCTCAGTTTGTAACACCCTTTCATTATGTCTCCTTTTCTCATTACACTCTCTCTAATCCTGTTTCTCTGATCCAACTCCTTGCCAGGGGCACAAGAATTTGGTATGTCAACAGATGCCCCAGGAAGTTTGGCAGGGGCTTTGGGGCTCAGAACCATGTCTGTAAGATTCTCATTGCTGACTCAGGCACCTTAGTTTCACTGTTGCATCTCTTTCAAAAAGTTGCTTTCCCATTTCCCATGCAACAGACACTGGTTTCTGAGTAAGTTAATTGTAAGGAAATGCAGATGATTGAACTAGCTCCTTTCAGGCGTGAGTTACTCATAACTCATTTCATGACCCAATGGACCTGCATGCCAAAGAAAGGCTGCTCCTAATGATAATGGAGAAAGAAGTTTTGTCTGTAAAGTGAAGAAGAAAGGCTCTATGTGCCTAACTGTGTCAATTGTAAGAAACATGAAGTCTGAGTTCAAATTCTATAAAACTAGTGTTTACTACAAGGGATTCAAATATTTTTGTTTCTCCCAACTTGTAAGATTGTTATGCAAATATTTTAAATTCCCTGCCCCAAACTCAGGAAGACCTTGGTCCTTCTGCATTCTCACTCAGATTAAAGTATCCCAAACTTTTCACACTCCCTTTCCAGTATACTAATTCTTTTAAGACTAGTGAATCAAAGAAGACTGTGAGATCAGACACACACCCCCATGGGGAAAAGACACAGTCACTGTGGGACCCTGTCCTCCCTGATCCTTGAGACCAAAATACTGGATGCAAATAATGTTTACGCTAACCAGCTAAGCTTCCTGCTAGTTCCATCCTTGGTTCTGCTACAGCCTGGTACATTAGCCTGAGGGATCTATTTTACTTTAAAATGGTAATTTCTCAACCTGCCTCAAAGAAGCTCAGGCGCCAAAGGCCCATCTAACCTGTCTGACATTGCCTTGAACCCTCGACCACCTGCCTGGGGAAGAACTCCCACAGAGGCCAGTTTCCCCAGCCCCCTCTGGGTGGGAGGAGTTTTCCTTTACTGGGGCCTTTATTCTTCTTCCTGCTTCTGATGGGAGGAGGCCTTGCCCTTTTTGATCCTGGTTGCCCACTGGTATAAATACCTGACTTGAGTTTAATAAAGTTGCCATTTACTCTTGGTAAATGAGCAAAGGTCTCTTTTTTGTGTGTGTCTGTTTTTAACCCTCAGGACAATCATCCATTCTCATGGGCCCGAGTTCGGGAAGGCACAAAAACGCTTGAATCAGGTGTGGTTATCCACTGGAAGGCGGGTTCTAACAAGTCACCACCTGGGTTAGAAGAAAAACCAAGTGTTAGGATTTTGGGGGAGTGCAAAGGAATGCTGTGAACATCACACCTTACAGCAGACCCAGATTTATTGAGGTAGAAGGATATCCTACGCCCCAGCGGGGATAGGGCTAGGACAGAGAAGGAGAGAAGTTGTCTGTGACGGCAAGAACTTTGTTAAGTTTGGGGACTGGTGATGACAAGGCTGCTAGGCTGAATCACTGAAGGTTAACTGGAAAGTGGGCAGTTCCCAACACCAAATGTATTTCCTGTATCATTGTTATCTCTTCCAAGCACAGCCTCCTGATCAAAAAGTAAACTTTTGTCTTCAACAGATATTTCAGGGGGTAAGGGTGGTCTCTTTGTTTATAGAATGAAGAAAAGAAATTAATAGGAAAGGAAAGGATATAATTGCTCCCATGTGTTATGATTCTAGCCAACCAGCATGGTGGGCACTTCTGAGTTCCAGGGCCATGCATGTGTGAACAAGCCTTCAGGCAAAAGTACCTAGCCACCCAAGGGACCTTAAAAGGCCCTGTGTGACCCATGTGCGGCATGGTTGCACCACCTACATATGATGCATCTACGTAAGCCCTTGCATGCATACATGAGCTCCATCATCTGTGTATGACATGGTTACATCAACCCCCTGTGCGCACGCACTAGGCAGCCTTTAAAAAGCTGGATGTGCCATCTTAAGCCTTCTCTTTCTGCACACCCACTTCACCAGGTCTGTACACGTCTCCTCTAATGAATTCCTAACCGGGTTTGTTGTGTTCATGCTTTCTTCTCACTCGTGCCAGGTAATTTCACCAGGTGTGGGGTAGGAGGAATTTTATTGTAGATATTTGGAAGAGCATAGTCAGAAGCAAGGCTATTGGGAAATATTATTTTCAAGTGTGTGACCTTTGTTTAGTCTGCATTTGTTTAACTCTGTGAAGCTGTGTTAGTGTGCCCTGTTTAAAATACCTGATGGCCCTAATAAAAAGTGATTGGTTTATAGTGAGGCAGGAGCAAGGATGGGGTGCAGGCAAAGAGTATAAAATAGAAGGAGAAATGAGGAGAACAAGAAACAAAAGAACAAGGAGAAGAACATGAGTGGCCAGCCACCCAGCTACGCAATAAGACATGGAGAAAGAAGTAAAGAAAAGTATACAGCATCAAGAACAATAAGAGCCCAGAGGCAAAAGATAGATGAAATAATTTAACTTAAGATAAGCTGGCTAGAAACAAGTCAGGCTAAGGCCAGGCATTCATAACTAAGAATAAGCCTCTGTGCGATTTATTTGAGAGCTGGGTAGTTGGCCCCCAAAAAGCCAAAAGAATAAAATGTCACACAATACATGGCTATCTAGGAGAGTCAAAAGTGGACATAACCAGGCTGAGCTGGACCTTGTGAGGAGAGGAAGATGGAAAGGAAAAGGGAAAGAAGGTAACCAGATGCAGTAGCCAGAAGGCCAAACACCTAAAAGGGAAGGGGTGGGTGACCAAAATGGCTTGATTATATAAGGAAGACCTTCTTGGGGAAGGGAAGTCAAAGCCCTCGTCTGGAAAGTTTAGTGCAGAGGGCAGAGTATGCCAGTAACAGGTAGGCACTACGGGATACATACTAAAAAAAAGTGGATACGAAAGCAAGATCCATTCATTTGCTGTACACAAGAAACAAACCTCAACCTCAAGGACAAATAATATCTCAGAGTAAAGGGTTGGAAAAAAATTTTCTGATGAAATGAACTTAAGAAACAAGCAGGTGTGGCTAGTGATTTAGCACTAGTGATTTAACAACACACCTAAAAGCAGCAGAACAAAAAGAAGCAGAGTTATGCAGGAAGAGTAGATGACAGGAAATAATCAAATTGAGGGTTGAAGTCAATAAAACAGGAAAAAACAAATAAGTAAAAAATAATGCAAGGAATCAATGAAACAAAGAGGTGATTCTTAGAGAAAAATCAACAAGATAGACAAACTCTTATCCAAACTAATCAAACGGCAGAGAAAGAACATCCAAATTAACAAAATTAGAAATGAATAGGGGGACATAACAACAAACAAGAAGGAAATCCAGAGAATTATTGGATCATACTACAAAAACCTGTACTGCACAAAATTGGAAAATGTTAAAGAAATGGCAGTTTTTTAGGCGGGGTAGACAGAACAGATCTAGCCTCTTACAGACTAACTCTCACTTCTTGATTCAACCCATTTCTAATAATCTGTATGTCACCATGAGGCCATGGCTTACCAGGAAAGATTCAGCATGTCTGACCTGGCAGTTTCATGGCGGGTGGCTCTCTGTCTTTGCCTCCTTTCTCCCACCCAGCATTCTGTTCTGTCTACTCCACCTATCTAAGTTTTGCCCTTCCAAATGCCAAGGCAGTTTTCTTTATTCAACCAATGAAAGCAACACATAGAAAGAAGACCCTCCTGCACCAAATGCCTATAATCCTCATACTGTTCCACATAGTAGAAACAAAAAAAAAAACATTGCCAAACTTTTTTATGAGATCACAGTTACCTTGACACAAAAACCTCTGAATGACTCAACCAAGAAAGAGAATTACAGACCAATCTCCCTCATGAACATTTATGCATAAATACTCAATAAAAACTGACAAACCCAATCCAAGAACACATCAAAAAAAAAAATCATCCACCATGATCAAGTTGGCTTCATCCCATAGATGCAGCAATGGTTCAACATATGAAAATCTGTCAATTTAATCCACCATATAAATAAACTGATAGAAAAAACCCATTATCATCTCATTAGATGCTGAAAAAGCATTTGACAAAATGTAACACCCCTTCATGAAAAAAGTCTTGGAGAGATCAGGGATACAATGAACATGTCTAAACCTAATAAAAGCAGTATTCAGCAAGCCAACAGCCAACATTAAATTCAATGGAGAGAAACTCAAAGCTATTCCACTAAAATAAAAAACAAGACAAGGCTGTCCACTCTCTCCATATCTATTCAACATAGTTCTTGAAGTTCTAGGTAGAACAATAAGACAACTAAAGGAGATAAAGGGGATACAAATTGGAAAAGAAAAATGGTGTGGAAAATCATTCTGTATACATGTTGTTTTTATTGATTAATGAATAAAGAAGCTGTTTTAGCCTGGGATATGGCAGAATAGTGTCATAGGGAAAACTAGCTGGGAGAAAGTAGGCAGACTCAGTGAGTAGCCATGTAGTCACCGTGGGGGACAGATGCTTCCACTGGAGCTCGCTGAAACTTTACAGGTAGGCCACGACCTCATGGTGATGCACAGATTACAGGAGATGTGTTAGTTTAGGATATAAGAGCTAGCCAAAAATATGCTTAAGCTAATACTCCAAGTAGTGATTTAATGAATACAGTTTCTGTGTGGTTAATTCAAGTCTGGGTGGCTGGAAAACAAACAAGCAGCCTCCCCCAACAAATTGGCATGCCAACTTGTGCCAGCTAAATCCACTTAAAACCATAGAGATTTTGAGAAGGAATTCTAGACCCCACTTAGCATTAGAACAAGCAAACAAACAAACTACACAGCTTCTTTAAAAACGGTGGTTTTCTAGTTTCCCAGCACAAACAGCTCTGACTCTTTCAAGAGATCTGGCTACGTAGCGTTTTACAAACTACTAAATAGTGCCACATAGACTCTCTGTATACCTGGAATGGGGCAGTATGCATGACTTGCAGAGGTGGTAAACAGACCTCTGCCATATTGGACTGGGTGGACAAAGCAGCCTTAATCCTAGTCATGCCATTTAACATTTTAAGAAGAGGTCCTGGTCAAAAAAGGATTACAGATACACAATAAAGACAAATTCAGATGAAAAAGACCTTGAAATTGGTCACAGAGTGTTTACAAAATGTCCATAGGCTTGAGAGAGAGAAGAAAAAGAGAACAGAGAGTTATAAAAAGAAGTAAATGGTTTTTAAAAAAATAAAACAAAGTCTTTAAAGGGACAGAGCACAGACAGTCATAGATTAAAGGAATAAAGAATAAGCCACATAAAGATGGAATATACACAGAGAGTTTGGATTATGCATATTACTGTATTCTTTTTAATTTTTTGACTGTGAATGAGCTAAGTACAGAGAGACATTTCATTGTATAGTCTGCTAAGCTAAGCCAACATATATGTTTTAAAGTTATCTTGACATCTAAATTTTGGTCTAAGGATGTGTTACTTTGGAAAAGAAGTTCTCCTTTTGTTTCTACAGAAGATGAAAACCTGTGGATTTCTTCCAGATTAATGTGGTTTGATGGACCAAGAACCTCAGAAAGGTAGCTGTGAACACCTCCACAATTTATTTTGCCCAACAAAATGCTGGAAGCAGTTCGGAGATAACTATACCCCAATTCCCAAATATAAATATTTCTTTACATTTAAAGGGGGATATGGATACTTTGTTCTGTTTTG
Organism: Myodes glareolus; assembly: GCF_982192425.1. NCBI lineage: Eukaryota > Metazoa > Chordata > Mammalia > Rodentia > Cricetidae > Myodes > Myodes glareolus. Next base: position 108,640,688 of record NC_142030.1, read on the forward strand.
GTATGGATCTTGGTTTATTGATACAAATTTAAGATCAATTTCAAGATATTTCTGCTCTCAATTAACATATTGTGTTTGTACAGTTCATTTAGAAATGTAATGTATAATTAAAAATATAGGCTAATAGATAATCATCTATAATAGTCAAGACTGTAGTCATGTTAGTTAGGTTTTATAGATATATAGAGATATATTTCAAATAGGTATTCTTCAAAACTTTCTGAGACTAACAGAATATAGCATTTAGATGTTTTAAAAGTTTAGGACTTTTCATAACAATGAGACACATCTGCTTCTAGCATAATCAATTATTTCAAAAGGATGTTGAGCATTGGCGAGAATCCTTATGTAGTTGGTTAGCCATTTGGGCAAGAAACTGTTCTTGACTGGACTGTTTGATGTTATCCTGTATGAACTGGATATGCAGGATCTATGACTGTTGAAGCTACCTAAATAAGGTGAGACAGTCCTTTTCGTTTCCTATTTCCAACTTCATGAAGAAGTCTCTAACACATTCTGCAGGACACAGAAGAAAGTGACTGACAAACTGCCAATATAGGTGGAAATGTCTTTAAAATTTCTCGCTTCATGGAAAAGTCTGCCAGATACTATGGGCCTGTAGGGTGAAGATGGATATCCCAATATTACAAAAGCACTGTGGGTGACTGTCCAGGCAGCAAGATATCATTTCTAGAGTTTTTTAAGTTGCTTAAAATGCACTTCCTGTTAACTTATACAATATTATATCATTCTGGGGTCTTTGATGAAGTCGAAGAATAGATAGTTATAATTATAGGTTTCCTTAGTTATGATAAAAGATCAAGTAGATATAAATATTGTAACTGTAATTTTCACTTGATACCTGTTTTGTTATATGTAATTTTACTATGTTAAAATTAAAACCTTTTTTTTCATTTAAACAGGAAAGGGGAAATGGTGTTACAAGTCCTTCTATATATGTGTTGTTTATATTGGTTAATGAATAATGAAGCTGTTTTGGTCTCTGACATGACAGAATAGAGCTAGACAGGAAAACTAAACTGAATGCTGGGAGAAAGTAGGCTGAGTCAGTGAGAAGCCATGCAGTTGCCGCTGGGGACAACTTTTGCTAGAGCCTGCCAAAACTTTGCCAGTAGGCCACAGTCTCATGCTGATGCACAGATTAAAAGAGATGGGTTAATTTAGGATATAAAAGTTATCCAGAAATATGCTTAAGCTATTGGCCAAAGAGTATTGCAAATAATATAGTTTCCTAGTGATTATTTCAGATCTGGGTAGCTGGAAACAAACAAGCAGTCTTCTCCAGAAGAAATCAAATTTTCACTATTTACAGATGATAAGGTAGTATACATAAATGGTCCCAAAAACTTTACCAGAGAACTCCTACAGCTGATAAATACCTTCAGTAATGTGGCAGGACACAAGATCAACTCAAGCAAATCAATAGCACTCCTATATACAAATGATGAAGAAACCGAGAAAAAAAGATCAGAGAAACATCACCCTTCACAATAGCCACAAATAACATAAAATATCTTGGGGTAACACTAGCAAAATAATTAAAAGACCTGTTCAACATGAACAGTCTGTGGAGAAAGAAATTGAAGAAGATACCAGAAAATGGAAAGATCCCCCATGCTCTTATAAAGGTAGGATCAACATAATAAAACGGCAATCCTACAAAAAGTAATCTATAAATTCAATGCATTTTCCATCAAAATCCCAACACATTTCTTCACAGACTTTGAAAGAACTGTACTTAAATTCATATGGAAAAATAAAAATGCCCCATGAGAGCCAAAACAATCCTGTACAACAAAGAAACTTCTGAAGGCATCGACGTCCCTGATGTAGCTCTATTACAGAGCTACAGTAGTGAAAACAGACTGTTAAAGCCATAAAAACAGACAGATTCACCAAAGAAATCAAATTGAAGACCCAGATATTAATCCACATACCTATGAACACCTGATTTTTGACAAGAAGTTAAAATTACACAATGGAAAAAAGAAAGCATCTTCAGCAAATGGTGCTGACATAACTGGATATCAATATGTAGAAGAATACAAATAGATCCATATCTATCCCCATGCACAAAACTCAAGTCCAAATAGATTAAAGACCTCAATATAAGTCTGACCACACTGAACCTCATAGAAGAGAAAGTAGGAAGTAGCCCTCAATGCATTGGCACAGGAGATCACCTGCTAAATATAAAGCTAATAGCCTAGATACCGAGAGAAACAACAAATAAATGGGACCTCCTGAAACTGAGAAGATTCTGTAAAGCAAGAAACATAGTCACTAAGACAAAAAGATAGCCTGCTGAAAGAGAAAAGATCTTCACCAACCACACTCAGACTGATATCCAAAATATATGAAGAATTCAAGATATTAGACATTAAAATTCTAAATAATCCAATTAAAAATGGGGTGCAGAACTAAACAGAGAATTCTCAACAGAAAAATCTCAGTGGCTGAAAGACACTTAAGAAAATGTTTAACATTCTTAGTCATCAGGGAAATACAAATCAAAATGATGTGATAATCATCTTACACATGTCAGAATAGTCCGAATAGCTAAGATCAAAAGCAATTATGCTGGAGATGATGCAGAGTAAGGGGAATACTCCTCCATTGCTGGTGGGAATGCAAACTTGTACACACACTCTGGAAATAAGTATGGTGGTTTCCCATATATTTGGGAATCAACCTACCTCAGGACCCAGCAATACCACTCTTGGGCATATACCCAAAGGACATTCAATCATACTACAAGGACATTTGTTAAACTATGTTCATATTAGCATTATTTGTAATAACCTGGAAGCAACCTAAATGTCCCTCAAACAAAGAACGGATAAAGAAAAAGTGATACATTTACACAATGAAGTACTACTCAGCGGTAAAAAACAATAACATCTTAAAGTTTGCATGCCTATAGATGGAACTAGATAAAACCATCCTGTGGGTACATCCACTAAAACAGTCTGTCTGAGCTAATGGGAGCTCACCAACACCAGACAGACTGGGATAGCACATGCATGGAATCAAGCTAATCCTTCTGAATGTGGTTGACAGTTGCAGTTGCATGGTTGGGGCATACTGAGGGGCCACTGGCACCCAAGCCAGGATTTATCCCTACTTCATGTACTGGATATTTGCAAGCCTATTCTCTTTGGATGGATACCTTGCTCAGCCTGGATATGGTGGGGTGGGCTTTGGACCTGCTTCAAAGGACTGTATCTTGTCCTCCCTGAGGAGTGGATGGGGGTGGGGAGAGTGGGGAGTAAGTGGACAGAATGGGAGGAGGGGAGAGAGTGGGAACTTGGATTGGTTTGTATAATGAAAAAGATATTTTGTTTTCTTTTTAAAAAAATAAAAGAAGAAAACTAAGAAAAAGAAAACACTATCCTGAGTGAATTAACCCAGACCCAGAAAGATGACCATGGTATGTACTCACACACAAGTTGATACTAGCTATAAAGCAAAGGATAACAAGCCTATAATTCACAACCCTAGAGAAGCTAAGTAATAAGGATAACCCTAAGAGAAATATATAGATATAGATATCCCAATGAGAAGGGGAAATAGACAAGATTTTCTGAGAAAGTTAAGAGCATGAGGCTGGGGGGAGAATGGAGGGCAAAAGGCAAGGATGAGGGAAAATGTGAGTGGAAAGGAGAACTTGAGGGAACATCATGGTCAAGATGGGGGAAGGACAGACAGAGAGCAAGGAAAGCGATATCTTGATTGCTTGATTGAGAGAGCCATTATGGGGCTAGCAAAATTCTGGCACTAGAGAAATTCCCAGGAATCCACAACGATGACCCCAGTTAAGACACTAAGCAATAATGGAGAGGGTGCTGGAACTTGCCTTGCCATGTAGTCAGATAGATGACTATCTTAAATGTCACCATTGAACCTTCATTGTCTAACAACTGATGGAAACAGAGGCAGAGACCTGCATGGGAGCACTGGACTCAGCTCCCAAAGTCCAGTTGAAGAGTGGAAGGACAGTGAAGCAATCCATCTGCTATATGCGCTACAGTACTGTATGCGAGCTGGGAACTAGGCTGGAAATTTAAAAACATATGCACACAGACAGAGACACGGGGACACGGGTCATCCTTGAAATAAGAATGCTAAGAATGCCAAATTTATTATGCTCCAGGGAAGCTTATATAAGGATCCTTAACTGATAGCCACACCCCAGCTCTTGGAATCTTTCCACTGCAAAACCCACCAGAATTCACTCCTCTGCCATCAGGAACTCATGAGGGTCTTGTCCTCAGAGCAGCTGCAAACACAGGAAAACAAGTTGTTTTGTTCAGTTCACTCCAACTGGCAAAGGGTCTGAGGTAGACAAAGAAAGTCAAGGGACCAGGGGTCTGCAGCCCCCAACAGAGGAGTGAGAAAATGAGCGAAGAGGTCAAGACCATGATGGGTTCACCCACTGAAACAGTTTACCTGAGCTAATGGGAGCTCACCAACTCCAGCTGAACTGGGAAGGAACAAGCATAGGACCAAACTAGTCCCTCTGAATGTGGTTGACAGTTGCATGGCTGGGGCAGACTGAAGGTCCACTGGCAGTGGGATCGGCATTTATCCCTACTACTTGTCCTCGCTTTTTAGAACCCATTCTCTTTGGATGGATACCTTGCTCAGCCTAGATATAGAAGGGAGGGTTTTGGTCCTTCCTCAAAGCAATATACCTTACCCTCTCTGAGGAGTGGATGGGGGTGGGGTGGGGGCAGTTGGAAGGTACGAGAGGAGGGGTGGTAGTGGGAACTGGGATTGATATGTAAAATTTAAAAATATTGTTTTTTAAACAAACAAACAATAAATAAAAAGAAATAAAAAATGATGAGCTCCAAGTTCCCATCTCTGTCAGACTAATCTTCCACATTTACTCTAGGAACGCTAAGCTAGTCCAGAGCACCCAGGTCAGTTCTTTTCTTAAGTAAGCAAATTAGTTAGCCATGCAATATTAAATTTCATGTTTATTATCCATAAAATGTTTTGTTTTCCCCCCTTGGGATAGAAGTTTCTGAAATTAAGCAGGATAAATAAATACCAGATTTTCTGTAAATGGATGTCGCATTATGGTATATATTTTCCCATTTGTAAATGCACTTGGCCACACACATCATAGTTCCTGCAACAGCAGATTCAGTGCTGGTGCTCAAAATAGAGAGGTTCCTGTAAGTTTTATTACCTGTTGTTATCTAGTGCAATTTCCCCTCTCTCGCTGCTCAGTCATTTGCTAGAAAAGGAAAGTGGGTGAATTCTTTATGTATTTGCTAATTTAAGCTTCAGGGTGAATGTGCATGCTAAATGTGCAGTCCAGGTTCTGAGTTAGACCCAGGGCACACTCAGAACCATATCTCCACATCTCTGCATCTAAACTACAGTCTAAGTCTTAGAGTTTCACTGAGAACATGGGTGATTAGGAGAAACTACTGGTAGTGAAGAGCAGGGAGATGGATATTGTGCTCCCTGCAATGCATGCTGGGGATGGAGATGCACATTCCCACATAGGAGCTCATTCCAATAGGAGGCAGCAGGCTGAGGCAATTAGGAGAGAAAGACTGTGCACCCAGAGAATGTGGGCAATCCCACATGCCAGGTAAAGAAGTGGAACCATTGTTCCTGAGTTTATGCTTAACATCCTTGTTCTACTACAGCTTTTTATCTGGGAGTAAATCCTGAACCCATTACCATTTTGCAGTTGGGATTCCTCGGCCTGGTACCCATAGCAAGTCATTGACCAAGAAGTACACAGGTTCGTAGTAATGGCAATGAAGCTATTCACATTTCCCAGTAGAAAGAATGCGGGGAGAACCATAGGATCCTCGCCTGAAATTCCAGCCAGGGCTCTCACCTGCCATCCTCTGACTGCAAACTTCCTTGGGGAACGCTAGGACGTGGAGGAAGCAAGATGTTAAAGGAAGGAGAGAGTCCTTTGTGCCTCTCCCACGATGCTATCACACATGGTGAGGGAACTTTGAAGCACTGGGCTGTTTTGGAGTCTGTCATGCTCCTATCAGAAATCCCTCATCATGTATGCTCTCTACATAAGCCCACAAAATGCAGTGGTTTATCAAATTGGACTTTGATAGAATCATTACTTTGGATTGTGGCTAGTACCTTATAAATAAACATTTATTCACATCTCCCAAGAAAAAGTTATTGTAGCAGTCCATTCCTTGATAATACCAATAAAAGCAACGTGTAAATGTCTACTGTAAGTCTGAGAGATTTCCATACTTCTCCTTCTGTGGTCATTCTTCCTGGAGAAAGAGGAATAACTAGCCTTCAAAAGAATACACCCAAGTTTGCAGTCCTGGAGAGTACAACAGCTACTTAGAAAGTTTATTTCTACAAATCTCATATCTATAGCAGGACAGAATGCTTCAAGATACTAATTTGAGTTACTTACTTTCATTTTTTAGTGTTTTAAATATTTGTCTGCTACATTTTTCTTTAGTATTATTAGCATTGTTTTAACTTAAAATTACAAATGATTAGAAAGGAACTGACATGAATTTCTTTTCTTTAAAATGAGCTTTATGAAGAGAGAGCCTCTTGATTAGAGGAACCGTGATGGGTCCCTGAAGTGGGAGAGCAGTTAGGAGATACACAATATAAAGAGACCTGTCTGAAACAAAGAGTCTTCCACAGATCCAGAGGAGTCTGCATCAGAGAACAGAGCTACTATACATAGCAGGATGTTGCGGTGGCAGGGTGGGGGCATCAGCTAACCACAACAAAAGAGGTTTCTGAGAGGTGGGTAAACGGTACGAAATGTGATGTACATGTCAAGGAACATGAAGGCAGCACTAAGTAGGACCATAGACCAACTCTGCTGATGCAGTTCCTGCAGGACTGAAACATAGCACACTTTCTTATCAACTCCATCCCAGAGGAGGAAGGAGGGAGCAGAAGAGAGAAACCTGGTTCCTGGGAGGATCCAGGCAGCTAGCTAAACTAACAAACATCCCAACACTTCAAAAAAACTTTATCTATAGTCAAATAGTTGCTTCGGTACATCTAGGAAATGTTCTGAGTATCCCTAGGTGTTAGAAATGAGGAAATATTGGCAAATATCTTATTTACTTCTCATTTCATCCTTAGCTCTTGCCTATGAGAGATGAAAACTTCTAGCTTCTACATATCACACACAGAAATACCTAATACTGTTATAATTGCTAAACCTTAAGGGCTCTGCCAGGTCTAAACAAGGGACCCTTTGCTAAACTACTGAATTCTCTTTTGGGCAACTTCCTCATTCCTCGGGGCAGACCACCAAGGTTTAGCTATCAAAATTCCTTATTTGGCTACACTAATCAACATAGCAAATCAGGGTTTACCAATTCATCCCAGAAAGGGCTTTTCCTTTTTGTCCTTAAAAATCTCTCTTGCAGAACCACCTGCTGCTGTTTCTGCCTCACTCAGATTCAGTCTCCACCAGGTTTCTCTACCTTACTTAGTAAAAGACCTCTTTGTGCTGGAAACTGGTGTTTGGGTATAGTCTATGCCTAACCCAGGGTCTGGAATAGACCACTCCACACTGCATGGGTCCCTTCATTTTGGTGTCCTAGTTCAGATTGACCACTAACTTATGTCACACTTTCTGGTACTTCTGGTACCCAATCTCATTCAAGAGCTGCTGCTTTGTGAGTTCGGACCCTTTGCCATCCCAAACCTTCCCCAGGTTATCAGGTGATGACCACTGAGTATCTGGCACCCCTACTCTGTTCTGTGGGATTGGGATGGTTGAACCTCACTACAACCTTCATTGCTTTCAGTGGACTCCCTCAGATGGCTTGTAGGCACATTCGGTTCAGATCCACCTGGTTGGTGGTTTTCTTTTCACTTTTCATGGTAATTCTACCAAAACCTGGTATCCATTATTAACCATCTGAAAATCTTGTCCACGGCTCCCTAGATTTCTCTTTTGACCATTGTGTCCCTCTCTTAGCGACAGAACTTGGGTGAAGACCCTGTCCTCTCAGAGACCACCCTATCAGCTACTGGAGACTCTCAGCAACTCCCTTGGCTCTTGGCTTTGGCTCATAACCTGGGATCCACTGTCTCCATCCCGACAGATATGCCTTTGTGATGTCTTCTCCAAAATCTCAGATGGCTCCAATTCACTCAGACCTCAAACCTCTAAAGTTCATGTACTTCAGTACTTAAGCTGACAATACCCCCAGACAAGAAGTCAAAATGGCCTCCTGAAGGCTTTTTTAATCCAAACATTCTTTGGGATCTTTACAATCACAGTGAGTACACAGAAAAGCAGAAAGTTCCCTTATATCTCTGCCTTCTCTGCTCTTCATTCTACTCTTTCTTTGTGTGCCTCTTGTTTGCCTTCCCACATCTTCCTCACCCTTAAGTCTTCTGCCATACCTCCCGATCCTTCTGCTCCTGAAATTAAAATTCCATCCTTTGATCTTGCCAGTGAACCTCCTCTTATCCCTTTCTTTCCCCTGGTCAGTGACCTTCCCCTCACTCTCCTGAATCTAAAGCCCTCTCCACTTCTCCACGTCTCTGAATTACATCAGGTTTGAAACAGTTGGCCTCCACATACATGGACCCTCCTCCACTTCCCATACCTCTCCCATGCTATTTAGTGCACTACTAATATCTGATTGTCCAGCAAGCCTCCCTTTTTACAGTCCTCTCCATATTCACTCCCATGACAAATTGCCCCCAGTCTCTGCCCCAATCCCACCCCTTAGGTACTGGGGATGGATAATTCCCCTAGTGTTTATGTCCCCTTCTCTCATAGTGAACTTTCCCAACTTGAGAAACATCTGGGTTCCTTTACCTCAGACCCCAACACATTATCAAACAATTCCAATACCTAGCCCGGTCCTGTGACCTTAAACTTCCATGACCTTTGCATGGTCCCCTCTAATAACCTCCTCCCTGAAGAACACCAGCGTGTTCAGGAAAAGGCACATGACTGTGCAGATCAAACACAGCAGACAGACAGGACCCATCCTGCAGGAGCTGCAGCCATCACCAACACAGACCCTCATTGGGATTGCAAAGAGAGTGATGACGCTCAGGCCAGGAACCGTTTCATTACTTGTCTCTTCTGTGGTCTGAGGGGAATGACCCTTAAACCAATTAAATTTCAGGTCCAAAAGGTAATCCAAGACAGGCCTGACAGTCCCTCCCAATTTCTCCAACTCCTCACACAGATCTTGCTTCAACATACAAAAGTAGACGCAGAGACCCCCAGAAGGCAAGCAATTTCTTTTGAACTACTTCTTTGCCTAGTCCTACCCAGACACAAGTGCCAGGCTCAAACAACTGTACCAAGGCCCACTTACATCCCAAGCCAAGGTCCTGACCCTAGCATTTAAGGCATCCCATAACTGTGATGAGTGCATCCCAAAACACAATTAACAACTCTTGGTTAAGGTGCTCCAATAAATTTCCCATGCCAAGACATCCCACAAGAAGGGGATGTTAGGTCAGAAGGAAACGCCGTGCCCTGGCTTCAAATGTGGCAAGGAAGGTCACTGGGCCCATGCCTGCCCAGATTCTTAGAAACCTACCTGTCCTTGCCCTAAATGTCAACAAGAGGATCAATGTGCCTTGGACTGGCCCCAAGGTACCACTTCCATGGGGTCATCCAGATTTCCTATTGAGCCTAGCAACTGAAGACTGAGGGTGCCCAGGGTTTTCCTACTGACCTGACTAAATCCACACAGATCACTCTCCACAAGCCTCAGTTCTCACTTCTGCTTCGTTCCTCACATTTTCCTAAATACTAGGGTCACTTTTCAGTCCTGAGAGAATTCTGGGGTCCCAGTCACCCCTCTTCCTCCTCCATAGTCAGAGTACACGGCCAGTTTCCAGACTCCTGCCTTAACTTGCTTCTTCACAGGCCTTTCCTTTTCTAACATCTTTCTTCTCATACCTCATGCCATATTCCCTTATCAGGAATAGATAGCATCTCCAAAACTGGCATGATTTTTGCCTTCTACTGAGGCAATAGCTTCTAAGATACTTTGGTGCCCCTCCTCTTCCTTTTTTCTGCCTCCATTTGTAGTCTGTTTCTTTCTCTAGAATCCCCAAACCTCTTGTCCTCTGTCCCCTTCCTTAGTCAATCCCTCTGAATGGGATACCATCTCTCCTTCCCTTGATACACATCATAAATCCCTTTCTATTTACACTTAAAGACCCTGTGAGTACATCTCCAACCTCCAATACCCCACCCTTAATCAGCCTCAGAGGCCTCAAAGCCATCATTCAATTCTTTTTATTCAAGTGGGTTTTACCTCCTGCTTCTCTACCCTACAATATGCTCATAATGGAAATCAAAAAAAAAAAAAACTAAAGAAACTTGTCAATTGGTCCAGGACCTTTGCTCTATGAATTAATTCTACCATTGTCCCTCTACAGCCTTTGGTCCCCAACCTTATACTATCCTCTCCATTATCTCTGGGAACACCACTCACTTTTCTGTCCTCCACCTTAAAGACTCTTTTTTTTTTCAATATTCCCTACATAACTATTCTCAAGACCTTTTTTTTTTTTTTTTTGCCTTTACCAGGAAAGAGCCTGATAGTCAACAGTGCCAGCTACTGACCTATATTATCTTTCCCCATGGATTCAGAGACAGCCCCACCTCTTCAGCCAGGCACTCACTAGGCTCCTGGCCTGCCTTCTGCCTTTCCCTCCCACCTGCTTCAGCATGTAGATAACATCCTTCTGTCTGTAGATAATGTCCTTCTCTGCAGTCCTACCCTCTCTGATAGGCAACCTGACACCTCCTTACTCTTCAATTTCTTCAGTTACGGAGGTTACCCTGTCTTACTTTCCAAAGCTCAATTTTCCTCCTCCCAGATCACCTATCTTAGATTCTCTAATTATCCCAACTCATAAACACCTCACTTTACATCATTTTGCCCATCTTCTCTCTTATTTCTACCATCAATAAAATGCATCAATCAACAGGCAGAACTGGTAGCCCTCACCACAGCCTTCCATATTTCTAAAAATATGCTAGCAATGTACACAGACCCCAAATATGCTTTTCATAATCTCGCTAACACACTTACCTATCTGGAAGGAACAGGGATTTCTAATGCACAGCAACTGAACTACTAACTTTTCATATACCTATAACTTCCTCAAGGTTTTTGTCTTGCCTTCTTAAACTGGCTAGGTTCATTGCAAAGCACATCAAACCAAGCCCCTCCACTGCCAGTAAAGGCAACAATCACACTGATGCAGTGACCCATCCCAGTGCCCTTTTGTTCTCTGTGACTCATGCCCTCTCCCTCCAGGTTGACCTGTTGCATGACCCAGATTACAACATACCTAGCCCTCTGTACTCTCAGGCCATCATTCATCACTTACATCACTATAGTACCAAATCCCTTCAGTCCTTTCTCTGAAGCCACCTGACTCTCACCCAGGAAGATTAGACCTTCCTACATAATGAAACCCAAATGTGTGATGTTTATCAGCTTACCAACCCCACTTCCACCATTAGATCCCTACTTTTCCCACGCACCAGGCCTGATAACTGCTTCCTTACAGAAACTGGCAGATTGACGTCACACATATGCCCACTGTAAAATGCTTTAAATATCCCTTAGTCTTCACTCTTACATCCTCTGGCTGGGCTGAGGACCACCCAGCTACAGACAAAAGGCACTGACTGTTACCACCTTTTGCTCTCCAACATAGTTTCTAGCTTGGGACTGCCTTCTTCCTTCCAGTCAGATAATTACCCAGAATTCACCTCTCAAGTTACCCAGGGCCTGATTCAGGCTCTGTAAATGGCCTGATTATTTTCATACCCCATATAATGCACAGTCCTCTGCTAAGGTAGAATGCACAAACAGAACCTTAAAAGAAATACTAAACAAACTTACCCTGAAACCTCATCTCAACTGCATTAAACTTGTCCCTCTAGCTCTTCTCCATCTTCACTCCATGCCTCGCAAACCCTTCAGACTTCTCCCTCTGAGTTAATGTTTGGGAGACCCCTTTTCCCCCTAGAAATACATTACTCCATTCCTGACCAACTCCAGCCCTCTTTCTTACAGTAGGCTATCTGTTCACTTATCTGAGCATATTTCAAACATTTCCTTCCCAAGCCACTCATAAATCCCCCAACTTGTCCTATACAGCTAGGAGACTCAGGTTCTCTTCACCCCTGCCACACACACATTCATACAGCCAACCAACTCTGCCTCTCCAACCCAACTGGCAGGAGTTCCTCAGGTGTTATCAACCTCTCACTTACAATGATAAGGTCATTTCCTTCTATGGCCTGTGAATGTCTTACCTGCACATGGGAATAGTTCTTTGCTGGTCTCCAGTAAAACTTCTGGCTTCTACAATTACCCTTCAGTGAGCCAGATGACCTCAATCAGACATTTACCAATCTGTAGCTCCAGAGATCCTTCCAGCTCCTCAGTCCAAAGCTTATTGAATTTGGGATTTTCCTCTTCCATCTCTTATTCTTACCTCCTCCCTCACTAACCCTGCCTTCAATCATTTAAGGCTAATAACCCTCTTTTTCTTCACCTTTGCCCCATCGGCAAAAAAGGAGCCAGAAGAACAATATCCACATGCACAGTCACCCAATAACAAAATAAAATGGTGGGAATGAAGGGCTCCCGCAGGCCCAAACATGGTGCCAGCAGGTACTACACTCTCTCTCCCTCATCCCCCCTATTTTTGTTTGCTAAACCAATGACTATTGATCATTAACTTCTATCTTGTTTGATAAAGAGTCTCTTGAGTTTTGTCTCTACATACTCCAAACTAGCTGGTCCAAATGATTCCAGAGCTTTTCCTTTCTCAATCTTGTTTCTCTCCCATCAAGTACTGGGACTACAGACAGGTGCTACCACAGCTGACCTACTCATTCAGACTCAGATCATCATACCAGCATGACTAGCCCTTTACATACTTAGCTGCCTGATCAATTCACTTCTTCCATTTTTAATTTAAATGTGTTAGGTATCCCATAGGCCATGCTACCTGGCTGATTAATCAAGGTTTATCCCCCAATTCAGAGCCCTTTGCTGCCGCTGCAAGTGACCTTCTTTCCCTAAAGCCAGACTTCAGTGTTCAAAGGAGTGGCTGCTTCTTTCTGACTCCTAGAATCCAGAGGTCGACCAGTCCTCTCAGCAAAACCCAGGATTATTGTCATTTCCTGGTCTGCTGCTGCCTTTACTCACTCCTGTCTCTTCGAAGAAGGTAGATTCCATTTGTGCAAAGCACAGGTCTTACCTCAAAAGGAGTGAGAATCAGTTCTCTGACAGTCTAATAAGAGTGACAGCAATCCAGAAAGAGAAATTCAGTCTGGTCTCAGATAATATGTCCCATGTCAATATAAAATTACGAAAATATCTCTTGTATTCTAAGAGATTGAAATTTTTGCTGGACCTCATAGTCAGAGTTAATTATAATAAAGCTTGAGGCCACTTAAGACTTAAGACTGCTATCCAATGGTACACTCAACCTGTTTCTTTAACCTGCCTTGAGGAGAACAATCAAACTTTCCTTGGCTTTCCCATGTAACCGACTTTTATAACCTAAGCTAATGCATAGCTCTAATCTTAAATTATGAATCCACCCTTGTCTCTGATCCAGAAGTATGCATGTGTATCATTTGATGAAAACAACAAATATAGATTTTAAAAACAACTTTTTAAAAATATAGGTTGAACACAACATTTATAAATATTGGTTGGCAAACAAAGACGTTTGTAATACTGTTTCTTATCTGGGTCAGTTTGGAGTCAATTAATTACTCCCTTGTAAAACTCTGTTAATGATTTCTGCACAGTACCCCACTCCTTCCTCATGCGATGCTTTCTGTGCTGTTCAATAAAAACAAAACGCTTTCTTAGGGACAGACTCTCATACACAGACATATAGAAGAACAGATGTAGGCACAAGGACAGAGTCACAAGACAGCCCTCAGGCAAGCACAGTTTGAGATGCATACAACATACCGACAGAAGACAGAAAACACAGGGAACAAGAAGATGAGAAATCAAACCTGAACTCAATTTTGGTTAAGTGATTCCAAACAAAGAGAAGAGCTTTCACTTAGTTCCTTAATGTGACACCAGTGCTTTCTCGGGGACTCAGAGCTAATTGCTAACGTGTTTAATTCATGCAGTGCTAGAACGTGGTCTTATGAAGATTTTATAGGAATAGAACAGGGAAAGTCATAAATCACAGGTATATTGGGAGAAACAGAAAGGCAGACTACAGAGAGTGCAAAACCTCTTCATAGCTTTCATTTGCTACCTGTTGATAGTCTGAGCTTTTGACTTGGTATAAACTTGGTGTTTGTAAAGGTAATGCATTTCAAATGGTAGTTAAAAGGATTTGGGGCCAGACACAGAAAATAAAAAGAATGGTTACTAAAAGAACAGAAATATCTCAAGATACATTGGATCTGAACTTGCAGCATTTCTGTTCTCTATGATGTGTTTTAAAATATCTGTTTTAATTTTGTCTATGTGTGACTGCCTGCATGTATGTCTTTACACTGTTTGTTTGCGTGGTGCTTATTGTGAGAAGTCAGGTCAACGAGAGAGGGAGGCCAGCAACTCACAAGCTAGAGACTGTGAAGGATGTGAATTCTCTCATCTGCCATGTGAATTGGATGGCACTAGGAGAGCATTCAGAAGCCACCAGCAAGGGCAAACATCACAGGGTGTCATTACAGTCAATCATACATGGTACTAGAGATGCTCTGGTCTAGAGTGCACTTGTAGAAAGACAACACAGGGCAAATGGTTAACACAGACAAACACGGTACAGCAGGAGCAATTATATCTTTACCATAACTTTATTTTTATTGAAAATAGACTCTTCTCTCCTATAATACATCCCAACCAGAGTTCCCTCTTCCTTCACTCTGCCCAGTACTACCTCCTGTCCTAGCCCCAAGATTCATTCTCACTCCATTTTTTTTTTCAGAAAATACCAGGCTTCTAATAGACAATAACCAAGCAGGACAAAATAAGATGGAAGAAAGGCAAAACCCTCATATCACAGCTGGACAAGGCAACCCTATGGGAGAAAAAGAGTATCAAGAGCAGGCAAAAGAGTCAAATGAATACCCACTCCCACTGACTGGAGTCCCACAGAATCACCAAGCTAACAGCTAACATATATACAGAGGACCTGGTGCAGGTCCCATGCTTGCAGCTTCTGTCTCTTTGAGATCATGTGAACACTGGTCAGTTGATTCGATAGACCATTTTCTTCTATGCCCTCCATCCCCTCTGACTCCTACAATATTTTCTCCTCCTCTTCTGCAGGGTTCCCAGATCTCCAAGGGGAGAAACCTAAGGAGGACCTTCAATTTATATATACTCTTTCTGCATATTGTCTGACTGTGGGTTTCTGCTCTTGTCTGCTGCCAGAAGAAGCCTTTTTGATGACTACCGGTCAAGGAACCAGTCTATGGGTATAGGAGAATACTCTTGGGAATAATTTCACTGTTTCTTTTCTCCAGTCTTGTTTGGTTCTACCCTAGGTCTCTGGGCTATCCAGTCTCCAGCTCTTGGCCATCCAGGTAGAGTCAGGCATTGGCTTCCTCTTGTAGCATGAGCCTCAAGTTAAATCAGATATTGGTTAGCCCCTCCCGTAAGTTCTATCCCACCATTGCCCCAGCATATGGTCCAGGTAGGACAGACTATAGATCAAGGGCATTGTGGCTAGGCTAGTTCCCAGTTTTCTCCTTCTCTAGCCTGCAGAGAACCTCCACACACCACAGTTTAGAGCATAAGGTGAAGGCTACGTAGGCAGCTGCTTGCCCTCTACTTTCAGTGAACTCTGTGATATAACAGGCTTCCTTTTGGGCCATCAACCAGCTCCTAAATCATGACATGGAGACTTACTATTAGTTATGGGTGCTTGGCCTTATCCTATACTTTTCCCCACTAGATCTTATTACTTAATTTAAGCTGTTTCTCTTTGTCTATGTTTTGCCTTGGGACTTTCTACCTTTCATTCTGTATATACTCCTCTGTATCTGTCTGTCTGGGTAATGTCTGGCTGGCTCTGGTTTCCTCCCTCTCTTCTACCCTCATTCTCTCTTTCTCCTCCAAGCCTAGATTCACAATCTAACTTATTCATTCTTCCCAACAGTCCTGCCTATCCCTCTATTCCCTAACTACTAGTCATTCACCTTTGTCTTAGACCAACCGGATGCCTTAGGCAGGCAAGGTAAAATAGCAACAAGTCTTTACATAATTAAAAACAAAACGCAGCATAAACAAATCTAACACACCTTTACATAATGAAAGTAATGTTCCACAACACTGTAATGTTGTCCTCAGCAATGGGACCCTGCAATCAGTTTTTTGAGAGTGACACTCTGTTCTATCATCAGACAGGATTGTTTAGGGATCACCAAGGGACACTCTCACCCAACAACTCAACAAAAGTAACCCAGTCCCACCACTGGAAGGCTTGCCTGGCTAGAAAAGATGGCCAATTTAGACTCCACATCCTTTATTACCAGAAGTACTCACTAGGGGTCACACTCAAAGACTCCATGCTGTTTCCACTGCACTAGGTTTTTACACTGCTCCCCAATGCCCTTCAGTTCGAACTGTCTCCCTCTGCTCTCTCTCCCTTCATCACTCCCCAGCCGGAACCCTCCTGCCCCTATTACTAGCTGCTCCCAGTCTACCCACATAATTTACTCTATTTCATACTTCCAGGGAGTTTCAGATACTACCCCCCCTACAGCCCTCCTCTTTATCTAACCTCTTTGGGTCTATGGATTATAGTTTGATTATCCTTTACCAAACAACTAATATCCACTATGAATGCATACCATATTTGTCTTTCCGGGTCTGTGTTACCTCACTGTGGATAATTTTTTTCTAGTTCCATTTGCCTGCTATTTTCATGATATCATTTTTAAAAACTGAACAATAATCCATTGTTTAAATGTACCACATTTTCTTTATTTAGTCCTCTATTGAGGGGCATCTAGAATGTTTCCCGTTTCTGGCTATTATGAATAAAGCTGCTATGTACATAGTTGAGCAAGTGTCCTTATAGTAGAGATGGAGCATCCTTTGGATATATGCCCAAGAATAGTATAGCTGGGTCTGGAGGGAGATCAATTCCAAATTTTCTGAGGAACCACCATATTGATTTTTGATGTGGGATTCCACTCTGTATCCTATAAATATGTTTTATTACCATTGGTTAATAAAGAAGCAGCTTTGGCCTATGGCAGGGCAGAATAGAGGGATAAATCATGTAGCTGTCAAAGGAGAAGGATGCCAGAATCATACATGTAGGACACAGCCTCATGGTGATACACAGACTAATAGAAATGGGTTAATTTAAGAAGTAAGAGCAAGGGAGATCTTTCCATTTTCTGGTATCCTCCTCAATTTGTTTCTTCAAAGACATAAAGTTCTTGTCAAATAGGTCTTTCACTTCCTTGGTTAGAGTTATCCCAAGATATTTTATGCTATTTGTGGTTACCGTGAAAGGTGAAGTTTCTCAGATTTCCCTCTCTGCTTCTTTATCCTTTGTGTATAGGAGGGCTACCGATTTTTTGAAGTTGATCTTGGATCCAGCCACATTACTAAAGGTGTTTATCAGCTATAGGAGTTCTTTGGTAGAGATTTGGGGGTCGCTTATGTACACTATCATATCGTCTGCAAATAACAAAAGTTTAATTTCATTCTTTCCAATTCGGATCCCCTTGATCCCCTTATGTTGTCTTATTGCTATTGCTAGAACTTCAAGGACTATATTGAAGAGGTATGGGGAGAGTGTTCTTGGACTGGGAGGATCAACATAGTTAAAATGGCAATTCTACCAAAAGCAATCTATAGATTCAAAGCAATCTCCATCAAAATCCCATCAAACTTCTTCACAGACCTTGAGAGAACAATTATCAACTTTATATGGAAAAACAAAAAAACCCAGGATAGCCAAAACAATATTATACAATAAAAGAACTTCTGGAGGCATTACCATCCCTGACTTCAAACTCTATTACAGAGCTACAGTATTGAAAACAGTTTGGTTTTGGCATAAGAACAGAGAAGTTGACCTATGGAATCGAATAGAAGACACGGATATTAACCCACAAACCTAGGAACACCTGATTTTTGACAAGGGAGCTAAAGGTATACAATGGAAAAAGGAAAGCATCTTTAACAAATGGTGCTGCATAGCTGGATGTCAACCTGTAGAAGAACGAATGTAGATCCATATCTATCACCATGCACAGAAATCAAGTCCAAATGGATTAAAGACCTCAACATTAATCTGACCACTTTGAACCTGATAGAAGAGAAAGTGGGAAGTAGTCTACAAGACATTGGCACAGGAGACCACTTCCTAGGTAGAACCTCAGTAGCACAGACAATAAGAGAATCAATGAATAAATGGGACCTCCTGAAACTGAGAAGCTTCTGTAAAGCAAAGGACACTGTCAGTAAGACAAAAAGGCTACCTTCTGACTGGGAGAAGATCTTCACCAACCCCTCATCAGACAAAGGTCTGATCTTCAAAATATACAAAGAACTCAAGAAACTAGACACTAAAACTCTAATTAACCCAATTAAAAAATGGGGTACTGAACTGAACAGAGAATTCTCAACAGAAGAACTTCGAATGGCCAAAAGACACTTAAGGTCATGCTCAACCTCCTTAGCCATCAGGGAAATGCAAATCAAAACAACTTTGAGATACCATCTTACACCTGTCAGAATAGCTAAACTCAAAAACACCAATGATAGCCTATGCTGGAGAAGATGTGGAGTGAGGGGAACACTCATCCATTGTTGGTGGGAATGCAAACTTGGGCAGCCACTTAGGAAATCAGTGTGGCAGTTTCTCAGGAAACTGGGAGTCAACCTCCCTCAGGACCCAGCAATTCCATTCTTGGGAATATACCCAAGAGATGCCCTATCATACTACAAAAGCATTTGTTCAACTATGTTCATAGCAACAGTATTTGTAATAGCCAGAACCTGGAAAGAACCTAGGTGCCTCAATAGAAGAATGGTTAAAGAAGGTGTAGAACATATACACATTAGAGTTTTACTCAGCGGTAAAAAAACAATGACCTCTTGAATTTTGCGTGCAAATGGATGAAAATAGAAAACGCTTTACTGAGTGAAGTAACCCAGACCCAAAAAGAGGAATATGGTATGAAAACTTGAATTTCCCACAGGGCAGGAAACCCTGATTGCTCTTAGGACTGGAGAGGGAAGAGGAAAGGGATTGGGGGGTGTGGGAGGGTATTGGGAGAAGGGGCTGAAGTGGAAATTTTTATAAATTAATAAAAAAAGATAAAAAAGTAAGAGTTAGTTAACAACAAGTAGTTTTGTAATTAATATAGGTTTGTGTGATTATTTGAGTCTTGGCAGCCAGGAAACAAATGAACAGCCTTCATTTACAGATTTTCATGTTAGCTGTGTAAGTTTGTATTCTCACCAACAATAGAGGAATGTTCTTCTTGCTTCACATTCTTACCAATATGAGCTTTCACTTGTGTTTTTAATCTTAACCATTCTGATAGGTGTAAGATGAAATCTCAAAGTAGTTTTAATTTGCTTTTCCATGATGACTAAGAATGCTGAACATTTCTTTAAGTGTTTCTCAGTCATCTGAGAATTCTCTGTTGGGAATTCCACATTTAGATATGTACCACATTTTTAATTGGGTTATCTGTTTTTTATAAGTAATGTCTTTAGGTCTTTATATATTTTAGATACTAGTTCTCTATCAGATATGACGTTGGTTAAAAAAAAATATTGCCCATTCTGTTGGCTGCCACTTGTCCAATGATCAGTGTCCTTTGCATAGAGTGAGTGGAGAAGGTCCTTGCGTATCCTACCTGATCTTCTGAAGGCTTAGCCTGTGATGTCCACTCAAGTTAGGAACCAGGACACAGTGACAAGGCAGGCAGGAGGGGCCGGGGGCAGTGATCTGTGGAATCCACATAAGGTAAGGATGTGTGGGTGTGTTCAGAGGGAGCAGCAGGTGATCTGTTGAAGAGCTTGAGGTGACCATGATAATTTGATCTTGGGGGATCAGAGAGTGGAGAAGGTCCCTGAACAGCATACCTGGTCTTTTGGAAGGTGTTACCTGTGTTTAAGGCAGGTGATGTCCTCCCAGATTGGGTCTTGGGTACAATGGTGAGATGGGAAGGGAGGCAATGGGGTCTGAAGGATCCGTAGGAGGCATGGAAAGAGTAGGAAAGCCCCAGCTGATGTTCTGATGAGGAGTTAGGAGTGACCCTGAGAACTGGGTCTGGGAAAACAGAGAGACTGAAGACGGCCGCCCAGGCAGCCTTTCTCATCTTCTGGCACACATGGCCTGTGCTCTCTTGCTGTATTAAGTAGGAGATTAATGTTCCTTCTGAGGTGGCTTTGAGAGTAGTTTTAGTATAAATAAATGTCATGCCATTCAAAGCAAAGTACTCATAGTGATCTGGGCACAGTGATGCATGTCTTTTGTCCCGACACAAGGAAGGCAGAGGAAAGTGGAACTCTGAGTTCAAGGTCAGCCTGTGCTAAGTTGTGAGTTTCAGGACATCCAGAGTTCTATTGTGAGACCCTATCTCCAGAAAAAACAAATCCCAAACCAAAAGTGTCCTTTCAGTGTATTTTTACTTCATCAAGTTTCAAGTGTGAGGGTTTTCACATATTCTTGTGTGTTGATGCAGGATTACTAGAAAACCAGGAGGGAATGAAAAATCAATAAACAATGGCTATCAGTGATGCCCTCATGCCACTGGTACATGACTGTGAAAAGGGTGTTCAGTTTGTTTGTATTTCTCAGTCACTTCATGGAACTGTTCTTCATGGCTTATTGTGATTTCATTTCCTAAAATATTGTTGTTAAGAAACAAGTTCCTTGTTTGGGAGCAGCCATAAGCTCTGGAGAGAAGAGTATCATCAATACAAAAGAGCTGAACTGAATTGCAACAGTTCTACCATCTAACGGCTCTGTAAACTTGGGGAGGGGGCAGGTAGAGCTCATCGTAAGTACCCTTTAGTGATTTACTTTTTATTTTTATTTATATATAACTGAATATGTATGTTATATGTATACACCCGCATGTGTGCAGGTGCAGGAGAAGGCCTGAAGACGGTGTTAAGTCCCCTAGAACTGGAATTACAGGTAACTGTGGGCCACTCAAAGTATTTGTGTGGATGATTGATTGCCACAGTGCATGGATGAAAGTTAAAAGAAGTTTCTGTGAGGTTGGAATCCTCCTTCCACTGTGGATTTTAGAAATCAATCTCGGGTTCTCAAGCTTATGAGCCAAGAGCATTTACCTCCAGAGCCATCCACCAGGCCAAGGCTCACCTCAGGCTCACTGACCTCATAGCAGCATGGTAATAATACTTGCTCTATGCAGAATGTAAATCAGGACAAGGCAAGCAAAGAGTTTTGGATGTGACAAGTGCTTATGAGTGGCAACTATTGCAGCTGCAGACACCAGCAGCAAAAGAATATTTGGAAAGTGCTGCATCCCCATGAGATACATGATCTGACATCCCAGAAATCCTCACAAAGTTGAGCGGTTTTTATTAGCACTTTCTCTTCATTGGCAGACATACCCCAATGAGCACATACTGTTGTTTCTGAAGTAGAGAACTTGCTTCCAGTTCCTTTGGCTACATTTAAGTTCTGGTTTAACTAACTAGAGCTTCATGTTCTCTCCCGAGAGCACTCAACACTCAAAAGCACACCTACTTATTTCATTCTGCATACAAGGGAGAGAGTGCACAGTTGTTGATGCCACAAAACAGCCACCAATGAGGTGTAGTCATCTTATCCTGAAGTTAGCTTTTACATGTCAGATTCTAATAGGTGAGTCTGTGTATCAATCTTTTAAAAAAGGAAGAAATGAAAGAAAGAAGAAAGGGAAGAAGAAGTCTTAAATATATGGTGTCCTTGTTTTGTTATTTCTTTTTGATTTAACTGGAATTACATTTTGAATAGCAATGTTTCCAACTAATAACTTTCAGTTTTTCAAAATACTCAGACAAGAGGCAATGTACTGAGTGGCTTATACACATGTTTGAGTCAACATTGAAAACATTATGAGCCTGAGAAAGTTGAGACTGGAAAGATTTGCATGATTTGTCAAATATTGCATTGCTGGAAAGGATAAAGTTATGATTCAGTTTGGACCTTTCTCATTCACAGAGACAGCATGTGAGAGTTGAGGTGCGTGCATATGAGCACATGTATGGAGGTCAGAAGTGGACACTAAATATGTTATTTGATGGCGCGCCAACTCGCAGTTTGAGATAGGATGTCTTACTGAACCCAAATTTCACTGATTCAGGGATTCAGATAAGGGAGCTGGCCAACAAGCCCCAGGTATCTTCCTACCTCCACCTCCCAGCACTGGGGTTACAGGTAGGAACCTCAAGTACTGGGTACCCAAAGTCGAGTATTCATGCTTGCATATGGAGTCATTTTCTTAGTTCCAGATTTAGTATTTTTTTCTTTTTGCTTTGTTTTGTTCTTTCTCTAATATACAGAACCCAAACAATGTGATCACTTATACATGCCTTTCCTTTTTAGCATGATTTGCTGATCAAATGCCCTGCAGTCTTCCCATTGCCTCCAAGACGAAGGTCACATGTCTATGTCATTTATAGGTTTAATCCAAACTTTGACTCATCTAATTAACTGCTTCATCATGGGAGGCAACCGACATTTCACCAAGGCCACTACAATCACTCTCTTGTGGGCACCTGTGATCCACAGTTCACTCAGCATTGGAGATGTGTTAAATCAAATCCATCCCCAGGCAGGATGACTTCCAGAGGCTTCACCAAGAGAAGTGCAACTGTAACAAGTGTTAGGAAAAACATGTATTTTAGGATTGTCTGTTAAGTGTCTAATTTCTTTTCATTTAAAAGTAAGAGGTATGCTCATTCACTTATACTATCAAAATAATTTCATTAAATGTTTTACATAAGTTAAAAATAGAAAAATATGTTTTTGTAGTCTATAGGCTTTAAATCTTTTTACAGTTTTATTAGTACACACTGTATGCTAGACATGGGAAAATTCATAGTAGAATTCAATAGCTGATATATTAACTTCATGTACCAGGATAGCACTATTTGTACAGGTCATCTTTCTGGAACTGTGTTCACTGATGGTTATGCTTAATGCAAGATGGTCCAGAGAACTACAAAGAAGGGAATTAGAAAGTCAGAGGTGACATCCAGGAAGGGAAACTAATCCCAGCTGACTTGAATAGTCATGTCACAATTACAGCTCAATCACAGTCTCAGGAGTTGCCTGATCATCATTTGGAAGGTGAGTTTGTTTGACTGTGTCAATAAGTACAGAGGCAGGAAAGTGTTGGCCCAACTGGGCCTACTCTTTCCTTATTCAGACCCCAGCTGTGTAGATGATGTAAGAGGAGACTCCTTAAATGGACATCATAGTCAGTATCAGAACAAAGGATATGATTATTTCTGACAAACTCTTTGAAGGATGCTGCTCTTAAAGTAGGAGCTATCAGCATAATGATTAAATGTGATGTCAGTACAATGGTGTTGTTTCAAGTTTTACTAGCCTATATTAATGATACGCAATAATAACTTTAATTATAACATTTTAGTATGTGCAGAGGATAAATTTGCTCATATTCACAGCCCCATTGCCCATTCTTGCCCCTCCATCCTTGCACACAGACCTTTCTCTTCCCAACTTGTCTACCTTCTACTTTCATGTCTTCTTCGGTGGTGAACCGATACAGTATGTGAGAGGCGTGGCCAGCGGACATGTTTCCAGGGACATGGAGGAAAGCAGCTCCAGAAGGGCTTATATCCCCTGGGAAGACTACCATCTACTGGGCGTGTGGCATACACTGGCTCTAGGTCGTGGGAAAGTCGCCTGACTTGCAAAGGCCACTGTTGCAATATTACTGTTAGATATGCGGTTCTGTTAACTCATGAGAAACAGAAATAGAAAGCCCAATTTTAAAATTTCACTTGTTTGAATAATTATAAAAAAATTAAATTAATCATTTACTCTCTTTAGTTGACTCACACATTCCATCCCACATGCCCTCTGCAAGAGATTCTTTAAATATGCTTAATTTGTAATGTCAACTTCATATGTAATGTTAATGTACAATGTTAACTTAATATGTAATGTTTTGTGAAAAATTTGTGTTTTGCTTGTGTATTTTAAATTTAGGTGAACAGTGCATTGTTCTGTAGCATATTTTTATATGTTTGTATTATGCTTATATATTACTTAATATTCAAGGCTCATTTCCACTTCTGCAGATTTTTGGACTCTAGTGGTGTCAGTTGCTACATAAAAGTAGAAAATTTCCTCATGCATTCTTTTGCTTGTAGTCCCTATATATATAAAGACTCTCAATAGATAATCTTGTGTACATTCCTTTAGAGACTTATGTGGGAATTTACGTGACATAAATATACACATATTTATAGGACTGAATTTGAGGACTGTAACCTAGAGTCTGGTTTGTTTGTTTGTGTTTTCTGTCCTGCCCAGTTCCCACAGCTGTTTAGTCCCAAAGAAAATCACACAGAGGACTCTGTAAGTTATAAAGCTGATTGGCCCATTAGGTCAGGCTTCTTATTAGCTTGTAGCTTTTATTAACCCATTATTCTGATCTATTTTTGCCATGTGGCTCAGTACCTTTTTCAGTTGGGCAGATCACATCCTGCTGCTCCAGTGATCTGGGCAGGAGTGGGGGGAATCAATTTCCTCCTTCCCAGAATTCTCCTGTTCTCATTGCATCATTTCTTCTTCCTGTCTGGTTTTCCCACCTATACTTCTGGCCTGGCCAATCAGCATTTATTTAAAACATGATTGACAGAATACAGACAATTCTCCCGCATCAGAGGATGATCCCCAGGAAAGACTTAAACATTGAATTTACCCACTTGTGAAACTCTAAATTTACCACACTCTAATAGGACCTGTGTCCTTTCTTCTCATGCATTGTGTCAAGGTGTCTGAGAGTCCAGTGCTCTCAGCCCTACATGACTATATATAAGTCTTTGATTTTTAAGTTTTAAATCTTTGTGTGTGTGTGCATTCACACATGTGATCACATATACTTATGTCTGTACACAGACTGACAAAATGAGATTGGTCCCTAGAACCTGTGATGGAAGGAAAAAACTTCTGAAATCTGTCCTCTTATTTTCATGTGTGTTGTGGCACAAAATACACACACACACACACACACACACACACACACACACACACACACATGGGGGGGACAGAGAGAGAGAGAAAGACAAAGACATAGAGAGACAGAGAGATAATAGAATAAGTTTTAGCTGTCTGTTGCTGTAATAAAAGTTATCATCAAGAGCAATTAATGTAAGAAAAGATTTACTTTGTCATATGGCATTGGGGGAAGGCATGACAGCAGGAGCAGGAGACTGGCTGATCACATTTTTATCTGTATACAGAAACTGAGGTGAGGATACAAACTCTCAAAGCCCGAGTCCATGATGTACCTCGTACAGCAAGGCGGTGTCTTCTGAAGGTCCTAGAACCTCCCAAACAACACCGCCAACTGGAGGCCACGTGATCTAATATGTGAGCCTATGGAGGAACATTTCACGTCCAAACTACCAAAATAAAAGAAAGAAAATGATGTAGAATGCCATGAAATTAATCTTGTGGTATCTTCTTTCTCTAACTGGCTATGCTCCCTAAACCCCTTTAAAACAAACAAAACAGGCATTGATTGGAAAATCACAGAGTAGGCTAGATGATCCTTGAACCCAAATCTAAACATATATTTACTGTTTTAAGGGGAGTTAATGTTCTTAAACTAACAAATTACTAAGCAATTACTGACTAAGCCAAGAAAATGCCAACTTGTAATTGCTTGGTTCAATTAAATCACAGATAAAACCAGGATGTATATACAGAAAAAAGTGACTAAATTTTGTGGAGCCTGGATGGACTTCTCTCATTATCTGATTCTAATTGCTCTTAACACCCAGCACATGGGATTGGAGTAACCCCCTCTCCGTGTGTGTGTGTGTGTGTGTGTGTGTGTGTGTGTGTGTCTGTCTGTCTGTCTGTCTGTCTGTGTGCACGCACACAAATGTGCACTTGCCAGATGACAATTATTAAGTTTCATCATTCCTTTTTGTATTTTGAATCAAGTTCTTACTGACCTGAAGCTGGTCAACTAGTACTCATGCTTGCAAGGCAAGTACGTTACCGATGAATCTATCTCCCCAGCTGCAAACACAGGATTCTCTGCTAGTAAATTTTGTCGTACAACCCTAGTTCAGGCTAGTAAACATAAAACTAATCAGGTTTCCCAACACTCTTAATCTAGTAGTCTAATCCAACTGAGGTATCCAAGTCCTTGGTATTTGCTATACAACATTCTTTTTTAGCACAAATACATGGACGTATGCCTCATAACAGATACACAGTGAATGTTAGCTCATTTCCTATGATAGATAGCAGGCCTGTTCACGGACCCCAAGTCTCTGTCTGCAGGAATGGTACTCTTCATGTATAAGACGTTCTGCTGATTGGTCAACTTCTAGGTAATTATGGGACTGCCTAATTTAAAATTAAAAGAAAAAACACCCTGCTTTTGAAGTCTTAATTTGTGTCGGTGAAAAAGACAAAAAGACCTAAGAGTTGGCTGTCGGTCAAGTGCTTCTCTCACAAGCCTAAGTTGTATTCCTGTCAGTTAGGCTGGGTGTTGTGTCACATACCTGGGGATACGGACACAAGCAGATTCCCGAGGCTCCCTGCTAACTCGGTTTAGTCTACGTCAGACCTTCCAGGTTAATGAGAAACCTCTCAAAAAGCAAAGTGGACATCATCTGACAATTAATGCCCAAAGTTGACTTAGGAGCGACACATACATACACACATATACACACACACATCTGCACACACAATGGTGCGGGGAGACAAAACATACAACACACGTGCATACGCACATTTTAAAATGGACAAAAAGATAAGCTATTAAAACAAAATAGAGAAATAAAGAAGATTGATGAACTGCAAGGCCTGATCTTCCTTCTCAGACACATTCCACAACACTTCAGCCCCGTGAAGTAGGGACCTGACTTGAGATTCTCCTTGAGTGTCCACGCATTATGAAATGTTTCATGTTATATAAACCTAGGACCTCAATAACATGAGAGGTTTTTGGGCCATTTTTTATAAGTGATTCTCAGCAACAGCCAGTTAACAAACAGTGGCCCACCCTTCTCAGACAAGAAACAGCAGTGTTTATCCTCAGGCACTGAAGGGAAAAGAACCAGCTCAGGACTGCCTTCATCAAGTTCTCAACACAAAGGAGGTTGATTTGCCCCTTTGGGACAGAGGGTAGGAAATAAAGCAGGAGGGAGAGGATGAGGGAGATTGGAAGGGAACAAAGGAAAGGTAGCAGGGTATTTATCCCAGGGACAAAGGACTGTGTCTGAATAGAGGGTGTAGAGATGTGACACTTAGGAAAATGGTGTTTTATAAAGGTAAAGGGAGAAGCCCTATGGTAGGATGAAATGTTTAATTTTATTTGGCATGTTAATTAAGGCATTCAAAGGGGGCTTTTGATTGTTGAACTTCAATACTTTGATAGCTGGTCCTTGGTAGTCAGTCTCAGGAGGAAGTAGCCAAATAAGGGAATAGACCTTGGGGGCTAGTTTAGGAATGTAATCTACTGTTTGTTTAGCAAGGCAGAGGAAACAAGGGAGAAGGGCAAGGTCTGTCAGAGCTGTGCTCACCACACTTGAGCTGGCCAGAGTACTTTCATACTCAAGAAGAGAAACTGAGTGGCCTGCTCAAGGTTGTAGTGATTAAATTCTAAGGCACACACTCTTCTTATCTTTGTTTCACCACCGTCAGAGGAGCAAAGCAGCCAGTTACCTTCTCTACACAGTGGTAGCACCCATGGTCAAGGTCGGTGCTGACCCTTGAAACCTTCTGGTTGAAGAGTCCAGGAATAAGAAAATAAAAATGTAGATTCCAAAAATAAGAATGTAAAAATAAAGAAATATAAAGTTATAAGTCTAGGAGAATGAGAACAGACTGTCAGCAGCTTTCTCAGCAGATCAAGGATCATTCATTCACAGTGAGCTATTTTCTCAGATGCTTGGGAAGCATAGGTCATTTTACAACTGGCTGTTTTATTTACAAGGTCAGAGTTTCTCCCTACAAAGTGAGAGTAGTGTCCTGGCCATCCTTGATAAACGACAGATATGAACTGAGTTAACCTTTAGGAGACAGAGATATGTGACCTCTGGGTTAGACATTGTCTCCATTATGGAAAACTGGCACCACCAGAGGAGAGGCATAAGACTCCAGTTTACACCTGGAAGTACTAGGACAGACAGTAGACAAATACGGTGGTTTAATTAATGAGCTCTTATAATGGAGGTTGTAAAGGATAGCAGTCAGTGTCTGAGTTTTACCTTGAGATAGTGTGAAAAGCTTTCTGCTATCTCCTAAGTTCTCAGCCTAAGAACCAGTTAATCCTAATTTATTAACCTTCTAGTATTACTAGCAGTCCTTTTCTGACTAATTGCTAAAGACATCTGTTTTCTCGCAATTAGTGACCTTTGTTGTAATCTCCTCTGAAACATATTTTATGATAGCTGCCTAGTTACCCATTGACATTAGCACTCACTCTCCTCTTTAGGGTCTCTGCTGACCAACCCAAGGATCAGGGCAAGGTTGTAAAAATTCTTTTGTTCAGAGCTAATGTCTGGTGTCCCTACTATAAAAAGTTGGTTCAGAAACCGGCCTTTTGCCACAGCCTAACAAACATCATCTCTGGCTGTGGTCTCAGCTGGCTGATAAGCTTCTGTGCCCCACGGTGTTTTATTTTTATTTTTTATTTTTAAGTTTGCTTCCAGTTTTCCTAGGATCTGGTTTCTGGAATAAAGTTTGCTTTGGTTTATTAGACTTGGTGGTGTTCTCATCTTTGCACAACCCCCTTGGACACAAAACTGGTGAACAAGGGAGCCTGTTCTGGGGTTGAAAAATTTAAATCACAGCTGTTTACTTAACTTCACAATGAGCTTTAGAGTCTTCATAGATTATCTGTGTGTGTTGGTATATTAATGTGTGAGAACCACATGCATTTATGTATTCACATGTGTGTGGACACTGGGGTTCAATGTAGAAGACTATTCCTTGGGAGTCATTCAACTTGTCTTTGAGACAAGATTGTTATGATTTTTTAAAAAAATGCTGCAAGATCCCCGGTGGCAGTAGGCAGCAGAAATGTTGTAGGTCCCCAACTGGTGGTAGCGGGCCATGTGGCGGCAGGCAGTAGGCCCTGGGAGCAGCCAGTCCCAGGCAGAGACATCTATGCAGTGGTGGGCTGGTCCCGGTGACAGTGTGGCCTGGCAGCGGGTGGGAGGCACATGAACAGACACACCATACAGAATTGAATTGGATATTTATTAGTTGAGTTATGGAATGGGAAGGAAAAAGGGGAGAAGTGGGGGAAGAAAGGAAAGAGAGAGAGAGAGAGAGAGAGAGAGAGAGAGAGAAAGAAAGGGAAGAGAAGGAAGAGGATAGAGAGAGAGAGAAGAAGGGGGAAGAAGGAGAGTGTGCAGGATCAAAAACAAGAGAGAGAGAATCAAGATGGTGACAGGAGGGGAGGGACCACAGGGAGTGGGTGTGGCTTGTCTCTTAAAGTGACGAACAATCATAACAAAGGTCACTCACTCAGATCTGGTGCTTGTCAACTAACCAAGAGTGGCCAGCCAGGAGGGCCCAGTGTCTTCCTCGACTTTCTTCTCCAGATCTTGGATTATAAGTATACATCATCATGCTTGGCTTTTTAAACTTGGATTTTGTGATTGAATTCTATTCTTTAAAGTTGGGTAGTGATCTCATTCCTGACTGAACTATCTTCCCAGGCCCTAAAACTGATGACTAATTATTCATTTCATCTGGCATACGTCATAAAACATTTAACATATAAAGTGGCTCCTAAAGTTAATTGCATAGAAACTATTTTAATTTGTACTGACACTGTCCTTTAAATAGTTAATACATATAAAGAAAGTGGGCCATCTCCAAGACAGCAAAAGGGGCTTTGTAACCTCGGCTGCTGCTAGACGTAGTGTTTCAAACAGGGTGGCTTTTGGGTGAGCTCCCTCCACTTTTGGAACCAAAAGCAATAGTGAGATTTGCAGATCACTCAAGTTCTGGTTGGAGATTCCTGACTAGGACACAAGGAACAGAAATCAGGCCTGAAAAGGGACATACCCTGGCTTTTATCAGTGGAAAGTGCTGTCTGATCTTTGCCTTCATCATCCCTCAGACAGGGCAGGGTGGGGTGGAGAGTGTGGGAGAGCTCTCACACTCAGTGGGCTAAGGGAGGTGGGCATAGAGAGATGAAAGCAAGTGAGTCTCCAAAGCTTCTTTTCTGAGTAGGAAACATGAGGTTTATTGCCCACAGACAAATCTTTGAATAGATGCGATGTTTTTTATCTTGCTGTTTCTTTTCATCGGTGAGTGTCTGAAGAAGGCCAACACAGCTGTCTGTGTGAAGATGGTCTGTTTGTTTTAAGAGTGTGATATTTCCAAAGCTACTGGAACAGGGTTAGTTCAGAGGAACCCCAGCCTAAACCTGGAGCAGGACATAACCTAGCCCTCCCCATTGACTACTATCAGAGCGTGTAATTGATTATACACATGAACTTCTGAAGACTAGACAAAAGAGCTGAGGAGAGAGAGAGAGACTGGGCAAGAGTCTAATAACACCAATCTGACACCTGGATTGTGTTTTATATCCCAAATATGTGGGGTATGATGGAACCAAAATATGTCATAATGGCCAAGAACAGAAATGGAATGCATTGTGTGTGAATATCAGGGGTATTCTTAAGGGTGCATGACAACAAGTATGTATGAAGACGTGTCTGTGAAGGCCTGAGATCAACCTCTAGCTTACTCCTCAGGGATTCTCCACATGTTTGTTGAAGCATTGGCCTAGAACTTCTCGGTGAGCATGGCTGGATGGCTGTGCGCCACCTGGATATGTCTGTTCCCCCAGTGCTGAGATTATAAGCATAACAATACATATGGCTTTTTGCAGGGGTTCTAAGGATAAAACTCAGGCCCTTCTTCGTGCATGGCCAACTCTACTAGCTGAGTCATCTCCACAGCCCTGGAACATACTTTCAACAAAATCAGTTAAAACAGACCTGGAGTAAGGAGATTTTATTGGAACTATGCAAATAATTAAATCTACGAAGTAGCGGTTTATCTCTGCTGGTCTAGCCAGCTATCTTAATAAACCTCAGGAGCCTGTGGAGATCATTAAGTGAAGTGTTCTCCATGCTAGCATGAGGACTTGTGTTTCACCATCTATGACCCATATTTAAAGAGCTGGATATGATGATAATACTACTGTAACCCCAGTCTTGAGAAAGTGGAGGCAGGTGGGTGTCACTGTCTCACTGACTAGCCAGCCTAGACTAAAGGCAAACTCCAGATTCTGCATCAGAAAAATAACATAGAGAGTATGTGATGAAGTCATCCAATGGCAATTACCTGCATATGTGCACACACACACACACACACACACACACACACACACACACACACACAGGCACATACACCACACATACACAAAGAATCAGCTTGAAAGTGTGGTTTGCATGTGACCCACATCATCACTTTCTGGCAGCTAATTAGCATCTAGTGGAAATGAATTCTTAGGTTTCACCTGACATCGGGAGTCAGAATTTCTCTTATTAAAGCAGAAGAGCCTAGCAATCTGTACTTTTACAGATTTTCAGAATACTTTAATATGCTCTTAAAGCTGAGAGCCTTGATTTAGATCCTCTTCATACATAAGTTTATACCATTTAGCCTGAATTTTAAGGAAATGAGAGAAGAGACCCAGTGAGACGAGGAGTCCTTTGAGCAGTGACAATGGGCCTAAGATAGATGACGACATCCATATCCAAGTGGCTTCTCAGCCTGCTGCTTCTCAGCTGTCTCCAACATTGCGCTCCAGCGAGGACCAAGAGTATCAGGAGCCTCAGCAGCATGAGCAGGTTAGCAAAATGTGACTTTAACAAGGACATCGGGGCTAGCAAGGGGATTGAAGGCCGGCAAGGTAATGGCTTGGAGGTCAATGACATTTAGCTCCAAGCCTGTGAACCTAAGTTCTATCCCAGAACCTGTGTGACAGAAGGAGAGAAACAAGGCTCACAAATTGTGCTCTGACCTGTACATGTGCACTAGGGAGTGCACACCCCTGCCCAACACAAAATAAATATATGCATGTGGAGATTTCTATATTCTATATACTATGTGAAGACTGGTTTTGTGGACTTGTGGGTGCTGAGCCCAAAGTTGAGCTTTTCAGCCATGGTAACCCTTACAGACTGACCCAGAAGTCATTTGGATTCTGGTAGCTTGGGTTGTACTAGAGCATTAACACACCTGTGTGCCTATTAACACACTTGAGTGCCTATTAGCACACCCATGTACTTGTTAACATATCCCTGTGCTTGTTAACACACCCGTGCTCCTGTTTACATATCTGTGAGCCTGTTAACATACCTTTGTGCCTATTAACACACTCCTGTGCCTTTAACACACCCATGTGCCTGTTAACATACCTGTGTGCCTGTTAAAACACTTGTGTGCCTGTTAACATGCCTATGTGCCTATTAACATGTGCCTGTGCCTGTAAACACACTCATGTGCCTGTAAACATACTCATGTGTCTGTTAACACACCCCTGTGCCTATCGACATACCTGTGTGCCTGTTAACAGACCCATGTGCCTATTAGTATACCACAGTGTCGGTTAACACACCCATGTGCCTGGATGGCTCTACGATGTGGTTCGCTGGGTTTATCATATGTCTGGTACTGTCTCCAGTCTTGCAGACAAGGTCGCTTATTTTAACCTAATCTCAAGCTTGTTTGTTTAGACTGGCTGATGGTTGAGCCCCAGGGCTCTTCCTTTCTCTGCCTCTCTGGCACTAGTATTGCAAGTGTGAAACACCAAGCCTGGGCCATTTTACCTGATCAAATTCTGAACCTCATGTTTGCAAGGCCAGCAAGGCCAAGGACAGAGCCAGCTCCCCAGTCCTGCACTAGTGGACAACAGGGGCACACTTTATATACCACTCTAGAAGGCTTGCTCTTGGTGTTGCAAAGGACTGAGATCCATCTCAGTGCCTGTCTACAGAAACAAGAACTCATCCAGTCTGGTAGTATTCTCCACTGAGATCTGAAAGATGGCATCTGTGCAAGAGTCTGATCCTTGAAAAGTGGGGTATAGAGATCCTTTGCCATCCTCCATCTCTGAACAGGAAGTCATCAAGGTCTCCCACGTCATCAATAACTAAGGCAGCAGAAACCACAGGATTGTTGCCTCTCCCGAGCCCGAGTTGAAGCAGAATAGCATGATGGAGGAGATCCTCGAAAGGGTTATGCGTGTGGAGGCTGGAGAATTGCTTTTCCATCTGCAAGTCCTGAGCCTGCTGAGTCAGCTGCTGCATCCTGCTTTTGACAAAGCCTATGAGGCCTTGATGAGGTCACTTTCAGATCAGCAACTCCTCAGATCCTGACTCCTAGGGAGCACTTAGGGCATCAGTCAAGACCCTGGTCTGGCTTCAGGCAGAACACCCTTCCCAGTTTCCCTTGCAGCAGTCCCCAGACCCAGGGAAAGGCACTTATGGGCACGTCTCTTTCTAACTCTTGATGGTGATCTCATGGACCCCACGGCATAAGGATTGAAAAGCTGGCATGAGTTGTACTCTGACTTTCACATATACTATGTGCTGTGCACCTGTCTCCCCTTCTACAAAATATTTCAATAAACATATATGTAATGAAAAAGGAACTAGATAGAAATGTGGATGCAGAACTCAAGGATCAGGAACTTTCGTGTAGGCAGGCTAGCAACAGCTTTGGGTACACTGAGTAATCTGTATTTGGAGAACTCTGGTAGACTGAAGTACATACACATGGGCATGAGATAGTGATTGAAGTAGAGGCAAAATTGGTCTCCAAGGGAGTCCATGACTGAGGTTACAAACAGGGTAATTAGTAATAATGGACTTGAGTTACTGGGGGAGGCGAGGTAGCTATTGTAATGGAAGGAATGAAGAAGAGCCACAGACAGAACTAAAAGGCCTGGGAAAGGCAGGAGGTGGAGCGGAAGGCTTCCTTTCCACTTTTACATCTTGTTTTTCTCTGATCAGTGGAAATTACATAGCAAGGGCTAATTTATTCACTGTTGGCAAAGCAGTTAGCAAGGTTGTAATTTTGCTCTGAATAAGATATTGTACACTTATTATTTCATGTATTTAATAGAGCTTGAAATTAGCACCACCACCAGAGCGAGACTCATCGATGTTCCCTCCAGCCCCTGGTGGGAAATGTCCTCTGGACAGGCACAGGAGTGGCCTGCTGCTCTTCAGTCCACTGTGACGCTTCCATGCTAGCTCTAGGACAGACTCAGAAGCACTGAGTTTTGAAGATCATTATTGTTGTTAATAGCCTTGCGTGCCAAGTTCTGTGATGCTCAGTTTTCAGTTTAGGAGTTTACTTTGCTGGTGAGTGAAGTTTGTTCAGGAAAGCAAGCATGTCTGATGGCCTAGCTCAGCATCAAGCAAAGGAAATGAAACTCTCAAACCAGAACTCTCTGTGCTCCAATATTGTAAGCCTGGAAACAGGACCCTGTTAACCTGAAGAGAAAAAGTAAGGCATTTAAAAGTATCAACTACTGGTCTTCAGCTCTCTAAGGATTGGTCTTCATCTAGAGAAGTGTTGTGATTTCTGTGAGAGTCTCTGCTCCTCTGCACAGATTGAGAGAGATGAAACTTAATGCAATACTTAGGTCTTGGAGTTGAACATGGTAAGGACAAGAAGAGTCAGGGGTGCTGGGGAGATATCTTAGTGTGTTAAGCAATGGTCATGCAATCATGAGGATCTAAGTTCAATCCCCAGTAATGAACTGAAATGCCATACATAGCAGTTTGAGCCTGCAATTCCAGTACCAGGGAGGTAGAATCAGGCTGATTCCAGGGAGTTACTGGCAAAGCAGTTCAATTGAATTGATGAGCTTCGTGAGCTATCCTGCCTCATAAAGTAATGTGAAGAAAGCAGTCAAGAAAGATAACCAGTTTCAACATTTGGCCTCCTCATGCATAATATACACGCACACCCATAATATATATGCACAGACACATACACTAGAACACACACATGCACACACACACACATACACACACACACACACACACACACAGAGAGAGAGAGAGAGAGAGAGAGAGAGAGAGAGAGAGAGAAAGAGAGAGAGAGAGAGAGAGAGAGAGAGAGGAGGAAGTTTAGTAATAACTGAACTAAAAATAAAAATAAAAACTAAAAATATTCATCCTGAGTATTTTTGGTAGTTTGTCCAGCATTTCTCATTTTGTAAGAGGTGACGGTAGGAAAGAAGAGGCAATGCAATGTGGTAGCAATGTGGAATAGAGGGGTAGCAAAATGGCTTACCCTCAAGACTGAAGATCTGAGTTCAGTCCCCTGGACTTGTGTAGGTAGAGATAGAACCAACTCCACAAAGTTTCACCTGACCTCCATATGTGTACCGTGGCATGGGCATGTCACAAAACAAATTGCTCTGGGTTAGTTCTTAGGACTCTAGGATTTGACTCCAGCTCTTTGATAGCAGCCCCAGGTTCTGTTTTGATTTTGGGGTGCTGAAGAGAGTTTTGCTTTACCTTGATTTCTTCCCTTCTCCTTCTTATTCTTAAGTGGACTTCTCACATGCATCTGAAAGTCTGGCCGTATTCTTTATTCTAACCACACTTGGATTCCTTTATGATGTTCTCCCTTGACAACAAATTGCAGCAAGAAGCTTTGGTGATGTCACTCTATCTGTCATTGAACACTTGGTGGCATCTTGTGCAGAATCCATAGCAAATACCTTGATAAGTAATTAACAGCACAATGCATCACGAGCAGCAGCGCCCTCACAGAAAGTACCCCAGAAACAGCTACTGCAAAGAGAAAGCTCACTGAGAATTAACCAACCATGCTGCTTTCATGCGAACTTCTGAGTGTGCAAGCCAGGAGGTCTCTGATTCCTGTGTCTTCCCATGGCCTCTTTTCCTTCTGTTGGTTGTCCTGTCAAACTTTGCTATGATTGTTTTTGTTTTATCTTATTGCATTTTATTTTGTTGTATTTTACTATTATCTTTTAGAAGCCTCTTCTTTTCTAATAAGAGACAGAAAGGGAGTGGACCCAGATGGGAGGGAAGATGGGGAGAATCTGGGAGGAATAGAGAAAGCGGAAATTGTGATCAGGTATTTTATGTGAGAAAAGAATCTATTTTCAATAAAAGAAAAATTTTAATTGCTAAATTTACTTAATTGGCTTCAAAGAACCTTCCATATAAAATTCATAGTAGATGATTACAATTACAATATAAATATGCTATACGGTTATTTTATTTAGTGTTTTATTTTATATACTTATGCATTCACATTTATTTTTGAAATAGGGTCTTGATATATGTCTCAGACTGGGCTAGAACTCAAAATCCTCCCTGCAGCCCCCTAAGAACTAGGATAATGGGGTTGCACCATCATGTCCAGCTGTCAAACAGCAAAGCATTGTTAAAAAGTATTTTAGCAGTATGGTACATTAAATTCCTTTAGCTTTGTTCAGTTTGTTTGATGATGCCACCCCCTATCTACTTAATGTACATGTATCTATTGTTTTCAGAATCCAGAGAACCTAAATGCCAGAAATCAAGAGCCAAGTGCCAGGAATATGGTATAATTTTGTCTAACAAAATGTGAGTAAACTATTTTTAATCATTCCAAATGTTCACTAATTTGCATAAAGGAATAATCAAGCTAGCTAAGTAAGTAGAATTATGGGCAGTGTTGGAAGATTTACTAAATATAAACAAGTACCATCTACGTACATTTAATTCTTATGTAAGTAATATCATTGTCTGTGTATCAAATATGCTTATTTAGGTCAGATATCTTAGGAGATAAAGACCTTAGCTGTGAAAACCTAAGTTTGATCCCAGAACTTATATGGTAGAAATAAAGAACTGATTCCACAAACTTGTCCTACATTGCACTGTACTTCAAACATAGAGACAGAGAGAAGAATTTAATAAAAAGAAATATACTTTTTAGTATATTTATTAGTGTATTAACTATATTATTATAATTCTTATACATATACTGTATTAATAAACTAAATGTATTATTTATTACATATAATTTAGAAGGGGAGAAAAAGGACTGGTACATTAATGAGTATGAAATCACAGATATATATGAACATATCTTTTTTAATTTTATTAAATTTTTATTTAATATATGACATAAAATTTTCTTAATAAAGCTATATTCTATTAAGGATTTCTGTTAAGCAGGTTTTGAGCTGTCTGCATCTCACAAAGGCTGTAATTAGGTAAGTATGTAGTTATGTATAGGAATATTAGTCAGCTTCACCATAGCAACCGCTTTATTATCAGTGTGTGTTCAATAACATCATGTTCTAAACTTCCAATACTCACAATAAGGTTGGTTTCTTAAGTAAAAATGAGGAATATAATTATCCAGGAACTGAGCTTGCTGTTTCTCTAGAGTTGATACACATAGCCGGGTTCCTATATTTTGCCTAGGAACCCTGGTCTGAGGTCCTCATAGTGACATTCTTTATTCTTTATTCCAGCTTGACAGAACTGCAGTAAACTGAGGCCACTAACACAGTGCACACATATGAGTTTTTGAGAAGCTTAAACAAAAATCAGAAAGGATTTTTTGTTCTCATCAGATACATTATCTGCTCAGAGAGCAATGTGTTTCTCATTTTAGCCTGATAGTCAGAGAGATTAGAGTGTAGCAATATTTTAATATCATATTTCACGCAAGAATTTTAAAGTACTTCATAAGTTATTACAGTATGAATGTGTTTGTGACCCCCACAAAGTAGCCAGCGGCCATGTATTATTTATAATCACTTTATGCAGGGAGAAACTGAGATAGAGAAAAATTTAGTGGTTTGATAAAGGTCATGGGATGAATCACTAGTCATTCTCGGGATGAAAACACAGAGTTGGGGAGCCTGGATTGCTGCATGCACCGACAGTGCGGGCCTTCTTGGCAGGATCTCGGCAGGGATAAAATTCAGTCCTGCTTTTAGAACAAGAGCCATAAGAATTTCAAGAAGATACGATGATTACTACTGGCTTTTCGTTAGTTAATACATTTATCTGTTTACGGTGTGTGTGTGTTCATGCACACGCATGTGAATGTGTGGGGGTGTTGGTGTTGTGTATGGAAGTCGAGGTATCCATGGAGCATCTTTCTCAATTGCTCTCCAGGATGGCTCACTTGAATCCCTCCAGTTTGACTTCCCTGGCGGTCTGACTTGCCCTTGAGCCCTGAGATTGTTAAGTGGGTTACCAGGCCATGCCTGAAGTTTACATATGTTCTGGGAAGCCAAATTCCTAGCCCTTGTACTTGTATGACAAATGGCTTTACTCAGTAAGCCTTGTCTCCCTAGACTCCCCTGATGTTTACCTCCTTTCCACCACACTCAGTGTGGTGAGTTTCCTTAAAGCAAACATTTCTTTGACTGTTGGATGGGGCACACAGAGAATTGGGGTCCCGTACCCATTCTCCTTTGGTGAACTGGATTACTTCAGGAGGCTAAGAAAAGCTGGGAATATGTAGATGTTTGAACTCATGTTCGTTTAAATTGGAAACTGTCATTTCCCAAGGGGATGTTGATTAATCCTCCAGTCTCCCAGCCTCAGAGTCCTTGGCTCAGTCCTACAAACATTTATATAAATGTTGACATGTCACACTATTATAAATGCTATCCATAAAGCTTCCAGATGGTTCTCGTGTCAGTTTTAAATAAGCAAGCTAGCATCTAATGATTTTATGCTTTATTTTTTCTTACCTCAGTTTTATGTTTAAATCATATTTTCATTATTTATTTACATTAAAGTGGTGGTGGGCAGAGAGAGAGAGAGAGAGCAAATATGCTATACTATATAATCCTTTATGTGGTGGTCTGAGGACAACATGTAATAGCTGGTTCTCTCCTTCTAGCACATGGGTCTTAGCACCCCAACTCTGACGGTCAGGTGGCCGGTGGCAGGTGCTTTTACATGCTGAGCTGTCTCTCCAGGCTCTTTATTCTCATCGGCTCATACGATGATGAGATTAGCAATAGCAAGTCTCAGAAGTCCTATCTGGCTTTGAATCAAGACAATTTGATAGATTGTAAGCTTTGACAAAACCCAACAAACACCACCTTAGAGTCCTTCCCAGGTTTCTAAGCTGCACCTTGAAAAGGCTTTAATTTGAGACCCTACCTCAGGTAACACGGCTGCTACAGTTTATCTTTGAGTAGGGTCCAGGTAACATGAACATGTATACACACGTGCACCTTCCCACAGTTAACAATTTGTTTATATGATGGGATATAATTTCTCTCTCTAGAAGGCACTCATGTCAAAGTAGTGGCATTCAAGATACTGCTATGCACAGGCACCTCTGACTAACACCATCTTTGCTGCACACTGACTGACATGGGAATGACCTTGGGACTGGTTAATTCACTTGACCTTGAATAGGATTGTTGAATTTTCTGCACCTCAATCACTTTATATGCAAAATAAGTGTAATGAGAACTAACTTAAATGCTGATTATGAATTAAATGGCATAGCATTCATATCATTTATTTCATGAATTATATGGTATGATGTTCTCCACAATAACGTTCCACTTTAATTAAGTGTTTCAACAAATTAAGGCTGGAAATCTTGCCCGGTGTGTGATCATTTTCAGGGAGGGTTTTGGAGTGAACTATATTATCAAATTAGATAGAATATATCTCTAAAAGATTCATTGAAATATTTATTAGAATAGTCTCAATCATAATCCTTTTTGCCTTTTCTTATGAAGTTATAAAGAAGAGTGCTTTCCTTAGGTTAATTAACAGGTTTTAGTCTCTGCATAAAAGCTTAACCCATGGAAATACATTCCGTGGTACTTTGAATGATAATGCCTCTCAATAGGCTCATACATTTGACTACTTGGACCTCCAATTATAGAACTGTTTGGAAAGGATTAGGGAATGTGGCCTTGCTGGAGTTGGTGACTGACTGAGAGTAGGCTTTGAGGTTTCAACAGATCGGTGTCATTTCCAGTGTGCTCTCTGCCTCCTACTTCCAGGTGGAGATATGAGCTGTAGTTCTTCCAGGTGCCTTGCCTTTGTCTCCACTCTCAGAGACTCAGACCCTCTGAAATACTAAGCCCAATTAAATGCTCTCTTTTAATTTTTACTTTGTTTGCTTTCTTTTCTCTTTTTTTGTTTTTCATTTTGTTTTGTTCGAGACAGGACTTCTCTGTGTAGCTTTGGAGCCTGTCCTGGAACTCACTCTGTACACTAAGCTGGCCTTAAACTCACAGAGATCCACCTGCCTCTGCCTCCCAAGTGTTGAAATTAAAGGCCTGCACCACCACTACCTAGCAAATGCTTTCTTTTTAAGTTACCTCTTCATGGTGTTTTATCATATAAATATGAAAGTAACTAAGATAAATATGTGCTTATTAGATAAAGTATAATTTTATTCTTCTATCACCAGTTCATTAAACACTCTCCCATGATCTGAATTATCTTTTCAATTTATAGCGTTACACAAAAATGAGGAAACATGTACAAAATTGTTAGTAGAGGACAGTAGAGATGGCTCAACTCTTAAGAGAACTGGCTGCTGTTGCAGAGACACAAGTTCAGTTCCCAACACCTACCTGGTGGCTCACAACCACCTGTATGTCCAGTTCCAAAGATCTCTTAGCCTTTTCTGATCTATCCAGACTTCCACACAGCATACACACACACACACACACACACACACACACATATATATACACACTCATGCGGATGTGCACATACATACATAAGCATACACATTTATACAGGCATATATATGTGTGTGTACATATATATATATATGTATACATATATAAGTGTGTGCATTAAAAAAAGTAAATATTTAAAATGGCAGTCCGTATGGGGAGTTGGCTCTGTCTGTAAAGTACTTGCTGTACAAATATTGTGACCTGAGTTCAGATGCCCAGGATGCATATGAAAGTGGGCAGCTGTGCTTCACAACTGTAGCCTCCATGCTGAGACTTGGAGACAAGAAGATTACTGGGGCCTGTTACTGGCCTGCTCCTGTTCAGTAAGGGCTAGGTTTAGTGAACACACTCTATCTCAAAAATTATGTTAGAGAGAAATTCAGAAAGACAAAAAACATTAACGTCTGATCCCCCTGCCAGACAAATACCTATAATACACAAAAACAGATTTTTAATTTGTATAACATGTTATCACTCTTACAAGTTGCATGCACACACACACACACACACACACACACACACACACATACACATCCATGTACACTCACAGACACACACAACTCTTAAGTAACAGTCATTTTATATAAAAGCTGCTTATCAAATAATACTCAAATTGACTCACCATTCAAACTCATTTCTATAATTTCATAGTACCTTTGTCAGGCTAATTAACCATTCATCATCTGATATAAAGTCTTATTTTATGTGGTGGCTGTAGTAGTATAGTATACAGTCACAAGGAAGGACTGTCTTCATGGTGGGCATCCCTGGACCAAGTGCTTGCTGCAATCCCATCCTGCACTCTCTCATTCTTTTGTCCATTGTTTCCCTCCTTGTTATGGTATACCCTACGTCCTGTCTTTCCATCCACCCACATCTGACATCAGGCCCATTCTCCTCACTATATTCAATGGTATTCTTTACCTGCCCATAGCAATAAGCTTCTAGAGTGTTCTGGCAATGGAGTATTGGCTTATCCCTTTTCACCATCTCTCATTTCCTTTGTGCCATTTCTTGCCAAATTCAGGTACTGAAATGAAGTCCTTGCCCAGTCCCTTTGGGCTTAGTTAACTATGCTCTCTTCTCCAGAGATACTTAGTCAACGTGTCTTCATCAGATATCTGTTGTCACAGGGTCACCTTTTGGAAAGCATGACTGCCACCTTTTATGTTTTCATTTTTAATTTCTGAAAACTCTCTTTTAGATATTAAAAATGAGCTATATCCAAAAAGGATAATGGGACAATGAGCAAAAAAGGAACATGGCTGCAGTCTGAATATGTATCATTCCATTTCCTACATG
Source organism: Myodes glareolus (assembly GCF_982192425.1). Taxonomy (NCBI): domain Eukaryota; kingdom Metazoa; phylum Chordata; class Mammalia; order Rodentia; family Cricetidae; genus Myodes; species Myodes glareolus. Next base: position 108,682,950 of record NC_142030.1, read on the forward strand.
GATTTTAAACAGATTAAGTTTTATTATGCTTCAGACAGAATTCCTGATGTAAACAACTTCAAAATGAAAGATTGTATTGGTTCGTAGTTGGTACAATTCAATTCGTGCTCATTTGATCCCATCGCATGTATTTGAGCAGAGTATCACAGCACTAGAATGAATGACACAAGTCTCTCTCTCCCTCTCTCTCTCTTCCTCTCTCTCTCCCTCTCTTTCCCTCCTCTCCGTGTGTGTGTGTGCGTGTGTGTGTGTGTGTGTGTGTGTGTGTATTAGTGTGGGGCACATCTGTGGGTATGACTGCATCTCCAGGTATCTTCTACTCTTCTTTTGAGACAGGGTCTCTACTTACCTCATGTTTTGCTACTTGAACAAAACCAGCTAGCCTATGGGCATCAAGGTGTTCTCCTGTTCCCACTTTCCATCTCACATGGTTGCCATATTGTTGGTAATCCTCCTGATTAACATAGGCGCTCTTTACTTTGTAGCGAGAGGGAAAGAAAAGAGAGGAAGGGAGAGGGAAAGAGGGAGAGAGCATGGGCAAGATATAATGAAAGAGTTCACCTAAATGACTAGCTTTCTTCTGTTCGATTCTACCTCCTAAAGATTCCAGAGGCTCTCAAAATACTATCACTACCTTGAGACCAAATAGTTAAGATTTAAGCTTACATGCTCAATCTATATTCAAATCATCCCAGTCTCCAAGGTGGTAAGATTACTGAGGAAGTGTCTTAGGAGTTAATTATGTCCTGAGCATCACCATCATAGATGGGGTTCATTAGTAGATAGATAGATAGATAGATAGATAGATAGATAGATAGATAGATAGATAGATAGATAGACAGATAGATATAGAAAAAGAGATACAGAGAGAGAGAGAGCTTCTAAAATCTCAAGGAAGGGATATAAACTCTGTCTTACAATTTTTCCTGCTGCTATTGTAAAACATCATGAAAAAGCAAGTTAAGGGTTGAAGATTTTGTTTTGGCTTGAGGTTCAAGGGTACAGTTCATGGTCAGGAACTCACCTAGGCGGGAGCTGGTCACTCTGCATTTGGAGACATGAAGCAGAGCAATGAACACATTTTGCTAGTGGTCAGTTTGTTTTCTTATTTCATACAGTGCAAGAAATCAACAAGGAAAATGGTGCCACCTACACCGGGCTGTTCATCTCCCTTGAGTTCATGTAATCAAGGAAACCTCTCACAGACATGCTGAGAGACTCATCTTTCAGCTTCTCCAAGACCTTCCACAATGTGAGAATGTTGAATCTAGAATCAACAAGAGATAATCTTCTGTAAACAAGTTGTAATTGGGTTAATTAAAATGAGAAGAGCCACCCTGAAGGTGTACAACATCTTTTGGGTAAGACCCTTCAGTAATAAAGAAGACCAGGTGAAGGGTTTTGCTCTATGTCTGCTTCCTATAGCCTGCAGCTGAGATGACTGCTCTGCAGCAGTCACTGTCCTGCGTTGTCGTCACTGTACTGCCTGCCACTGTACTGCCTGCACTGTTGTCTGCTGCTACTCCAGTTCTAAAGGCCAGCAGCTCCTGGGAGTCCTCCAGGCTTTCCATTCTAGGTTGGGACTGTTTAGGTCTTCAATCCTCTTGGACAAAGAAGCAGTTACTGACTTCTTAGAGAAGTCAAAGAAAGATAGACATTGTTATACTGTTCAGCTTATCGCATAAGACAATTTAGTAAATATATACACACACACACACACTTTATCATTTCTGTTCCTCTAGAGAACGCTGATCCATGAAATAGCTGATATTAATTTTTCTGACCTCTTTATTGGGAAGTAATCCTAACACTATTTTGTAGGATTGTGGTCTGCACTGTTGCTCCCTTACCATCTCGACTCTATGATTTCACACATGCAGCCGTATTCAAGTCATATACTAGGGAGTAGGGATTTGTGCCAGGAAGGCTTTATTCAAAGATTCATATATTTTAATTGCATGAGGTTTTCACAATCATAGAATTAATATTTTTATTGCTTTAATTTCTTGAAAACTTTACTTTAGCCTGAAGGGTATATCAAGACAGAAGACAAACTAAATTTGAGTCCAAGAATGCGTATGTCTTCCTGTTTCAGAAAATCACTATGAAGGGCTCTTGTGAGTTTCAGTAAAATGATTTGACATTTTGCATGGATTCCTGAGTTCTGTCTCTAGTACTGGGAGGGCAGGGGCATAGTTGCGCACAGCCTGTGATCCCAGCACTATAGAGGAATGTGGAAGCAGATGATAAGAAGTTCGAAGTCATTCTCAGCTGTCCAGGAAGTTTAGAAAAGCCATGTCTACATGAGACCTATCCCAAAATAAACAAAAGGCAAAAATCTGTTCTCAAAAGGCAGAAAACATATCCCAAAATAAACAAAAGGCAGAAAACTGTTCTCAGAAGGCAGAAAACTGTTGTTGGGGCTGAGAGCTGGATCAAGAGGCTGACTACGTGGAGTTAGTCTCAGCTCTTTCCTGGAGTGTACCTGTGACCTTGAACTCCTTAGACTCTTCCTAGACAGCTGCAGGATTAAGATTCCGAGTCCTCTTCCTGAATCTGATGGGCATCCACTTAAAGATCCTCCACTCTGCAACGGAAGTATGTGCTTTGTGTCCAGAGAACTCTTCCATACTGAGAGGTGGATCCTGGGCTATGGTAGGCCAGGTAAGTGAGGCAGCGCAAATAATGGGGAATGACAGGATACGCCTCACTCCTCAAGCTGGCCCTTCCTGAAACATGGAGAGCCATTTCGTTGTTAAGCAGAGAATAGGAATCTAAGTTTAACTGTGCTGTAGTTTTGAACTAATGTTACCATATTTTCTTCTAATGCCAGTCACACATATTTTCTCTTTTCCATTTAAGATAACTGAAAGGTCAGCTGCCGTGTGACCTTGGGAACATTGCCTTTGAAAACGTGGCTCCAGAGCCTGTTCACTGTAGATAGGAATGCTTTTCGAAAGTGCTTTCACCGGGAGCACAAACCATCTGTTTCCTTTGATGATACAGTATCTCAGTCCACAACATGCTTCCAAATGAATAATGGAGATTGCTTTATACAAGTCAGCTTTATCTGTTGCAGAGATGATTAATAGCCCCAGAGCCCACCTTGCTTACAGAAAGAGGAGAAACACATGAAAACAATTTTGTATATGGGGGAGCTGAATCCAAATTTTGGAAGCAACATTACAGTAAACTTAAACAGATGCCATGGGGTGGGAAAATTTTCCTTTATGCAGAGTTAGGGGAATAGCATGGGCCAACAAGATGGTTGAGATTGACTGTCAGCTTGACTGGACAAACCTGTAGGCATATCTGTGAAGGTGTTTCGACATTAAGTTATTTAAGGTGGGAAGATCCTGTGGGCAGCACCAATTCATGGGCATAGGATACTGAACTGAATAACAACGAGAAAGTGGGGCAAGCCCGAATTCTTCTCCCTCTCTGCTTCCTAGCTGAAGGTACAGTGTGCTCTGCCTTATTCTGCTCCTGCTGTGATTTCCTCATCACAAGAGACAGCACTCTAACACTGAGCCAACACAAACCTGCCCTTCCTTAAGTTGTTTTGGTCCTGTGTTTTGTCACAGCGACAAGAGAAGTAGCTGCTTTGCCTACTCCCAGTTTCAAGGGCTCCTTTCTAGAGCAGTATTACCGTCCCTTTTGCCATCATCTTTTCATACTAAAATTGAGTCTAATTGGTGTTTTGGAATCTGGTTGCTTCTCTTTCTTTTTAATACTGAGAGAGGGAAATAATTAGAGTATGTTCTCTGATTTCTTAATAACTGATATGTTTTATTAATTTTTTTATCTTTAGCTCACTTATAATTCTTTTTATCAGTGCTGAAGGGATAGTTCTTCCGGAGGACTACAGTTCAGTTCTCAGCACCCATGATGGACAGCACGCCGCCATGTATAACTCTAGCTCTAGGAAATATGGTGCCTTCATCTGACCTCCTTGTGAACTGAACACACACGGCATAAACTCACAGACACACACATACATACACATAAAATAAATTATTTTTATGTGTCCTGGGGAGTGCGGAGTTGAGCCAGTGAACTTTCTTTCTACATTTTGCTAGCTCTAAGTGCCTTCACTGCCTTGTTCGTGTGCTCTGTTTTTGATTGGTTTATACGCACTCTGGAAGGTGTGCAGTATCACACTTTTCCCTACACCTGCTTATTGTTATCTCTATATCCTCATTGATAAAACCCTTCAGTTCTTCCTCTCCCTGTATCTTTCTTCCTTGCTTGCCTTTTCAGTTACTTTTCAGTGAGTAACTTTGAGAATGTGAGTGTGTGTGTTTATGTGTATGAGTGTGTGTGTGTGTGTGTGTGTGTGTGTGTGTACATACCTGTCTACCATGGAGGACAAAAGACAATGTCAATGAGGCTGACATATTAGGCAGTTGTGAGTTACCTAACATGGGTCATGGGAACTGTCCTCTGCAACTAGTGCACTTACCCCCTCAACCACACCTCCAAGCCTTATTTAATTCCTTAGGAGAGCTGCTTTATGCTTCTTTCCTTAAGCAAATTTATCTTCTGTGCTTCTTCGGGTATTTTGCTACCTTGCAGTGGTTAGGTTTTATTTTTATTTTTGAAGTACTGGAGATTGAACTCAGGATCTTGCAACCCCAGATTCTTTTTCTCTTTTTTCTTTGCTTTGAGCTTTGAGATAATGATCATTAAGTTGCTTATTATAAAAGCTGGCATTGAACTCACATTGTTGCCCAGGAAAGCTCTGGACTTTCCATCCTCCTGCCTCACAGTTTCCAAGAGATATCATAGCCTATATCACAGGATTAGCTTGTTTGATTATCTATCATGTCAAAGTATTTTTCTCTAAGGCAATAGATACCATTACTTATGAAGAAATACTAATGAGTTTTGGCTTGTTATGGTAGTTAGGGTTCCTAAAGGAACACAAATGCCATGCCAAGGCAAGGGCTTTGCCATGCAGACTGGCCCAGGGGCCAGCCAGTCCTACTGCATCTAGCCATCTGTACTGATAAGCTGAAGATAGCCAGCTATGAATTCAATTGCCAGAATGCAAGCCTCAGAGAGCAAGCCCCCATCTCTAGAAATCCTGACAGATAACACAACCATGTCGTGACCTACAGAGTCAAACCCAGAGCCAATCCTCTATTGTTTCTGTTTCCTATCCTGTTCAGCCCCTGAGCAGAGCTTACAGTGCTCCCTTACTCTGGAGAGGACAATTTATTTTAGTTATTCATCATTAGAAAACAAAACAAAACAAAAACAAACAAAAAAGACAATTCCCAGATGAGGGCAGATGGAGGGAGAGAGTACTGGGAGAGACAACTAGAATCAGGGATATCCCTGGGAATAGCTAGAAAACTCCCAGGAATTATGAGGGTGATCCTAGTTAAGAATCCTAGCAATGAGAGATATAGAGCCTGAATCAGCCATATCCTATAACCAGGCAAGACTTCCAGTGGAGGGATTGGGAACCCAACCAAGCCACTTAACCTTTGGCCTAAAATTTACCCCTATCTTCAAGATATGCTGGAACAAAGATGGTGCAGAAACCATGGAAGTGGACAACCAATGGCTGGATGGCTGGTCCAGCTTTAGACCCATATCATACAAGAAAGCCCACCCTTGACAGTGCTTAGAGGATCAGGACACAGAGGCTGGACAGCCCAGAGACTTAGAATAAAGCCAGGCAAGATTTATGGAAAGAAAACAAAATGTTGATGTAATGATGCCTAATGATATTCTGCTATACTCATAGATTGTTGCCTTGCCTAACTGCCATCAGGGAGGCTTCACCCATCAGCAGATGGAAATAGACACAGAGACCCACAGCCAGACATTAGGCAGAACTCAGAAATCCTGTGAAAGGTGGAAAGGAAAGACTATGGGGTTGAGGGGCCAAGGAAAATGGGACAAAACACACAGAGTCCAGTGAACTGGACTCATGGGGGTTCATGGAAATAGAACTGCCAACCACAGAACTTGGACAAGACTGACAAGGCCCTTTGTGCATGTGTTGCATTGTGTGGTTTGCTTCTCTCGCGGGACTCCAAGAAGAGGGAAACAGGGGTGGGGGGGCAGAGGTGCTCCCTCTGACTCTGTTGCCTATTCTTGGCACTGTTTCTTCTGTTGGGCTGACTAGTCCAGTCTTAATAGGAGAGGGGGTGCCTGGTCTTATTAGAACTTGATATCCCATGGCTGACTGATATACATGGGAGGCCTGCCCTTTTCTCAGGAGAAGGGAAAGAGTAGGGATGGTAGGGAGGGGGAGGTTGGGCGAAGGGGTGAGAAGAGGAGGGAGGGAGAGGAAACTGTGATCCTGTTGGGAAATATTAAGTAATTAATTAATAAAAATAAATAATAAAAAAATCAATGTCCAGAATCAACTCCCAGTCCACAGGCAGGGGATTTCTAGTGGTGGGAGAAACAGCCCTCCAGGCCTTCATTTTAAGATTCCAGACTTTCTGCTTTTATCTCAGCTTGCAGCCTAGAGGGAGTGAGAAGCCAGTCAGCCTGCAAGTTTGGTGTCTTTCTTCCGTAGTCATGGCACTGCTCCCTGTCTGCCTGTTTATCAGGGACTCTGCCCAAGTCCCAGTCCCCCTGCATAGCACTTGCACCTGAACTGCAGGAAGAGGAATCAAAAACTCACAATTACCTCCAGGGCATTAGCTCAGCAAGGTCCCACTGATTGATGTGGTTTCCTTGAATTGCCTTCTCTCTATAAATCTCAAATTTCATCCATTCATCCCTCCTGGCCCAGCATCACTCCACCTACTAAAAGTTCTCAGGTGTGAAGTTCAAGAAGGACACTAAAATAGGCTGCCTGTTAGAGAAAAATGTATATTAGAAAAGTTCCTTAGGCTGGGATCAGACAAGCAGACAGTTTGGCAGAAATTCTTGCAGAAGGTTCAAGCCCATTAGGGAAAGTGGGGAGTTGCTACTTACCCATCTCAGTGCAAAGGGAAGGTTTCATACACGCAGGCTGTCTCTGTTTCCTGGTGTCTTAGTTCACGTTTCTGCTGCTGGTATAAAACACCCTGAACCAAAAGTCATTCAGGGCAGAACGTTTACTATTTACATTTTTCAGTCACAGTCCATCAGCAAGGGGAGCCAAGGAACACAAAGCAAGACTCTGGAGGCAGGATCGAAGCAGAAGCCATGCAGTAACTACAACAACTTGAACAAACCTAACTAAATCCAGCAAGAACCTTGAGGAGAAGGAAGGGGTGCGGTCACTGATGTACTCTGATGACTAGACGTGAGAAATCTGGGTGCCTCAGGAGTCTTTCACAGTTACAGACTCAGCAGCAGGCTCTCAGTCAGGAGCTTCCCGATAGCTGAGATACTAGAGAGACAGGGAAGGCTCTGGCCATTATCATGGCTGCAGAAGTCTTGCCTGGATTCTAATACCTAGGTGGCCTGTGTTTCTGCAGTTTAGCTCAAACCTGTGACTTGGCTGGCCCCTTCTACCAACCCAGAAGTTCATTTCTCACCAATCCCAGTGCTCTAACTGGCTAATACCCTGTCACCACCAGTAGGAGCTGAACTCTCTTGCAGCAGCGTTAAGTCTCCTCCAGCAGGGCTTCTTGGAACCTGACAGGCCCTTTAGCCATTTGTACCTGTATTGTAACCTATACTATACACATGATTCTGGAAAATAAACATACATGATCTGTTGGTAATCTACACTGAAATATTTGTGTTTTCCAATTGCCAGCTGATAAGGAGAAAACAGAACTGCTGGGTAGATTGCAGTCTATGAAACACTCAGAGCTCATTAATAAATTTCTACAAAATAAATTCTAACAGGTATGGCTGTTTCTGCATGTTCACAACAAAACCACAGATGATACAAGATCACTTCTTTCATTTCTAAATTATGCAGTCCAGGAAAGTATTTGTTACAGAAAGTTTATATGGGAAGGCTTTGAAAACAAATACACATGAGGATTTGGGTGCACAAAGAGACCAGAAGAGATACTCAGATCCCCAGGAGCTGGAGTTAAAGTTTTTTGCAAACTGCTTGTTATGGATGCTTGTTGGGAAATGGAAGTTAGGTCCTCAGCAAGAAAGGCATGGTACACTGGTAGATCATGTCTTTCATCCCAGCACTTGGGAGGCAGACACAGGTGGATCTCTGTGAGTTAGAGACCAACCTGGTCTACAGAGTGAGTTGCAGGACAACTAGAACTGTTACACAGAGAAATCCTATCTAGAAAAACAAAACAAAATAAACAAAAAAGAATAGCATGATGGCACCATCCACAGGGAGTTGTGCAGGATAGAGATGAGGAATACTAGATGCAATGCAGAAAATTCTAGAAACCAGTAAAGATCAATTGGTATGAAATTTAACTAGAACTTGCATTTGCATTTCAAGGAAAGCCATTCCTGCCTTGGGTTTGGGTGGGACTGAAGAGAGTCTCCTTACAAACAATAGGATTTTCTTCTTGACCACAAAGTAGTACTCCTCTCTCTCTCTCTCTCTCTCTCTCTCTCTCTCTCTCTCTCTCTCTCTCTCTGTCTGTGTGTGTGTGTGTGTGTGTGTGTTTATGTGTATTCCATCAGCAGGTGATGGGCAATTTAGTTTTAACTCTTGACTATTATAAATAGTGCTGTAGTGAAAATGGGGGTATAGAAGTTTTATCAATATACCAATTTTAATTGTCTTGTATACATATCCAGACACAGTATTTATGCTTATTATGGTCATGCTATGGCTGAATTTTAGAGGAGCCTCATAGTCTTTTTCATTGTAACTGGACTAATTAAATTCACCAACACTGAAAAAGGGAGCCCATCATTTCTATTCCTTTCCAGAACTTAGCTTCCATATATAAGTTTGGAGACAGCTAGTTTTCCTGGAGTGAGGTTGTAATAGGTCTGGCAGAAATGAAAATATTCTAAAAAGATGCTTCTGTTTCCTAATCTGATTATCCCAAATAATAATAGGAATCTATCCACAAATCTTATACTAGGTAAAGAAAAGGCACCACCCAGAAGGTGGAACTTACCTCCAAGAATGAGAGTTCACATTGCTCAAACAACTTGTCACCTTACAGAATGAGGCTGAAGCTCAGACAAGGATGGATAAATGGTGGGCAGGAACACACCTTTACAGTGAGTGCTTGGATGTTCATATTCTTGGCCCTGAATTTAAATATGTAATACTCCTTCAAGACCCCAAAAATGGACTTGTAGGTTCCCTGAATCTCTTTGTCCCTCTTTTGAATGTGGCCACATTGAACTAAACTCCTTTCTGCTTTTCCTTTTAGATAACACTTTTAATTGGCTTTTTGAGAATGGGTTCCAGACCTTGTTTATAGTATAAGTTATGACGCCCAACTTGATAATAATGAAAAGCTTCTGCAGCCCTATAAGCCTCTCTGCCAATGCGACAATCCAAATCAGACTGAATTAGATAGAAAAAGCCCAGGTTTGATGGATAAAAAAGCTCCTGGATTATTTTCCTGCCCCCCACAAAAGGAGACAGGAAGGGAAGACCGGAAAACTGGGGGACAGTTTTAATACTCTGAGGGAGTGGTCTTGAGCATCTCTGAGGGAGAAGTCATCATTTGGTAGACTTTCTGAGATGCAGCAGGGTTTGGAGAGAGATGGGGGTGGGGTGGGCTTGGGGTTGGGGTGAAACTTCCACCCAAATATTTTAGATTCTTTGAGTATATGAATGCCAGGGGCGTCTGGGATGAAGCTTCCAGCAGAATAAATAATACCTTACATATATGACGTTTTTCTCGTTTTAAGCTGGTATTTTAAACAATATAAATGTAAGATATATGATTATAATAAGGCTATAACAATAAGATATAAGGGTATAGTTCCATTTTTTCTTTTCCTTTACTTAATTTATGTTCTTGGCATTTTCCTTGAAAATCAGTTGCCTGTAGCCGTTTCTCTTCAGGCTCCCTTCTCTGTTAGATCAACCTGTGGATTTCATGTGAACCAGTGCCATGTTGTTTCAGTTACTACAAAGGGAGAGTATTATCTGAAGTCAGTTAGAGCAATGCTTCCTATTTGATTCTTTTTCTTCATAATATGCTTAGCTATTTGGCACGTCTACATGAATTTTAAGTTAGGTTTTTCCCTCCAGTTCGTTTCCCACTTTGATAGAGACTCAGAGACTATGCAGATGGCTCTGGTTATATGAACGTGTTGAGGGTATTCATTGTTCAGTTCATGAATTTGGATACCTTGTCATTATTTTGTGACTTCAGTTACTTCCACAGAGGACTTGTGATTCTCAGTGCACATACACTTCTCCTTTTTGCTTGCGGAAATCCTCAGGCTGGTCTCTCTGCCTTCAGTTCCTTCTGATCTTTCACTGTTGACATATCATTATTGGCACACCAGCTGCTGGAAAGCAGCTTTTACTCACTAACTTAAAAACTATTCATGAATTAGGTATATACATATATACATATAAAAACACATATAGATGCAAACACATGAGAATGTAAATCTGATATACAACATATATTTTAAATAATGAAATAAGTTTAATCTAAATTGATACAGCACACATTTTATACATTATGAAAATACTATGTGAGCAAGAATTTTTAGAAAAAAAGTTGTGACTGCAAAATCTTTCTAAAGCTTTGTGATTTACTTACTGGAACTTTAGGGAAGTGGGAAGGTTGAAATATTCCAGTTCCAGAGCCTAATTCCCTTAACTTTGGCTAGTTTAGTCCCCTAAAATAGACTTTTCTTGACCACTACTGTATAAGAACTAACATCTTTTGACTGAGACATTAATATTTTCAGGTTTATTAACTTCACAGACAACTAGTTTTCACCAATCCTAAAGCGAGAATTGCCATTGGGGAATATCTGAGGCCTTTGGGAGATGTTCCCTGCTTTACTATAATCAACAATGTATTTTTAAAAAGTCTTGATCCAGGATTCTTTGTTATATTACCATAAAACTCCATGAAACTGTGCTACATGGGAACATGCGGTCTCCAATAACCTAGCTCCATGTTTCCAGGGCAATAGTCACACAAATTTGGCTCTAGAATAAACTATTTTTGGCCCCTTTGAGGTGAGAGCTGTGGGTTTTTATCATTGACTCCCACATTAGTTAGCATTGGCCGGGTCTTGCCAGGCTTTTCTTAAGAAGAGTAAGAAACAACTTAATATCCAAACTCTGACTTGCTGAAACACAGCAAGGCCCACCAGGTGGAGGCAGTGGTCAAGAGGGAATTGAACAGATAGTTGAATAGAAGAGGATGAACCCAGCTGATATGAACACCAGACATATGTGTGAAAGAGAATACAAATGCAAAACACACAGCTCTATGAACTGACTTGGTAACACTCATTGGAGACTGGTGATACTATTGTCCTTAAACTTATAAAAATATGAAATAAAAAAGAGTTAATTATTTACTGTGGTCCACTTAGTTACTAAGGTAAAAACACTTAACTGTGAATCATGAACTGGGAAGATAGCTCAGGCAGTAATGTGCTTGCCAAGCAAGCATGAATTCCTGAATTAAGACCTCCATTACCCATGTGAAAGGTCAGTGTGACAATGCACTCCTGTAATCCACATACGGGGAGGGAGTAGAGGGGAGGCTCCCTGGAGATCTGCACCTGCCAGTTCAGTTGAATCACTGTGCTTTGTTCAGTGAGGAACCTGGTCTCAAAAACTAATGTGGATAGTTTCTTAAAAAGACACCCACCACCCATCGTTGACTCCCACATGCACAGGCACACATGTGCACGTGCACTCCCATGCATAAATGTACACAGACATATAAATATACTCATGAACTCATGCAATATTATTTATATTCTGTAAAATTAGATGCCACTGGCTATTTGAATCTTCAAATTTTATTCTTTTGGAGTATGACTAAGTAAAATAATATACCTACTTTGTGTTTCTTAATATTCACAAAGCATGTGTTTCCAGTGCAGCATTTTCAGCTTTGATGTGGAATCTACCAAAAGAAGGACCTCCAGTTTCCCAACTTGAGCCTGACAATCTCCATTGTTACAGAAAATCTCTGAGAAAGCCTGTAGTAAAAAGAAGCCAGTTAAATTTATCAGTTAAAGAAATGAAACGTACAAGTCATACTACCATTGTCTTTGCACATCTATCAAGAGCCTGTGAGATGGTATCCCCTTAATTCGACCTTAGGAAGTGTGGCTGAGGTCATTCTTAAATTAGGACCCAGGGGTGATGAAGTTAAACTTCCTTCTCCAGAACGATTCTGCACACTAATTAGCTTTGTGGCGCCTGGTCATGTCTTCATTAATCTCCTTTCTTTCTTGGCACGAGTTCCACCATAGACCTGATGCAGACATCATATTGACTATTTTTCTCTGTTGTTTGACATAGAGAACATTAGTAAACATGTTTATGGTTTCATTGTAGAATATTGCCCATTAAATAAACACTGCCCCAAGTATTCCTCCTCAGTATGAAGAAGTTGAAGTTAAAAGTCAAAGATTCAGTATTTGGCGTACTTTTAAATATTCATTTGAAAATTCTGATAAGAGGGAAAAGTTATTCTCACAATTAAGTCTATACCTTCTCCAAGGATCAAGAGATAGTCCAGAAGATGTGATATGAAGAATGTGAAAACCAGAAGAGGGATTGAGTGCTGTCATATCTTCCAGCATGCTAAGGCTGTGGTGTTCTTGAACTCTCAACATGTATGATTAACAGCCTAAGACTTGACCAGATTGAACCCTTCTGTACCCTGTTATGAAAAAAATGAGTGCTTATAATTATTTTAACACAAATAGTGATTGATAATGGAGGGAGAAATGGTTAACAGAAGACATATATGCACATGAGTACACACACACACACACTTCTGAGTTGAAGACAGCAAGGGTAATGATATACACAGCATGAACTTGCATAGTCTCACAAGCTAAGACCAAAAGAAAAGACTGCAGGCTACATCTTCATAGGATGAAAACTAAGATAACTCTGTGATGCTCGGAGGTAGAAAGGTGCTCATGTTGTGATATATAGAATGGAATCAATACAAGCTCACTCTGAGGGGTTCTCTGTCCTCCAGATATCTGCACAGATGGGCCCAGCAATAAACTCCATCTGTGTGTACAATTCTCCCAAATTTGTTTCTGTTACTAACTTCTATATGCGCCAGTCTTCTTCACATCTGTATGATTGGATGAATACCTGAGACAAGAATTCCAAAATGAAGATCCATACTGAATAGACTGATAGAAGTCAAGCACATTTCCAGTCCTAGCTATTATAGAATTCAGAGTATTTTCATTAACATTGAATCTCTGCCTTCATAAGCACTGTTAGGTGTTTATGGATCAGGCAAATACAGAAAACAGTCTTTATCAGCAAAGAGGTTCTAATTCGAATTTAAAGAAAACTAAATTATCTGAGTCTTTAAATTGTTTTTTCAAGTGTGTGTGTGTGTGTGTGTGTGTGTGTATGTGTGTGTTCTCCTGCAGGAGTTTATATTCACTCTTGCGGACAGGTGCCCAAAGAGACCAGATGGTGGCAGATGTTACAGCAGCTGTGAGCACTTGCTGTGGGTGCTAGAGACTGAACCCAGGTCTTTTGCAAAAGCAACTATCACTTTTAACTGCTTAACTAACTCCATATTCCCTTACTAGATGTTCAGAGTTCTTGTCTACACTGAGGACAAAATACTGCACAGCCTGAGAAACGTGTTTCCCTGCTCCCTCTTACATGGAGAAGGTGCACAGAAAGAACACTACACATGCTGGACTGGTGACACTGTTTGATCTCAGTGTAATCTCAGTATGTTTGCCAATATGAGGAACTCTGTGGGTTCTAACTCATGATCATACTGATGAAGAAGATGGAATTTATTTGTCCAAGAAATATTAACTGGGTTTCTACAATTCTCAGCATTAAAGTAGGTATCAGATATAAAAAGAAAAAGTAGTTATTATAAGCTGTGGCGATACACATATTACTAAAAATGGGTTAAATTAAGAGGTAAGAGTTAGCAAATAAAAAGAAAGAGCTAATGGGCCAAGCAGTGATTTAAATAATATAGTTTCTGTGTGATTATTTTGGTTCTGGGCAGCCGGGACAAACAGACTCTTTACTACAATATATGCAAAAAAAAATGTAAAAGTTTTTAAATGGCGTTTGCTGTTAAAAATGAGAAAATGAATATAGTTTTATCAAAAGTAAAAGAAAGAGAACATTTAAAAACAATAAGGGATTGGGGTGACAGTTCAGTTGGCAAAGAACGTTCCATACAAGCATGAAGATGAGGACAGCAGTTTAGTACGCAGCAACTGTGTAAAATGCCAGATGTGGTAGCTCACACTTGTAATTCAAGCACAAAAGATAAAAGCAAGAAGGATTTCTGGAGCACACTGGCAGGGCAGACAGCTCCTGATGGATGACGTCCAAGGTTGTACTCTAGCCTCCACAAACACCTGTGCACATATGAATGCACACATGCTCACACACAGAGTTGGGGGCACATAACAGACAATAGGCTTGGACATTTGGAAAAGGCTAACCTTATCATTATCTCCTCATTTCTCAAACAATCCCCTCCCATTTCCTCGCTAATGTCCTTAGATGGTTATGTCATTCAAGTACACACAGCCAGAAGTTGCTTAAAGAATGAAGCTCTGTCAGAGGGAAGCTGTCACACGCCACTCAGTGTACTATGACATACCTGAATGCATATTTAGCTTTTTTGTAAAAACATGATGCATCATACTAGTTGACATGACACACATACATGAAGTTGCACCGTATTATACCTATAAGAATTCCATGGAATAGCTATAAACTCTTAAAGTATTAATAGTAAGAACTATAAAACTGTGGACCTGCAGAGATGGCAAAGTAGTTGAGAGCATTTGCTGTCTTCAGGTTCTGTTCCCAGTACCTAAACAGGGTGCACCAAAACTGCTTGTAACTGCAGGTCTGGAGGAACAAACACTTCCTTCTGGCCTCTGTGTGTGCGTGTGTGCTCACACACACACACACACACACACACACACACACACAAACTCACAAACTCACACATGCATGTGCACACACACACATGTTCACATGGCATAGATACACACAGAAATACATAAATAAAAAAAGTGTTTAAAACTGGAAAGCAGGGACAAATAATTGAGATGGGTTAGGAGAAAGACAAAAGAATGTTGTCTCTGGCGCACTAATTGCAAAACCACTTCTCTATGGGCGGAAAATTTAAGAGCATTTTCTATATATTTAGAGCCACAGTCACCCTTCCACCAGGGCAACCAGCTTGGGGAACTTGGTGGTGATGTCGAGCAGACTCACCCTCTGGGGTACCCGGCCTGGCAAAGTTCCAAACCACAGGAGACCATGCTGAACCCTGACATGAAACCGCTGTCTCACATACTAGTTTTGTCAGAGATCAATTAGAAAATGAGGAAGGCAGCATTTTCCAGTTTGAAGTGTCTCATTAAGCTGCTATTTTTTCCCAAGATCTCTGTTTTAATAAAGGAAGTGTGGTTTGAAGGACAGCTTTGACATGCAGGGGTGAGAAGCCTCCCGGTGCCGTGTTCCATGGGATGCTGACATGGGCTGAGGGGAGATGTGTTGATGAGGGGGAGAGAGGGAAACTGAAGTTCTGAACCTGGGAAGCAAGCAGCACGGCTGACAATGCAGATGGAGTGACTGATGGAGGACTTCCACCACTAGAAAAAAGGCTGTAAGTTCTCCCTCAGGCACCAGCAATTTATTGAAGCATTTTTGGGAAAATGATTGATACAATGCTAAGGAATAGTTATGGAAAATATGCGTACAATGCAAAGACTATTTTCTACTAATGTCGAAATCTCTAATACATGTCTATCAAAAGTAAAAGAAAAATTTTAGGTTATATAAATACAGCCCCTTCTAATTAATCTATATAGAGGTGTTGAATACTGATGATTGGCTGAACCTGAACACAAACCCACCCGTACATACTGAGTGGATGTATTATGAAATATAATTGCACTGTATATAACTATTTCAGAAGTATTTTGTCAGATAAAGTAATGTTTAGACTTAATATAGAATAGATTTAAATGTTACCATGCATTTTTGTTCTAACAACATATAGATTTAATCCCCCACACTGTATGGCTATGTATATACAGTAGAAATATGAACATTATAAATAAAATCTTTAATTTGGGAAAAATGAAATGCATTAAATTTTTAGAAACATTGTCAAAATAACTGTCCATTTAACAATCAAGGATGGAAGATAGCTCTGCTGTGATAGCAGTGTAACAGTTATCAGGGCCTGAGGTCTGGATATGAGGTCTGAGGAGAACCCTTAAAAGTATGTGCCAGGCGTGGCAGCCTGCCTGGGTCCCAGTGCATAGAAGGCAGAGATAGCCAGTACAAGATACAAGCTAGACTATACAAAACAGTGTGCTCAGATTCAAGTGAGAGACCCTGCTTCAATATGCAAGATGAAGAGTTATCAAAAAAGACCCTAGATATGAACCTTGGTTCTCGATGTACACTGCGCACGTGTAAGCATGCATCTGCACACATGGAGGCAAGAAGAATTTTAAAAGAAGTATAGGAGATAAAATACTTAGAAGTACTCACAACAGAGAAAATTTTACATGTATGAGATTTGCATATAGAATTTATTTTTCAAGATAAGCACATAAATTGATGAATAAGTAATAAAGGATGTGGTATTTGTACAATATTGAATATTAATCAGTCACAAAGAGAGATGATACAATCTGGAGGGGTATTAACATTTAAGCACTGTGCTGACTTAAAGAAGTCAGGCACAAAAATCCAATGTACTGCCAATTATATGGGTGCCCTTTATAGGACTTTTCCACAGCGAGGGGCTCTGAGGCAGGAGAGAAAACTCACATCAGTGGCTTTTGAGTGTTGAAGGAAGGACAAATAAAGAGTATCAGACTTTCAGGGTAATGAAACTGCTACAGTATCAGTGATGGTGTCTCCACAGTCTGTAGGTAAGATATAAACCATAGCAGCATACTTCAAAGCAAACTTTGTGTCTGAGGAGGTAAATGGTGCAGTGAGTGTGTGTGTAGAGAGAGCCGAGAGGACAACTTTTCGGAGTCAGTTCTCTCCTTCCACAGTGTGAGTCCCAGGGCTTGAACTCAAGTTCTCATGCTTGGTGGGAGGTACTTATACCTGCTGAGTCATCTTCCTGGGCCGTAGCTGGATGTTTCAGACTAGACTGGTTGCATGAGGATAAGGCATCAATTAAAGAGACCCTGGGCACGAATGAAACATTGATCCTGAGTCCATTGCTAGAGTAAAGAAATGTGCTCTGAAGGACATTCCTGGGAGAACAGGCAAACTTTAATAAAATCTGTAAGTAAACTGTATTATATCAATGTAGAATCTGTTTGGGGGCCATTTTATAAGTTCCTCATTGAAGTATCTGTTGGGTAAGTTATTTAGTAGTTCTACTTATTTCCTAATTTTCAGAAATAATATCAAAATCAAATGTGACAGACTGAGACATTTCTAAATGTAGTGAAGGGTATCATCTTAGAGGTTTTCTTTCTGTGAAGAGATACAAGGACCACAGCAATTCTTATAGAGAAAACACTAAATTGGGGTGGCTTAGAGTTTCTAAGATTTAGTCTGTTATCATCATGACAGGCAGATGTGATGCTGGTGTAGTAGCTGAGAGACCTACATCTTGCAGGCAACAGGAATTGGTCTGAGACAGTAGGTGGTATCCTGAGCATAGGAAACCTCAAAGTTGGCCTCACCCCACCACAGTGACACATTTCCTCCAATAAGGCCATACCTCCTAACAGTACCATTCCCTATGAGATCTGGGGGCCAATCATATTCAAACCACCTACTTACAAAGCAAAAAAGTACAAAGCAACTTTTCATGGTTTTGTATAGGAAAAAATTATAAGATAAAATTATTTGAAATAAGATCAATGACAAGTAGAAGAAAAAGGAAGAAGGGAAGGGAGGAAAAAAGCCAGTGAGTGTAAGAAAGAAAAAAAAAGAGAAACAATCAAGGAGAGAGACAGACAGAAAGAGAGACAGAGACAGACAGACAAAGAGACAGAGACAGAGACAGAGACAGATAGACAGACAGACAGAATGACACTCAATTCCTTTCACAGCATGGGATGTAGTCACTCCATTCCTTGGTCTCTGGGGTGGTTACCTAGAACTTTCTCAGATCACTAATAACACTAAATATAAAGCGTCTCAAAATAATAACTGAAATCACATCCCATTACTTTATGGGATCAATCAATCCATGTAGCACATCAAAATTTATCCCATGAGCTCACAAAATTAACTTTTCCATTCATGTTTGAATTTATTTGTGTTTGTAGAATTTAAAACTATAGATGAATCCATTATTCTACAGAGCTTTAATTAGAATTTGTTATAAGTTACAAGAAGACTGAATGAAATGTTAGTTAAATATTGATGCTATGATTGTGTTTTGCTTTCCTGTCTTTCTTGATTTCACTTATTAGTAGTGGTATTTCTGAAACACCAGACATTAATATTAAACTTCAGTATCTTTAGTTCTTTAATTTCTGGTTGATTAGATAATTCCTATAATATCTATTTATAATTGAATTTATCTGAAGGCCAAGCAAAATGTTAAATTTTAAGGGGTTAATGTTAAAAAATTCATTTATGTTATTATTAGATGAAAATGAAAGATTTGTATCAATTCTGCCAATCATTGCAATACTGTACTTCTGTTGAGCTAGAAAATTGGTTTGGAACCTAATGACATGGCTTTCTCTACTTTTGTTGTTATTGTTGTTGTATTTTGATTTTGAGATGGGGCCTTGTATAACCTAGGCTGGTATCCAAGACACTCTTCAGCCAGTGATGAGCTTGTTTAATCTGCCTTGTGCTAGGATTGTAGGCAGGTGTCAACCCATCTAGTCTATACTATACTGGCTATAAAAGGACTTTGAGCATATACCATGGTTCTCCAGGTATTGAGGCACATCCCAGCTTCCCACCTCCACTTCTGAATCATCGCATGTTAACTAGGATGGTATAGTGGACACTAGTAAAGGGAGTCTCTTCTGCTGGTCTTCAATCTCAGTGTTCCCAATTTCTTCTCTGTGTTCTGAAACTGCCTCTAATGGAAGGGCTGCTGTTTCCTTTTATATGTAAAACCACTTCATTCTTACACTATGACAGGTGTAAGCTTGTCATTACATTACTTAATCCTGATAAGAACCACCTTACTTAGTTTAGTATAAAAATGTGTTAATATATACCAATTAAGTTCCAGTGATACCAAGATGCAATAACTCTGGACATTACCATTATGACTCAAAATCCTTGATCACCAAAGGAGAAAATAAGTAGCAACTCTCTGGAAGATGGAAAAGAGAAGGCAACACTGAAGACCTAAGAAAAGGTTGGCAGTGAGTTTTCTAGGTGTCTTACTGCTTGACTGTACCATTTAAGTACATTCTATTCTAATCTATAACCTCTTCTAAAAGAAAAACAGCAGACTCCAACAGAACCTGCCCCCCACAAAACAAACAAACAAAAAATAAGAATAATAGACTAATAGAAATAAAAACACATTTATCTGTGAGTCTCTTCCAATTCCAGGGAATCACCAATGGAAAATATCTTATGCCTACCCTTCTCTGTGGATCCATGGCAACTGAAAAAGAAGCTAAACAATTGGTTTTCCAATCTTTCTCATCCTTCTCTACCTCCCAAGATGAGAGAGACTGATCCTCGAACTTCTACCAGGTGGTAAACTAAGAATTTGCCTGTTTGCAGAATGTCAACTGAAAAATAAGTCTCTACCCCACCAAGGAAGTAAGGCAGAAATGTCACTATATCTACCAGCAATAATTGTTCAATTCCTGTTCTCAGGGTTTCTGTCCTGGCCGTTCCTGCAATCATTAAGTCCCAAAGAAATCACACAGAGGTCTACATTAACAATAAACTGATTGGCCCACCCATTATCTCAGGCTTCTTATTAACTCTTAAAACATATACTAATTAGCCCATTATTCTTGTCTATGTTAGCCACATGGCTCGGTACCTTTTTTATCTAGGCAGTCACATCTTGCATGCTCTGTGGCAGGGCTAGCACTGCGGAAAATGAGCTTTCTTCTTCCAACAATTCTCCTGTTCTTGTTGTCCCTCCTATATTTCCTGCCTGGCTACTGGCCAATTAGTGTTTATTTAAAATATAAGTGACAGAATACAGACCATTGTCCCACACCAAATTCCTGTACAGGATACCAAATTAGGACCTGGTACTGAATCCATACACCATAAAACATCAATAATATAATTTATAATATATAAAATATGTTAATAATAACTCATAATTAAAGGACCAGAAAGATAAGAGATAGATATATTAGATTTGTTTGAGAAGGCTTTACTAGACAATGACAAAAAAGTAAAACTTAGGAATTCACAAACAAAAAATCACAAATATTAGGAAGAATAATATGGAAGTTTTATCTCTGCATTACACATCATGTGCAATCCCTGAGATTTAAGAAAAGGATACCATAGGAGTGAGAGATGTCTGCAGTTAGAGCACCTGCTGCTCACATGTACATAATGCAACACCTATACACACAGACCTATCCAATTCTATACACATATAAAAACACATAAAGACACACAGACAAATGCACACAGATTCAGACAGACACAGATGTACATATATTATACGTACATACACACAGAAAGGAACAGACACAAACACATAATACATATACACATACATGCACACAAACACACATTTATACATACACAGACACACATTTTTACATGCACACATACATACATTTATATACAGGTAGAGATACACACACATACACATAAACACATATACACACAGACACACGCTTGCATTCCATAAGTAGCAACATTTTTCTTAGTTAACACTTTTCTATCTTCACTATGGAAGTTGAATGTCAGCACACTGCATTTCTTGAGATGGAGTTCTTTCCATGTAAAGATAGTGAATAGGCCTGGGGTAACCTGCCTGAAAGAGCTCTGGGCCAAAAACAAATGTGTACAGAATGAGGACCTCTGTTCAGATTCCCATCATTCATGAGAAAGCTGATGTGGCAGAAAGTCCCTGCAACCCCAGTGCTAGAATGGCACAGAGACTGGCAAATCCCTGAAGCTCTTTGGCTGACCAGTGCCATGGAACCAATGAGCTCCACATGCAGTGAGAGAAAATGTCTCAGAAGCCCAGGAAGAACACATTGAGCAAAGTTCTTGATGTCAACCTCTGCCCTCCCTACACACATAAACACATGTGCACACCTATCCATATGCACATGCATATTTGTAGCACATACACATGTACCCATATAGTCATATGTACACACATACATGGAACATACTTATGTATCATACAAAACACACACACATATTTTTAAAAGATACTATATGTTGCTTTTAAAATGTATACATTTTAAATGCTTTTAAATGTATACATTTATGTGTTGGTGTGTGTGTGTGTGTGTGTGTGTGTGTGTGTGTGTGTGTGTGTGTGTACATGTGACTGCAGGTGCTCTCCAAGGCCAGAAGCTGGTATCAGATGCCCTGAAGTTACAGATGGTGATGAGCTACTCTACACAGTTGCTGGGATCAAACTTAAGTCCTCTACAAGAGTTGTATTAGCTCTTAACTGCTGAGCTATGGTTTCCTCCTCCATTTCTGCATAATGGGTGAGTGAATGAATGAATGAATAACTAAATCAATCAATCAATAAATAAGTAATTAAACTTGACATTAACAAATAAATCATATCACAAACTAATAGCTTTTTTACATGCAGAATTTCTTAACAAAACAACAAATCCAGTAATCTATAAGAAATTGTACATCACGATGAAGTGGGATTTATTCTATTGTGCTGGGTTAAATTAACATTCACATTTTAATCTGTGCAACCATGTGTCCTTTTATTTATGGCTGATGTAAAGCTACACTTTATAAAGACTAGAATGCAAATTCCCTCATTCTACTTTATTTCTCTAAAGCACCTTTCTCCAAATGTATTCACATTCTTAATTTTTTGAAGGCTAGTATGGAAAGATATGAAGTGTGGTACGACTGAATAAGTTGTGTGTGTGTGTGTGTGTGTGTGTGTGTGTGTGTGTGTACAGTGAATCCCAGAAGTCATACTTACCTGCCATTCCCCTTGGTTGCTTTTTTTTTTTCATTTTTGAGATAGGGTCTTTCTATGTAGCTCTGGCTGTTCTGGAACTTTCTATGTAGATCAGGATTACCTTGAACTTGCAGGTGCTGTGGGATGTCATTCTGTACACTGTGAAAATGTGTTTCTCTCATTTGTTGATATATAAAGCTGCTTTGGCCTATGGCAATGCAGGATAGAACCAGATGGAAAATCCACACACAGTTACAGGAGAAGAAGGTCAGGGTCTGGGAGAAGCCATCCAGCCACCCAAGGAACAGTGAACCAGCAGACTAATAAAATCCACAAGCCATGTGACAATACGTCTTTCAAACCGTAACAGTTCATTCTTTGCCTTAAGTGTTTAGAATGTGTGTGCTTCGTTTAATAAAAATGAGAAAACGTCCTTGCCTTGGTCTCAGTTGAAAGTGCACTTGCATGTGCATACATGTTCGTGTGTTCTGAGGCCAGAGGACAAACCCTGGTGCTGTTGGTTAGGTGCTGTGCATCATGTTATCTGTGACAGAGTCTCTGGTTGTAGCTCCTCAAGTAGTCAAGACATCTCAGCCCCTGATCCTCCTCCTCAGCACTGGATTTAAGCACATGCCGCCATACCCAGCTGTTTCACACGGGTTCTGGGAATCAAATAGATGCCCACATCCTTTCACTGAAAGCACATCACCTGCTGAGCATCTGCCCTGCCTTCTAGCATTGTTTTCAATGATGACTTAAAGACAGGCACAAGAGCAAAAGAGAAAGCTGGGAGTTCAGAAACAATGTCAAGGTCATTCATCAGGGAAAGACTAGTATTTTCAACAATTTTTTTTGACAAAATTAGATATCCACATAGATTTACTTTACAGGTGGACTTGGGGTATTTGGGGATGGGAATGGAAGGATCACATAGCAGGGAAGGGAAGAGAGGGTAGAGGGAGAGAATTCAAAAAGAGATAGCTGGAATCAAGGGGCATTTGAGTGATGCTATGGAAACCTAGTACAGTGGAAAATTCCTGAAATATATGAAGATGATCCTAATGAAATCTCCTAATTATAGAATATATGGAACCTCAACCGGTCATCTCTTGTTACCAAATGAGGCTTCCAATAGCAAGACTGAGTTGTATTCTGTTGAGATGTTGGCCAAGGAAGTTCCATGGAAATCACAAAGAACTCAGGCTGTTGCTAAAACCATGTACTGGTCTCCACAAACTGACAATGGGGTCCTTATTGCCAAATATGAAACCTACACAAATTATTGAACATGTACAGGGCGCATATTTGGAGCCAGGAGGAAAAGAGGACACTAGAGAAAAAGACCCCCCTCAATCAACTAAGCAAGGGACATCTGAGCTCACAGGGACTGAAGCAGCAAGCACAGGGTTGACAGGAGTCTGCACCGAGTACTCTGAGTGTGCAGTATGGCTTTTATTCCAGTATCTTAATGGATCTCCTGAGTGTAGTGATTGGGTCTCTGACTCTTGTGCCTGCTCTTCCGACCTTTCATCCTTTGGATTACCTCGTTTAACCTCAGTATGATGGGTTTGCTTTATCTTATTATATTATTTGTTAATTTTAGTTGTTATCTCTTAGGAGCCTGTTGTTTTCTTATGAGAGACAGAAAGAAAGTGAATCCAGAGAGGAAGTGAGGTGAGGAGGAACTGGAGAAATTGAAGGGAGATGAAACTATAATCAGGATATATTATATGAGAAAAGAATATGTTTTCATGAAAGTGAAAGGATGAAGACGTTCATAATAAACTAATTCAAATGAACTCATGCTAAAAATGTAAGGATTAAAGCAAGAAAATACTTGTGAGAAATTGCTTATTCTAACTCCCATAACCTTGAATTGGTCAGAAGATTCAAATATGACATAAAAAGAGTTATAACAAAAGAGAAAAAGAAAGGAAACAATTGAGTTCCATTAAGACCAAAATCTGTTGGAGAAGCTGTTATCAAGAAAGTGAAAAGGCAACCCACGGAACAAAAAAACCCAAATATTTGCTGCCATATGTGCGAATCTTTTAGCTAGAATTTCTAATGGCATTATAAAATAATAACAATAGGAAAGTTTTAGATTTTAAAATGTTCCAAAAGAATGCATACATAGTTCTCCAAAGGAATAACACAAATGAACAAGAAGTATGGGAAAATATGTCTACCCTATGAATAAATGGAGAAGCAAAAGTCAAAATCAAAATAACACTCCAATTCTTACTCCCTAAACACACTAGCATGGAACAGTCTATGACTATAGATGGAATTCTGATGTTACTGGACTGGACTTTGAAAGCAATATACTGTTCGAGATAACCAGACACAAGGAGTCATGTGCTTCTTTTCAATTTGTATAAATGTCCAGAATTTTTTCAAAGGACACTAGATAGAGGATTTGGGGTGAAGTTCAATGACAGAGTGCTTGTTTAAGGCCTCAGGCATTAACTGACAGAACCTGTAATTCTGTAATGTATTACAGAGTGAAGTAAGGGGATGACAGATAAACATTATATTCTGAACTGGAAAATACACATTCTGAATCTGACTGTGGTGCAATTACATATTTTCAAGAATACACTGAGAATCATGGCAGGGTAAACTCTCTCTTTCTCTCTTTCTCTGTGTTTCTCTCTCTCTCTGTTTCTGTCTCCTCTCTCTCTCTCTCTCTCTCTCTCTCTCTCTCTCTCTCTCTCTCTCTGTCTCTGTGTGTGTATGTATGTGTGTGTAAGTGCTTGTTGTTCATGTGTAAGTATGTAGTTTTTTATATAGTTCCTGGGGCAAGAACCTAGGTCCTTGGGTTTCATGGCCCTTTCCTGACTGAATTATTTCTGTAGTCCTTGAGTTATATGTTTGAAATGGATGAATTAAATAACATGTGAATTCTTAAAAATGTAAAGCTGTTTATGAAGCAGTAATTTGTGAAGGAAATTTAGACTGAAGTGCCAGCCACTGGAGGTACCTGAAATCACTGCACATTTGCTGAAATGATGGGTGCAGTCTTTGAATTTATAGACTGTTGCCATTAACAGGGATCAATTGGTCAGAAGCTAGAAGGAGCTGGAAAGTGTTATTTTGATTCATTCAATGGGTTTTGTTAATTTGTATGTTTGTTTTTAGTCATGCCCACATCCATGTGACATGTGTGCACATGCAACTGCACAGGGAAGTGTAGGCTGAGGCCAGAGCTTGATGCCAGATACAATTTTTGATAACTTTCCACCTTCGACAAGGAATCTTTTTGTTAATTAATTAATTAAATATTTTTCAGCTCTTTCCTCTCTTCTCTCCTAGTCCCTCCTCCAACCTCCCCAGTTCCCCCAAATCCACTTCTCCTCCATTTCTCTTCAGAAAAGAGCAAGCCTCCCATGTACATCAGCCAGTCATGGCATAGCAAGTTGCAGCAAGACTATGTATGCATCTTCTCTTCTATTAAGGCTGGATGAGACAACCCAACAGGAGAAAGGGTGAAAAAAGCAAGCAACAGAGTCAGAGACAGTCCCTGTTTCCATTGCTAGAAGTCTCACAAAACATCCAAACTTCACACTGTAATATGTGTGCAGAGGACCTAGGTCAGTCCCTTAGAAGCTCTGGTTCGCTGTTCAGTCTCTCTGAGCTCCTATGCACTCAGATTAGTTGATTCCATGGGTTTTCTTGTGATTTCCTTGCCTCCTCTGGCTCCCAAAATCCTTTCTCCCCGTATTTCACAGGGTTCCCTGAGATCTACCCTAATGTTTGACTGTGGGTTCCTGCATCTGTTTTTATCCATTGCTGTGTGAAACCTTTCTGGTGACAATTAGGCTAGGCACCAACCTAGGATCATAACTGAATATAAATAGTAATCATTTCACTGACTGTTCTAAAATTGCCAGTCATGTGTGGTTCTACCCTAGTCTCTGTGCTGTCTTGTCTCTGGGGCCTGGCCCGGCAGGCAGTGCCAGAGGTGGGCTATCTTTCATTTTATGGATCTCAAGCTGGACCTTCCTAAAACCCAAAATCCAATTTTCTTCTTTTCCCTACTCTGTCTCAACTCTGCTGGGTGTTTCCATTACTTTGACTTGTAAGAAAACAATTATTCCCCTGACTGAAATTTTCCTTCATCAGTGATGACTCGTGATTAGCTCCATTCTGGAAACCTAGATGATACATGAAATGTGATTGAAATTCTACCTGGCAGAGCTGCCTAAAAGTCATGCGGCTTTTCTGAGCTGCAGCTGTGATGTGGTAGAACTCTAGGGCTTTCTGATTTGTTCGTGTTTCTGTGAGAAATCTGTCATCCAAATAGTTTTGGAAGACTTAAGCATGTCTGAGCGGGAAAGAGTAGGCATCCATGTCAGGACCTTGACACCATGAATACCTCTGCCACTTCCCAGAGAACTTCTGGCCCTGCCAGGCTCCCACCAAGTTGAGAACTTGATCTGAAGCAGTATTAAGTGCTTCATGAACATAGGGCAATTTATATAGACCAAGTAGATTAGTGTCCCCAGGATATTTGATGTCCACTTGATACCTACACTTTTCATCAGCAATTGCAGGTGACTGGGGGTCCTGTATATGATTATGAAATGAATCCTAGGCCAGTTTGATTGCTGAGCTCATTCAGATAACCTCACCTGTAACTGCGGGATCCACAGGGAAAGCTTTTTACTCTGTTATAACGAAGCATTGATTTTTTCTCACATTGTGGAGTATAGAATTGCATAGCTATTGGGCATCCTAAAAGTCAATCCATCAATGAATAAAAATGCTGACACTTTTTTTTTTTTTTACCAAAATTGCTTTTATAATTAAAGGACGTGTGGTCTGCTCAAATGTTTAGAAACTAAAGAATTAGCCTAAGGGAGTAAACTGGGATAGGAGGTTATTTTTTTCTGCCAAATAAATTGCTATAAATGAGAAAATGATGAAGTCATTCATTAAGAGACAACTCTAAAACTACATTTTTTCCTACAAACATGAATGCGAACATGTACAGTCCTTTTCATCAGCTAATATACAGAAAGTGCAATCGAAGCTATTGCTTTCCAGATATGGACTTCAAAGTTTCTAGGTCTCAGAGGCTTGAAGGAAGGCTGTATGCAGTGCCAAAGGACACCTGCTCTAGAGAAAGACAATTTCCAAGTGAAAAAAAAAAAAACTCTGAAAGCTACCTATGTATGCCATGCAGCTATTTTCTCTGAAATGAAGCATTCCCATTGTTGAAGTCAGAGTTCTGTTGCTGTGAAGAGACACCATGACCACGGCAACTCTTATAAAGGAAAGCATTTAATTGGGGCTTGCTTAGTTTCCGATGCTTAGTCTATTGTTAGTCTGGCAGGGATGATGATGGCACACAGGAAGTCATATTTCTAGAAAAGTAGAGGAGAATTTCTGGCTTGGACTTTTGAAATCTTAAAGTCTACCTCAGTGGCAAACTTCCTCCAACCAAGGCATACCTGCTAATCCTTCTCAAGTATTGCCACTTTCTGATGACTAAATATAAGAGCATATATGGGCCATTTTTATGCAAGCCATGACTTGAGAAAAGGAGGAGGGAGGTTCGTGAGGCAGCTAAAAGAAGCAAAAGTTGCCAGCTACAGAAAGCCTCTGAAACTTAGGAGATTTATTCCACCACCCCAAATTATATAATGAAGAACATTTGCTGCAGAGAGAACACTGACTGTAGAGCTGCATGCTGCTCATACAGGGCACTCTGGGAATGTAGTTTCATGGGTTGTCAGCCATGATGGGACTTTGTGATGATGTGACTTTGAGTGATTTATGCCCTAAACCCCTCAGTAATGCTTACTCTTCCTTTTTTTTCTTACTTCCCCCTTCCTTCCTTCTTTTCTTTGTTCTTTCACAGATTTGTCTTTATAGAATCCCTGTTTCTTAAAAATAAATTTCAACACACACCAAAACAAATCATAACAATATCAAGTGTAATATCAAGCAACATGGAATCCTGATATTCAAGTGTGACTCTAACCTGCCAGCTACAATCTGCTAAATGACATTGAAAATAGATTTTTCTATTCAATCTACAAGTAAACAAAGTAAAATATTCTTGAAGTTTTAGCAACATCAATAAGATAACATAAGGAATCTAGGGGATTCAAATTGGAAAGGAAGAAGTCAAACTTTCGTTATTTGTAGATGATATGATAGTGTACATAAGTGACCCAAAAAACTCTACCAGAGAATTCCTACAGCTGATAAATACCTTTAGTGATGTGGCAGGATAAAAGATCAACTAAAAAAAATTAGTAGCCCTCCTATACACAAAGGATAAAGAAGCCGAGAGAAAAATCAGAGAAATATCACTTTTAACAATAGCCACAAATAACATAAAATATATTGGGGTAACATTAACCAAGGAAGTGAAAGACCTATTTGAAAAGAACCTTATGTCTTTGAAGAAAGAAATTGAAAAAAATACCAGAAAATGGAAGGATCTCCCGTGCTCTTGGATTAGTTTGATCAACATTGTAAAAATGGAAATCCTATAAAGCAATCTATATATTTAATGCAATCCCCA
This sequence comes from Myodes glareolus, assembly GCF_982192425.1. Classification (NCBI taxonomy): domain Eukaryota; kingdom Metazoa; phylum Chordata; class Mammalia; order Rodentia; family Cricetidae; genus Myodes; species Myodes glareolus. The sequence continues at coordinate 108,711,636 of NC_142030.1, forward strand.
CCAAAAATCCCAACACAATTCTTCACAGAATTTGAAAGAACAATAATTAACTTCATAAGGAAAAACAAAAAAACCAGGATAGCAAAAACAATCGTATACAATAAAGAAACTTTTGGAATCATAACCATCAATGACATCAAACTCTATTACAGAGCTACAGTAATGAAAACAACTTGGTATTGGCACAAAAACAGAGACATTGACCAGTGGAATTGAATTGAAGACTCAGATATTAATTCATATACCTATGAAGATTTTTGACAAAGAAGCTAAAATTATACAATAGAAAAAAAGAAAGCATCTTCAACAAATGGTGCTGGCTGCCCCAGACCACAGGTAAACAGAGACCCTAGATGGGGAGTGAGAATGGAATGGGACAAGAGACACATGAGATGGAGACAAGACAGGATTCTGATCAAGTCTTGTTTATTCAAGGAAATAATCCAGGTAAATATAGGGTAAAAGAAAAGAGGAAATTCTCCTTGTGTATATGGGTAACTGACTAGGCAAGTCAGTATATAGGTAACCTAACTATGTATATAGGTAACCTAACTATGCTCTAATGGTCAGGCAGAAAGTCCCTAACTGCAACATGCAGAAGTGGTCAGAATGTTCAGAACACAGAAACAATGGAGCAATAACTCTTTGCAGTTAGTATTTGACAGATCAGAACAGCAAGAGAAGCCAAGAGCAACAGGGTGGGCAAAACTGATCCAGAGAGCAGTAAGTATTTCACAGGTAAGGAGCAGTAAGTCTCCCACAGCTGACATAACTGTATGTCTACATGTAGAAGAATGAAATAACTCTGTATCTATTGCCATGCACAAAACTCAAGGCCAAGTGGATTAAAGACCTCAATATAAATCTGACCACACTAAACCTGATAGAAGAGAAAGTGGAAAGTAGCCTTCAATGCATGGGCACAGGAGACCACTTCCTAAATATAACACCAGTAGCACAGACAACAAGAGCAACAATAAATAAATTGGACCTCCTGAAACTGAGAAGCTTCTGCAAACCATAGGACACAGTCAATAAGACATAAAGGCAACCTACTGAATGGGAGAAGATCTTCACCAACCCCACATCAGACAAAGGACTGATCTCCAAAATATATAAAGAACTCAAGAATTTAGACTTTAAAATTTTAAATAACTCAATTAAAAATGGTGTACTGAACTAAACAGAGAATTCTCAACCAAAGAATTTCAAATGGCCAAAAGATACTTAAGGACATGTTCAACTTCCTTGGCAATCAGGGCAATGCAAGTCAAAACCACTCTGAGATACCATCTTACTCCTGTCAGAATGACTAAGATCAAAAGCACCAATGATAGCCTATGCTGGAGAAGATGTGGAGTAAGGGGAACACTTATCCATTGTTGGTGGGAATGCAAACTTATGCAACCACTTTGGAAATCAGTGTGGCAGTTTCTCAGAAAATTGGGAATCAACCTACTTCAGGATCCAGCAATACCACTCTTGGAAATATACCCCAAAGATGTTCAGTCATACTACAAAATCATTTGTTCAACTATGTTTATAGCAGCATTATTTGTAATAGCCAGAACTTGGAAACAACCTAGATGCCCCTCAACTGAAGAATGATAAAGAAAATGTGGCACATCTACACACTAGAGTACTGCTCAGCAGTAAAAAATAAAGACATCTTGAATTTTGCATGCAAATGGATGAAATTAGAAAACACTATTCTGAGTGAGGCAACCCAGACACCCCCCAAAATGAATATGGTATGGACTCACTCATAAGTGGATACTAGCCGTAAACAAAGAGCATTGAGACTATAGTTCATGATCCTACAGAAGCTAAGTAATATGATAAACCCTAAGAAAAATATATATAGACCCACCCGGGAATCTGAAACAGAAAAGATTGCCTGACAAAATTGGGAGCATGGTGGCAAGGGGTAGAAGAATGGGGAGAAGGAGAGGGTTGAAAAGAACTTGAGGGAATGGGATAGTCGAGATGGAGGAAGGACCGATATGAGAGCAAGCAAAGAGATATCTTGATTGAGGAAGCCATTGTGGAGTTAGCAAGAAACCTGCCTCTAGAAAAATTCCCAGAAATCCACAAGGATGACCTTGCAATAGAGGAGAGGGTACCTGAACTGGCCTTACCCTATAGTCAGGCTGATGAATATCTTAAATATCATCATAGAACCTTCATCCAACAAATGGCAATGACCCACATCGGAGCACTGGACTGAGCTCCCAAGGTCCAGTTGAAGAGAGGAAGGAGTAAGACTATAAACAATGAGGTCAAAACCATGAGGGGTTCACCCACTGAGACAGTTTGTCTGAGCTAATGGGAGCTCACCAAATCCAACTGAACTGGGAGTCAACGAGCATGGAATCAAACTAGTTCCTCTGAATGTGGTTGACAGTTGACTGAGGGGCCACTGAAAGTGGCACTGGGATTTGTCTCTGCTTCATATACTGGCTATTTGGGATCCTATATTTTTTTGGATGAATACCTTGTTCAGCCTAGATGTAGTAGAGAGGGCCTTGGACTTTCCACAGGGCAGTGTGCCTTGCCCTCTCTTAGAATTGAAGGGGATGGGGTGGGAGGGTGTGTGGAGGGAGTGGGGGGGGAGTGGGAATTTGGGTTGATATTTTTTTAAATAATAAAAAATACATGTGAATGCTTTTATTCATTTTTTATTCAAAGGGAACCATATGCCTTATATTGTTCATTTAAAACGTACCCATATATTGCAAGTGTGAGGGCCTACTTGGTTGTCCCAGCCACCCAGCTAGCTTACACCCAAAATAACTACACAGAAATTGTATTAATTAAACCACTGATTGGTCCATTAGTTATAGTTTCTTATTGGCTAATTCTTACACCTCAATTTAACCCATTTCTACTAATCTGTGTATCGCCACAAGGTCGTGGCCTATCAGAAAAGTTTCAGCACGTCGACCTTCAGCCACAGATTCATGGCATCTCTGACTCTGTTCTTCTTCCTCCCAGCATTCAGTTCTATTTTTCCCACCTATATACGTTCAGTCCTATCAGCTAGGCCAAGGCAGTTTCTGTATTTGTAAACCAATGAAAGCAACACACAAACAGAAGGACCTCCTGCACCACCCATATTCACATATGAGGTTCAGTATGTCATTGTCATGGAAGCCAGGCACTAACTGTCTGAAAAGTCTTAGATTGCAGTCTTTAAGGTTTTTTGAATAACACTTTTTCTTATCCTCTATTAAAAATCTAGAATATCAACAGATTGATGGAAATGAATGAGTATATTGTCACAGATTATTTTTTACTTCAAAAAGGATAGTATATGGTCAGCTTTGATTTCATGAGGATATCATATAATTTAATGGGAAAACACATACACAAACATATAGAGACAGACATACACACACAAAATAAAACAAATGCATACACACACAATAACACAGAAGCACAGACACATATGCAAACACAAATATATATACAGGTACAAACAAACATTCAAATACACATACATGTAAACATGAACACACATATGTACGCACAAAAGTAAATATAGACATGCACATAGACACACACAAACACAATCAAACACACACATACAAAAACACACAGGGAGGAAGAGAGAAATCAGTTATGAACTAAAGGATAATTCACACATAAAACAGATGTGATAACCAGCTCTTCTTCGCAATTTTCCCCAAATATCATCATTAAAATAATCAGAAATATTTTATTCATGAGACATATGTTAAAATTAAGGGTACTGTAAAATATAGTACATCAAAATGATCTACCTTTATTTTTTAATGTTTTTGTTGTTGTTTCAGGTTCTGGATAATAAAACATCATCAGAAAGCACAGAACAGGACCGATGCTTATACATCAGTATTGCTAAAAGCCCTGGCCATTTCTTTGTAAATACTCCCTAGCCACCCCAGCGTGTACAGCCTTGAGTTTGCCATGGAATATGAACACTCTTCTCCTTCCTGTTTAGTTAACAAAAATCTTATTTGTGCTTGCAATGTGTGTGTGTGTGTGTGTGTGTGTGTATGTGTGCGCGCGCGCACACGCGTGCTCGTGTACATGAGTATGTGTGCATGCATGTGGAGATTAGAGGACAACCTCAACAATCTTTTCTTCAGTGCCATCATCCACCTTCTTTCCCTTCCCTTCCCTTCTTCGCCTCCCCCTCCCTTCCCTTCTTCCTTCCTTCCTTTGTTCTTTCTCTCTTTCTTCCCTCCCTTTCTCCCTTCCTTCTTTCCCTCTTTCATTTCTTCCCTCCTTCCTTCTTTATTTTTTAATTTGGGACAGACAGACTCAAGTACTCAAGTTAATTTTGCAACACCAGTTCTGCCAGTCTAGGATATCAAAGCACCCCAGGGACTTGCCTTTCTCCACCTCTCTGCATCACCAGGGTTACAAGCATGGAACATCATTCTTTGCAATTATTATTTTTTTAATGTTGCTTATGAAAATCAAGCTCAAGTTCTCATTTTCACAAAGCAGTTATCTCCCCAGCCTTAGCTAGTCTTTAATAAAGGATCGAATAGTTTCTCATGTGAAGAAATTGATCCTAATTTTATATTTAACATCTGTACCAGAACCATGTACAAAAGAGTCCCCATCTTGTATCCATGATATTTATGAGTGTTTTCCTAAATGTATAGCCAAATGCTTGAGACGAATTTAGCTCCTCCTGGAAGTGAAGACAGTACAGAGATAACTTTTATTTCAAACAGATCTCACCTCTTAAATGGCATATTATATTCACACTTAGTATTTTATTGGTGGTAAGATATCTGTGTGTATTCTTGTATGTATGTATCCTTAATCCACGATTGACACAGCAATGGACTATAATGGGACCAAGAATTAGCTCAACTGTTTTAACGGTTTTTGAGACACAAAGAGACATAAAGTAATAAACTGTATAAAGGTGGTATTTAACTATTACTACTTGCTTAATAAAATTTAATTCTACTACTTGACATCTATCCATTTCATTTTTCACAGATTGCTATGAAAATCAAATTATCATACAGTTGGAAAATACTTACTCAAGGAGGTTGAGTCAATCTGCTAAAATCTGAAACCTACTAAATGTGTTGGAGATTAATATCAAATTGAGTCAGCCTAGATCTGAGGTGAATACAAGCACTCCTAAAACAAACAACAACAACAATAAATAAACAAAGAAAAACCTCTTCTCTGGGGAATGAAGAATGCATTCATGAGTCTGCCCAAGATCTGTGTGTGTGAAGCATGATAGATCATACCTGCCAGTAAGGGGGCAATATGCTCACCCAAATGGCTCACAGAGACCACATGAAAGGTGCTTTTAAAGATTTTGTGTGGGTTCCCTTGCTCCACAGTGCACTTTCTCATTCTATAGAACAATGGACTCAGGAAGATGGCCACATGTGACACAATTATAACAAGGGGACTCAGGTGTAATCCTGATTCTGTGGACCCACTGGGTCTTGAACTGGTACATATTGAATTCCTCTATATTCAGTGATGAACTGTTACTTTTGATATCGCCCTCCTTTTCCTGAGGGATAGGATTATAAGCTTCTACCACATCTTCTGTGATGCTAAGAATACAACATGGGGCTTCATGGACTCCAAGGTAAGTTCTCTACCAACTGACCTACAATCCCCACACTTACATATTGTTTTATGAAATATGTAAGGAGTTTGAATAGATCTTGACTATGGGAAAAGATAACTAATTGTCATATCCAATCAGTCCAATACCTCATGCCATCTTTTGGACTCCTAAAAATAGAGGGCATCAGACAGAGCCATCATAGGTTGACATGTAGGAGCTTGGTCTGAGTCAGAGTCAGAGAAACACTAGACATGGGAGAGGCTGCTAGACTTTTTGATTTTTTATGCACTAGGCTCTGAGCATGCTCAACACGAAGTCCAGATTCAGAGACGCTACTGTGTGGTCTCAGAGTCTCCTCAGACCCTGAAGAGTGGTCCATCTCATGACAGAGCCTGGAGAAACAGCAATAACTTGGTCCAGCTTCATCATTTGCACCAAGATGCCTATTCTTGATACCTTCTGGTTCCTTTACTTCCCCTGCCTCAACAAATCCAAACCAGTTTATCCTATACAGGTTTCATCTAGACACCATGTGGATATCACAAAGACCAGTGTTCTGATTAGCTGCAGGATATGTAATCAGAGTTTAATCTCTGTTGACCTTCTGCTATTATCCTCTTAGCACCAGAAATGAATGGTTTTTCTAGGGCATGTGAGCTTCACTCCCTGGGCTGCCGCATCCTGAACCACCCTGCTGCTTCTGCCAGAGCCATGAAGCCCCTTATCTAGATGTAACCCTGCCTCTATAGTGTACTTACAAGGGAGTACCTACTCCCGCAGGCTGGGGACTCCTCTACTCCAAGGAATCCCAATATAGCATCCTTTGAAAGTGCCTAGACCTCAAAAAAATATCCCTTTATGGACACGTACAGTTCTTCGTGATCTATCCCAAAGCCCAAAGCATCCCATAATCCTGGGGAAAAGTTCACTGTCATGCCTGCCTGACCACCACAAATGACCTTTGCTGTGGAGCCCAGTACATAAGCTCACTTCCACTTTCCTAGCCTAAGCAAATCTGTACTGAGGGTCAAAGAGCTAAAAGCAGGGCAGGAAGAAGAGAAAGGAGTGAGGGGGGAAGATAAAAAGGAAGAAGAAAAGGAGGGGGAAAGGAGAGAAAGAAAGTGAAAGACGTAAGGAAAGAAGAGGAAGAGGAGGAGGAGAGAAGAGCAAGAGCAGCAGGAGACAATAAAAGGCCAGGAAGAAACAGTATAAAGAAGTAGTGACATCACTTAAGACCTTGGCTGCCAAAGGGCACCTCCTTTTTATGAGGCATGCACCTTGCTGGGCACAGCTTTCCTCCAGGCTTCCCAAGTACTGAGCAGCCAGCTGGACATCCACTGGTTAGCCTGTCCCAGCCAACAAAGTTCCACACCCCCCAAACCTTCTCACAGCACAGGGCAGTCACAAGTGCACTTCCCCAGTGACCAGGGAAGCAGACACAGGAAGAAGAGCCCTGTGTTAGAACACAGGGAGCCGTGAGCAGCTCTAGTTCACAGACCAGTAAGAGAGAAGCCATCCGCCTCTACTACATCTGCTACCCCACTGTAGGATGGGGGTGACCCGCTCCCGCTTGCTAAGCCTCGTCACCCGCGAAGTATCCTCAGAGTGACTTGGAAAGACCTGGGCATTTTGTCAAATACGCAGCAAGGCAGCCAGACCTCAGATCATGAAGTAGGTGTTTTAGATCACAAGAGGCAGGTGCTAGCACCCTGCATTGCCCTTCAGTCTTCCCCGCTGGACAAGTGCTGCAGGGACCTGATGCATAATGTCCCTGCTCTTTTTTAATTTTAGCTTAGTGCTCCCTGCCTTTCCAGGTTCCTCGGCATGGCCCTGATACAATACATTATTTGGAATTGAGTTTGTGTGCAATTAAAGACTCCTCAGCATGCCTAAGAGGTAGCTGAGTCTTCCATCATGTCTGTCCCTCCGCCTTCTCTTACAAACCCACCCACAGACACTGTTTCAACTCCTTTGGTACTTCTGTCAGAGCCGTCTCCCTTTAAGTCTCTTCTTACATGAGCAAAACCCCATCCCAATGTGTACAGATGCTGAGAAGATATCTGACACAGATTAAAAAAAAAAACCGCTGTCATTTGGGCTACTGTTGCAGCCCCTCCCTGAACCTCCATGCCCCATCCTGTGCCCTTTCAGACTCCTTCCTGCAGGAGGGATACCCCTTTACGAATATGAACAATTCCCCTCCTCCTTTCTTCATCGCCACTCCACTAACCTGTTCCTTCTGTTCTTCCCTACCTCAACTTCAACAGAAATCTTACACGAGGATCACGCTGAGAAGTTTTTAATTCCATACAAATGCAACTCCAATTGATACATTGTATAATGCCATGCTGAGGGGTTCTTTCATTTTTTTTTCTTGCCTTGATCAAATACAGCAAGAACTAGCTTCTGAACTGGAATGACAGGACCTGGGAGAAAAATAGCATGTACTGGAGAAAGAGAGAACTGAACTCCAAAAGCTGTTCTTTCACCTCTACATGTATGTGCTGTGGCATGCATGGCCCTCCTTGCACATATAAACAGTAAATGTAATAAAATACTGAAAAAAAACCCACACATTCCTTGTGAATCTATGGAATTACCCAAATTTCTTTAAATCCTTGAGACACCTTTGATTCAGGGTTTTGAAAACACTAAGTAAGTGTCCACTAAGCACATGTCACATACCCAGCAATGGCCACGAAGATCCCATACTGTGTCACACGCACAAAGCTCAAGAACACAAACGGCACCCAAGAGATCCTATCCTGCATCCCATAACGTATTTCTTGCATAGTGAGAATCAAGCTCTAATCTTGCAAAATTATGGATTTTGCCTTGATTTTGAGCTTCTGTAGTACGTAATGTACCATGTACCATTTCTGTCAGGAAATGTATGTTCATTGCAGAATGAAACATTACTTGATTTTAATTGACTGTTACATGAAATATGTACTGCTAATCAATCCTGTTAATGTTGGGGCTGTGTTACTGCAACAGTACAGCGACTGCTACATAAACAAGCATGGGGACCTGGGCTGGCCCCTACAACTCATGAAAAGCCAGGCACGCTTGGGGCTGTAGAGCTGTCTCAGCTGTTAACAGCACTTGTTGCTCCTTCAGAGGACTAGGGTTTGGTTTTCAGCATCTACATAGAAGCCAAAAACCATCTGTAATTCTAATTCCAGAGATTCTGATGACTTTTTCTGTCATAAGAGGACACCAGGCATGCAGTTGCACAGATACACCATCAGGGGAAACATGAAGAAAACTTAAAATAAAGGCAGACTGCGCTAGCAAGGTGGCTCTGACAGTGAAGGTGCTTTCTGCTAAACCTGAAGGTCTGAGTTTGATGCTTGATGTGGAAGGAAAGAACTGCAGGTTCCTCTGACTTCAACTGGCACACCTTGACACAGGAATCCCGAGAGAGAGAGAGAAAGAAAGACAGAGAGAGAGACTTGGGTTTAAGTATAGGCATGACAGTACACATTTGTTATTCTAGCCCTGGGCTTAGGGTGAAGAGACAGGTGGATTCTTGGAACTTGCTGTTTAGCTGGTCTACACAAAGCAGCAAGCGTGGGTAACTGTATAAAAGACAAGGCATAGAGCAAGAAAGTAAGACATCTCAATATTAAACCCTGGCCTCCCCAAGTACCTGCATATATAAGTACACCTGAACATACATGTTCACATACTCTTACACTACATACATACATTCAAAATATCTTGTTTAATGTTGACAGAAACGTAAGATTTTCTTTTTCTCTGATGATTGTGGTTAGTGATTTTTCACATGTTTGGTAATTCGTGTGTTCCTCAAATGAACCTATGATGTTGCAGGTATTGTTTCTCCCTTTTGATAGCATGCTCCACAGTGGTGTTTGATTAGCTGGCTTTAGAACATGATGCCTAAAAAATTCATCAGCCACACTTATGAAAAAACAAACAAACAAACAAAAAAACCAAAGAACATTCCTTTCCAATAGGTGTCTTGTCCATATTTAACCCCCAAAGGTGACACATCGCAGTTTTTTTTTTTTTACAAGCATCACTGGTTACTACAAGCGTTACAGGTGTGTAAACCTCCTAGGGGGCTTCTCTACTGCTCACTCTTGGTTATAAGTCAAAGAACACAGAATAACAAATACTGTCAATTCAAAGGGAAACATTGCCATGAAAAGTACACATAAAAACAACATCATGTTTTGGTTCAAATGCAACTGTTCCACCAGGTTCATGTGTTTGAGCACTTGGGACCTAGTTGTTGTTGGTGTTTGGGAAGTTATGAGACCTTCAGGAAACAGAGTCTTGCTGAATGAAGTCTATCACGGGAGATGAGTTTAGAGGGTTTATAGCCTAGGTCTACTCCCTGTTTGCCCTCTTTTTCCTGAAAGAAGCCGCAATGTCACCAGTCACCTCGTGATCCTGCTGTCGTGCCTTCCCCGCCACGATGGACTGCTCAAACTGAGAGCAAATTAAACCCATCATCCCACGAGTTACTTCTTCTCAGGAGTTTGGTCACAATCACAAGGAAAGTAACTAATATGTACAATGTAATCTTGTGATCAAGGTAGGCAGCACAGAACAATGGATAAAGGTGGGACCTAGGACTAAAAGTCTGTAGTTAGAATCATCACTCTGACATTTTTATCTATATTACCTTGTACAGCTTCAGTTTTCGTGATATGTCAAATGAAAGGAATAATGTCATCATTCAGAGGGTGAAACTAGAGTGGGGTAATATGTGAAGGAATAATAATTATGCTTGGAATATAGTAAACACAATCATGCCTCCAGAGTTATCATTTTGTGTGTGTGTGTGTATGAATGTACTTTTAACCCCTTGTCACTCATGAAAATTAAAATTATCCCTAAACTTTCTGAGTTTATATTTTCAGACTAGAAAGATGGATCAGCAATTAAGAATACACACTGAATGGGGTTCAGTTCCCAGGACCCACATAAGGCAGCTCTCAACTGTCTGTAACTCCAGCTACAGGGAGACACAGCATCATCTTCTGGCCTATGCAGGTAATGTACAGGCTGCCCATAAAGTCGCACAGTCACATACATATAATTAAAATAAAATAAATTTAAACTTAGATTCAATTTTGTATAATTCTGGTTTTGTTTCAAAAAGTATATATTCGGTGTCATATATCATTAAGTTGCCGTTTTAAATTCCTCCTTTTATAAGACATTTTATTCATCTTGTTTTAGTGCATCCATGGGATGTCTAAGTGGATTTTTTTCTAGTGTGTTCTAGGGAATACAGTAACAGAGACACACATAAGTGTGATAACTTGCCCAGTTCTTTGCAGTATCTTAAATAGCTGCAGCTGTGTGTTCTTTTCCTGTGGTCCCTGTGGTCTTTAGCTATTTCTTGCTGCCTCCTGTGGCTTAATGGAAAAATTCAGTCTTTCTTCGGCTTTCATGCCTATAAATTCATTTTAAGGAGTATGTGCTCTGGGTTAATTCTAGATCATTTCTGCTATAGCATAAACAAATTTTGCCCCAATTTTCAGTCATGAGACCAAAGTTTTAACTTCTAATTTTTGTTTCGTCAAATATTATAACATGGAGACACTTGGTGGAAAAAACAAACAAACAACAACTTAAGAGGAAAGTGTAGAAGAGAATTCACATTACTCTTTCCGTAAAGGGCTCTCAACTTATAGTGAATTTTACTTTAGTTGTAATTTAAATGCAGAGAATATAGACTATTTTTTTTTCCTTGAAAAAGCAGTAATTCTAGGGCAGGTTGATAAGCATAAGATAATGTGTCTCTCTGACTGGATAGAAGGAAAGATCTAGACTGTATACAGAAGTCGTCTGAGTGCTCTCAAGAACAAAGGATTGTAAGAGCATTAGGAAACCAAAGTCAGCCTCTGGACTTTGGCTTTTCTAACTAGGATGAAAAGACAGACTATTCAGGATATCAGGAATAGCCATCAGACATCTACAGAAAGTTTCCAAATGAATGTCTGTGTTTCTGGCCCAACCAGAGAGAAATCAGACCTTTGCAGGACAGAAACAAAAAGCAGCATCCACAGGTTCACATGTTCTTGTTGGTCTCCCAGAGAAGCAGGGAAACACTTGACACTAAATGGCCCTTTTTTAAAGGCTTGGTAGGGGCTCTACTCTATTTGTGCTCACAAAGGTGTGAGGGATGAGCACCTTTCCTGTCTTAGTGATACGTGTTCTCCAAGACAGATAAAGTCATAAAATATGAGGGAGCACAAAGAAAGGAAATATGTGCCCGGTTTCGTATCTGAAAATCAGAAAGAGGGGCACTTTTGCTCCAGAAAGTGTGAGTTTATCCAGTGAAGGGATCCCCAAATGGCTTCATAAACTCTCCCAAATCCATTTCAAAGTTCTGCTTACAGATATAAGAAGCATTTCAAACCCTGAAAACTGTACAGCACACTAAGGCTGACATCTCAAATGTGCTGTTGAATGCTGAAGTTAGGTAATTATGAGTTTAACTGCAAGATTTCAAAACTCATGTGAGATCAGATACGCAGATATCACGTGTGTAGAAATTGGCTGAGGAGCATATTCTGATCAATCTTTTTTTTGGTAAATTTTTATTGCTTATGTTTTAACATGATTTCTTAGGTTAGCATTCAAAAATAATGGGTTGTCATATACAGTTTTGTGCATTCCCATTTGTTAGCCATTTTCTTCAAAACGGGAACATCAACTTTCTCAAGAAGACCCTTAGCCTCCATAGCTTCTGATCAAAAAAGGTTAACACTACAAAGACAAAGAAGTTGAAATTGTCAAAGTCTCACTTATAGTTAAATCAAGTAGAAAGAGTATTTTAAAAGACATATAATAAATGATAAGCACTGTCAATGAAACACAATGTAACCGACATTCCATCTAAATGTAGCAAAACAAATTGCTTTCCAGTATCCATGGAACCTGCACAAAGATAAACCTTAAAACTTGTAGTATTTTTCTCAAATTTAGACCTGAAGTCAGCTAGTATTAATATGAATCCAGACTTTTCAAACAAATTAAAATCCCAAAATAAATGAGAGAAAAATGAAAATATAGAAAAATAACTCACAAAACACAACACCAAAATCAAAACAGATCACCAAAAGCACCTTCCCTGTCCCAGTAGCAGATTAAAATAACCAAGGAAATAGCCAATGCCTGAAAAGATACATTGGCAAATCTCCTGTCCAAAAATGAAAAAAAAAATAAAAAAACAAATTGTCCTTACATATTGGCAAAAGATCTAACTGAAACTTAGGTTAGTGGTACAAGAGAAGGAAAGTAGCAACAGCACAGCTAGGGAGATGTGGAAGGAGTTAGAAATAGAAAAGATATGCATATATATATATAGTGCACGTCTTAGCCAGCATGGTGGAGAAGGTGCTCCAGGTGGAGGAGGAACTGTGCTGAGGGGAAGCCTGCATTATCAAAAAGAAGAGCAGGAGGAAGGTTAAAGCTTTGCTTATACATAAATACGCTCGGTTTTTCTCCGAATTCTTGCATAACGTGTATAGGAGAAATGGCGCCATTAGGAAGTGACTTTCAGTGCACACAGGAAAAGACACAGTAACGACAACAGTGACACTTACGCCTTGGAAGATGAGCAGCTTTGATCAGTAGGAGGTAATTCAGGACTGGCTTCTGACAATTCATAAAACTCAACTCCAAATGAAGCAAAGACCTCAGCATAAGATCCAATAGCCTAATCTAATGGAGTAGAAAGTAGGAAATACGTTTGTAATTGTTGGCACAGAAAAGAGCTTTCTGAATAGGATCCCCATAGCACAGGCATTAACACCAACAATTATTAAATGGTATCTTGTGAAACTGAAAATCTGCATGACAAAGGACACTTTCAGTCAATTGAAAGACAAACCTCCAAAATGGGGAAAAGAATTTATCAGCTATACATTGAACAGAGTTTTACCATATAGAATAAACAAAGAACTAAGAAAAAAATTTCTAAATAAATAAATAAACTAATTTAAAAATTGGCACATGGAACTAAACATAGAATTCTCAAAATATGAAATAAAAATGGCTGAGAAATATTTTAAAATATTTGTTATGCTTATCTATCAGGAAAATGCAAATTCAAACTACTTTGAGATTATTTATTTATTCCAGTCAATGGCTAAGATAAAAAGTAAAAAAACAACAACAAAAATAAATAATGACAAACCCTGAATTCTGGCATGGATGTGGGAAAAGAGGAGCATTTATTGCTGCTGAGAGAGTATATTGGTGCAACAAGTATTGAAATCTTTGTGGAGGTTCCTCAATGAGCTAGAAATATACCTACCACAGGGTCCAGCTCTACCACTCTTAGGCTTATAAACGAAAGACTCTATGTTCTTCTGTAGAGATATCAGCTCATGCATGTTCATTATTGCTCTGCTCACAATAACTAGGACATGAAAATGGTCTTTATATCAACTCACGGATAAATGGGTAATGAAAATCTTTATTAACTTGTGAATGAATAATAAAATGTGGTACATTTACATATGATATATTATTCAGCCATTAAGAAAAACAAAGCAATGAAATTCTCAGGTAAAGGGATATGCCTAAAAACTATCATTTTGATTGAGGTGACTAAGACTCAGAATTGGCCTGGCAAGACATGCCAGCTGATGTGATAGTGGCACAAACATTATGGCAGTAACCAACCAGTTTCTGAATGGTGTTAAGATGTGTGCCACAGAAGAAAAATCATACCTACCATCATTGTTGGACTAAGAACCCACAACCACTCTGGAGCATAGCCTGATAGTTCTTTATTTTGAGATGATAAATTAATATACAACAATATCCAGCTCTTAATTATTCTCACATGAAGTGAAATCAAGTCAATCCAAGCCTCCACAAATACAAGCACAGAGGAGAAACATATATGCCTTGACATGTACACACACACACACACACACACACACACACACACAGAGCAACAATATCAGGCATTCACATAGTTACTTTCAACAATAAAAATATATATTAACCCATTCAGAACATGGATATGAAAGAAATAGTGCTGTGTGAGAGCTTTAAAGTGTCCTATACATTATGAGTCCTTGTAGAGGATACTGTTGATCCGTACTGGATGAAGTTTCCAGTAGATGGCAACAGTTACTGCACTGGGGATAATGACACAAAAGAAGAATCTGGGGGGAATTTGGAGGGATGTGGAGCTGTTCTGTAACCTGATAGCCGTGGCCTGTATTCCTAATAAAAATGTGTACAAAGCTGGGATACAACAGAGAGAGAAGAGTTTGCTGTATAGAACTGAAAAGCCTCATGAAAAAAAAAAAAAAAGAAACAAGGAAGTTGTAGCAATGGGATAATTGACAGATTCCTATTTAGCTTGGAACCATACCATGTTGCATGAAATTTTGATTTGTATAAGAACACAGCAAAAAAAAAAATCAGCCTATTAGACCTTGTCAAGGTAAGGTTACCAAAGACACACTTTTGACTGTACCAGTCGCCAGGTCTATGGCTGTCTGAAGACAAAACTGTAAGGATCACAGCTCATGAGGAGCACTAACTGCGTGGAAACAGCGGCTCAGTGGTGAAGAGGGTTTGCTGCAGTGGATCTGTCCCCAGCACCACATCAAGTAGCTCTGTTTCCTCCATCCAAATCAGGAAGCTGACAATAGCCTACGACTCCAGCTCCAGGGCATCTGAGAGCCTCTTCTGGCCTCTTCTGGCACCAGTACACAAACACATAAACACACTTAGAAATCACTTAACGTAATGTAGCTACAGAGACCCTGCCAAGGATTAAAATAATTATAGGGATCTGGTGGAAATGAACAACTGTTAACTAGTTGATGATCTTGAACTATTATTGTAAGTCCTGGAGTCAAATGAACCACAGGGATGTAGGTAAATAAAACTTGATCTTTGCAAAACCCCGGGAACAGTAGAACTCAACATGTGCTGGTATCAAGGAGAAAAGAGTAAGGGCAACTCAAGTATGGGCCTTCTTTACTCCACCACATAGGCATATGCTATTTGAGTTTACCATGACTTATTCAGATGGAGGACCAGAAAGTACCAGCACAATCTGTGTGAAACAGAGAGGCAGGAGCTTCAGAGAGCTTTCAAAATACAATGGGATAGACTTGGAAGGTAAAGAGAGGATTGCCAGTGGAGGAAAGCGTGGGGCTCTAGAAGCAGAGAAGTGAGCATTGTCTCCTTCAAAGAAAGGCTCAGCCCATTGATTCTGTGGTTCTTCTACTATAGCCTTTTCATACTGCTGATGATCAGAACTTTCAAATAACAGTTTTGTTTTGATCTAAAGCAAACACACACACACACACACACACACACACACACAAGCTGGAGAGATGGCTCAACTAGTAATGTGCTTGCCACTCAGGTCTAGCCTAATGGGTAAGCCTCAGAACAATGAGAGATCTTGTCCAACACACACACACACACACATTACATATATAAAATATTCACATACATATACACAGTTAAAAACTGTGTTACTTCCTCACTCGTGAACTAATACAATTCTCTAAATAAAGGCATTCTTTTCAGTTACACTTCAGTCTATGATGATACTGTCATCCTAGTGTCTTCCAAGCACTCTTTAAAAATGCACACACTCTCTCAAACAGACACAAAAAAACGAGAAACATCACTTTCTCCTGTTTTCTTCAAACCTAGAGTAGAACTACATAATCACTAGTATTGGATGGAATTTCTGTACTTACTAGGTCTAAGATTGCTTGGAATGAACAGAGAGTTGGGCTATTGGACTTATTCACCACTGTTTGCCACCTGGTGGACAGCGTCTCTCACTGCAAACCACCTCAAACTGGTCAACAACTCAAGTTCTTTGATGGAATTTTCTGCCATTGCATGAAGACCCAAGCACATGGTGAGAGACTGAAATGTATACATAATGAAAGTTATCCCTTTTTTGAAACAGTATATCTTCAGTTAGTTATCTAGTTGTTATGATGTGTAAAGTGTCCTCAGAAACATGGCCTTCCACCACCCAGTAGATCACTGTTACACAATCTTCTTTATTTTTTTTATTAAATTAGTCATTATTTATTCTTTGAAAATTTTGCACATATATACAGTGTGTCTTGACCACACCCACCTCTCCCGATTTCTCTCTATCTTTCTCCTTCACACTCCCTTCCATCTTCATACCCTCCTTTTATATTTATTTCTAGAAATCACTGATTTCCATTAGTACCAAGTCCAACATACAGATGGGCAGGGGTCACCTTCTGGATCACTGGGAACCTACATGTAGCCATACTCCTAAAGAAAGTGACTCTTACTCTTTCAGCAGCCATCAACAGCCAAAAGCTCCTCAGCAGGGGTGGAGTCTTGCAAACCCCTTCCTACTCCCTTCTGTAGATTTTTCACTGATTTAATCTTGTGAAAATCTTTTGCAGATAACCCAACTGTCGTGAGTTCAAGTGTACATTGGCCATGTCATGCCCAAAGGACAGTATTTCATAGAAATCCTCCCCACCCTCTGCTCTTACATTCCTTCAGCCTCCTTTTGATGTTCCCTGAACCTTAAGTGGGAAGGGGAGACCTAAGTAGAAATATCTGTGGAATCCTTTTAGAAGGGTTTGATATCTACCAGTGCTGCACCCTTCATGACTGACATACATCTGTCTCCTTACACTTGAAGGTTCCCTTGACTTCAATCCTTTTCTGTCTCTGCTCTTCTTTGATCATTTTCTCATGAACCTTAATGGGTACATTCACTCTAATTGCACAGAGAAATTGAAATCATTTGCAATGAAAAGAATGTCTTATTCTCCCTAATTTGTACTTCAAAATGCCAAGCTTTACTATGATGTCATTTACAGACAGTCCTATGGGGTTATTAAGCACTCCTAAGGAGCAAGCTGCCTTTGAAAGCACATACAAATGCATACTTCTTATTTCTCTTCTTTCACTTGCCAACTTGTGAGCGGTCTATCATCTGGATCAAAATCAGCCAGTAACTTGATTTTTCTTTTTCCCAGACTACACTACAGGAGATGTAGATGTCTGCTTGGTATACCTCAGGCATCTCGCTGTAGCAATCTGATTTACTTGCCTGTTATTCATGTGAGCCACAGTCTCTTTTGCTTTCTTCCTAGGGCCTTTCTTCTTGGAGTGTCCTTTCCCTCACATACAAATTAATATGTCTTTCCACATTGTCTTAGTTGGGGCTTCTATTGTGAAAATATACCATGGCCACAGCTACTCTTACATTTAATTGAGCTGATTCCCTTACAGTTTCAGAGGTTCCGTCCATAATCATCATGACAGGGAGCATGGCGGCATGCAGGCAGATTCAGTGCTGAAGTAGTAGCTAAGAGTCCTACATCTTGCAGGCAAAAGGAAGTCAATGAGACACTGCGCGTTATCCTGAGCATAGTAAATCTCAAAACCCCTCCCCCACCAAAAGCAGGGACACACTTCCTCTAACAAGACCATACCCACTCCATCAAAGTCACACTTTCTAGTAGTTCCACTCCCTTTGGGATTGGAGGAGCCAGTTATGTTCAAACTACAACACACATGCAATTCACAGACAAAAATGAAGTCTTATTCAACATTTTCTTTTAGATACTGAGTTAATTTTTTTTCTTACAGCACCTAAAGTTTTAACTTTCAGGCTCATTCTTCAAACGTGAGTGTTCATGATCCCCAGTGTCTGGAGGCTCCCACATTGAATAGCACAGCATTCGGTGTAGCATCCTGAGCAGATTCATATAGTATAACACACAGGGCTCTTTAGAGGAACAGAGGTGATACAAGGAACATATATTATAAAAGAGGATTTATTGCATTGACTGAGAAAGTTTGGGCTGTGTTGTCCAACAGTGTAAGCTGGAGAGGTGAATCTGCTATCTGGTTTCTGGTCTCTGTATGAGGCTAGATGCTGCAGCCATCCCAATCTGTCACAGGAGGCCTGCAAGGTTCCCAGGAAGTTGTTGGTCCTCATTCCTTCTTGAAAGATCAATGAAGCAGCATCTGTATGTAAGCAAAGAATGGCAGCAGCGGCTGCAGAAGCTGTAGCAGCAGCAGCAGGTTAAATCTACTCAGCAGCAAGGTAAAGGAAAAGTGCATAGGGAGACAGAGCACAAGACACAGATCCAGAGATAATGAGTGATGGACTGTGGGCCTGGCAAGGGCTGCTTAGACCAGCAGGGGAGGGCAGAGGAAACTTTGTGTGAACTAGACAAAAGTAAAATGGATTTAAGGAGGACAAATATATTATTCTAACTTAAGGGACGACTCAGCCTAAGAAGAGGGGCAATGACTATTTAAATTGAATCATAGAGTGTCAAGAACTCTATGAAACCAACATCTCCAACTCCTTTATGGTGTTTCATGATGTATTTATGAGTAACACTGTACAGAAGTATGATGGCAAATCGTTTAAAATATTTTCAGTATGTTTGTTTGTGTGGAGTATGAGTGGGAGGTTTAGGTACATGGGCATGGATGTAAGCAAACAACTTGTGGGAGACAGTTCTTTCCTTCCACTATGTGGGTCTTGGAAATTGAATTCATGTTATTAGGTTTGTAACTAAGTGTCTTTGACTTGGACAACTCTCTAGGCAAAAAAAAAAATAAAAATCTCTCAACCTCATCAACATCTTCCTTCAGTGGCTCAGGTATACAGAAATGCATGGGAAAAGCAATGCTGTGGTGGCAAAGGATGCTACAAAACCAGCTTGGTGTAAGAAGAGAGTTTATTAGACCTACAGGTAAAGACCATCACTGCAGAAAGCCAAGGAAGGAACCTGGAGGCAAGAACTGAAGTAAAGGCTGTGAAGGAATGCCTGCTTACTGGCTTGCTCATAGGCTCACATTAAAAAAAAAAATTTTTTATACAACTTAGGCCCACATTCCCAGAAGTGGTACTACATATACCACAGTGGACTGGGCCCTCATACATCCGTCTTTAGTCAAGAAAATGTCCTGCAGACATGCCCAAAGATTACTCAAATTGAGGCAATTTCCAGAATGAGGTTTCCTCTTCACAGATGACTCTAGTTTATGTCAAGTTGACAAAAACTAAAAACTAACCAGCATCCTCACCGAGAAACATAGTTGCCCTGGTTGATGGTGCTGGAATAGCTGTTTCTTTGAAAATGCATACAGCAAATGATTTATATCTGAAAGCAAATCCAAGTTCCATCACTTCTTAACTGAATTATTAAGGAAGTTATTTGTGTTTTCTGATCTGACCTTTATTTTTTCCTGCTGAAGAAAAAGATATACCACACTGACCCTTGAATGGGTATTTATGGATTTTCTGTGCACACACCATGCTAGAGTCACGGTCATAAGACAGCATCAGTCCTTTTCTGCCCTGGCCTCGGTGCTGTCTGTGATCCCACAGCAAGTTCTATTTCTAGCATGTGTCTGACTCTGGAAGCAGCAGATGCCAGCATCTGCTTCCTGTGTGTGCTTCCTCCTTTTGGACAATGAAACTTTCCACATTTGTCAATCAAAAGTCCAGAGCAAACCACCCCAAATCTCCCTTAATAACACAAACTGTAGAAAGATTTTAGAGAAAGTGCAGAGAGTGTGGTAGTCCTTGTATTTTAAAAGTCAGAATGTATGAAAACTTATATATTATCTGGGCTTGGAAACTACATAGCTTCCCAACTAAAGTTGGGCAGATAATATGGTTCTATCAATGAAGTGCCTGCCACATAAACATGAAGATATGAGTTTGATCCTTGGGATTATATAAAAAGTAGGGCATGGATATTGCATATATGAAATGCTGGTGCTTGGAGCTAGAATTGGCACTCATCTACCACGTTGTTGATAAGGATAAGAACTGGCACACACATGCAAACTTGGTGCTCAGGGTAAAGATTGGCACACACCTCTAAACCTGGTACTCAGGGTAAATATTGGCACACACCTACAGTCTTGGTGCCCAAGGTCAGGACTGGCACATACATGTGAGTCCGGTGCTCAGGGTAAGGATTGGCACACATCTGTGACCCTGGTGTTCAGGGTAAGGATTGGTACACATCTGTGACCCTAGTGCTCAGGATAAGGATAGGCACACATCTGTGACCCTAGTGCTCAGGGTAAGGATTGGCACACACCTGTAAACCTGATACTCAGGGTAAGGATTGGAAAATACCTGCAACCTTGGTGATCAAGTAAAGATTGGTACATACCTACTACCCTCATACTAAGAGTGAGGGTTGGTTCACATCTTCAACTCTGGTTTTCAGAGTGAGGCTGGCATATATGGAGCTCACAATGAAACTCCAAATGATTGTGGTCACATCTGCAATCCTGATTCTGGACAGGAGGAGGGTCCCTGGAGCTTCATGGACCCTGCTACTAAGTTAACTGATTAAAACATGTCTCAAAAAATTAACAAGAAAGAGACTAAGGAAGACACCTGATATTAACCACTGGCTCCACACGCACATGCACACAAGTGCATAAACCCAAGCACATCATGCACATATATCATACCATTTCTTTTAATGAAGTATGTGTGACAAGCTTTGTATGCCCTGCAAATTGGCATCACAGACCTGCCCTGTGATTCACCTCCACCGGAAAGCAAAGTGAATGAGGTGAAAATCCCCCTAGGCATTTCTATAAATCTGCTAATCTCACTGGTTTCCACTCTGACCAGAGTAAAACACCTTTCTAGACTCTTCTCAAGGATTTAAACTGATATCAACTGCCAGCAGGAGCCTTTATCAGAGGTGAATAACAAGCATAGGATAAGGAGAAGAGAATGCTAGAGGGGCCTTTTTTCTGCAATATTAAGAAGTCTGTTGATTGAGTTGGGTTTGTTCTGAGCCTGAATTTCTAATAAACCTCAAAATCAAATGCTAGTAAATCAAAAATTATTTTGACCTTTTACTATTATGTGTTAGGGAGACCATTTGAGACAACAATGTCTTCTAAACTGCTTCTCTTTTCCCAACACAACTATGAAGTAACTCTGTGCACTCCATTTATTTAAGACCAGTTTATGGGTGGCATGTCCATCTTCTTGGGTTTCTGTGGGAAATGCTGTTCCACGAGGATAGCTATGGGCAGCTCTGTGGTAGTGCAAATGTGTTCTTTCTGCCGGCAACTCTGTTCATTCAACCAGTGGCAAGAGCTCATTTAATTTCTCTGTTTTTGCTTGCCATAGCCTTTATAGAAATATATTTGTAGTATATTCAGCAAAGAATGCATTTGAGAGGGGCCATTCTTTTCACACCCTGAGGTTTCCTTGAAGTCTGGGATATAGTTCAGTTGGTAGAGTACTCACCTAGCATGGATAGAAGTCTGGGTTTCTTTTGTTTAATAAAACACATAAACCAGGCCTATGGCTCATGCCTGCAATCCCAACACTCAGGAAAAGGAGACAGAAGAGTAGGAAGTTCTACATCATCATTTGTTCAGAGAGTTCAGAGTTAGCCAGTACTAGAGACCTTAAAAACAAGATAGAGACAAAATTTATGGGCATCACTGTTAAAATTGATGAAGGTCCTATGAAAATATAAAATATCTGTTTAGGCAAATATACTATACACAGTCATGTTCTCCTATATTCAGAAGCAAGCATATTTTTAAATATCAAATCTGACATAATGTAGTAGACTGGAATTCATTTTAGGGACATCACTTAACCACTGGGATTACCATGGTACATCATTTAACCACTGGGGACATGTTCTGGGAAATGTGTTGCTAGCATTTTCCTGGCATGCAGCTTCTAAACAGTGATCAAACAGAGGATGACAACTACAGTGCTCAGATCTGACAGCAGTTGTGAGGTCCAGTGTTTATGGATTTGACCCACGGTTGGCTAAAATGGAATTAGGCTTCATTTTACTGTTTTTGATTCTCACAATTTGAAAGTATAGACTACTTTTTATTTGACTGTTTTTCTCCTGGTGGTGGGGGGGGGGAGATGGGATATAGTTTATATACAAAAATCATAAGGATAAAGTAAACAAAGAGCTGAATTTTTCTTAGAGACGTTAACTGCTAGTGACCTTCTAAAGACAAGGAAATGAATGGGGGATGACATTAAAAGAACTACACAAAGAAGGAAGGAATGAGCTGTTACCTGTGAGGAATTTGAAATTGGTGATCTCTCTCTCTCTCTCTCTCTCTCTCTCTCTCTCTCTCTCTCTCTGTGTGTGTGTGTGTGTGTGTGTGTGTGTGTGTGTGTGCGCGCGCGCGCGCAGATGGAAGTCATCAATTAATTTCTAGTGCCTTCTTCAACCACTCTCTACCTCATTTTATTTTTGGGGAGAGGCGGGAGTCACCTACTGAACCTGGAGTTCACGAATTTGTCTAGACTCCATGGCTCATGAGTTCCAGGGACTCTCCGGTCTCTACCGCGTCTATGCTGGGACTACAGATACAGGGCTAGCAAGCCCAGTTTCTACAAAAGTTCTGAAGATCACATTCAGCCCCTCATGCTTGCATGCAATACTTTAACAACTGAGTCATCTCCCCAGCCCCCTGGTGCCATTGTAAATTCTAATCAAGTCATTCACTAAAATGCACGTAAGTTCCATTCCCATACCAAGCAATTTCTGAAATCACAGTGAAGAATAAGAAAAGATCGTGAGAAGGGGACTATATCCTTGGGGAATGTATAATCAAACAATTTCATCTTTTAGATAATGACATTTTAATTTAAATTAATTCTTAGCAAAAAATGTCTTGAGTAGAGAAATTATTGTCCTCAATTGATAGATGAGAACACTAAAGCCCAGGGAATTTAGGCAATAAATCATCAATACGGAAAGGGGCGAGGCTGGTATTCAAACCCAAGCCTGTCCCGTATGGGGTTGTTTATTGTTTCTGCACTGCTGCTCTGTGTTGTTATACCCAGTACCCCAGAAGTGCGGAGTAGAGGGCTCTGAACCATACCATGGCAAGAAAGATGCCCTCTCTTCAAGAGAGCACAGGAGCAAATGCAATTTAGGATCAGGTGTGAGGCACTTAGGGACATACTCAGTGACCGCTCGCTGCCTGGCTTTCTCTGAGAGGCCAATTTAGGCGCCACGGTAACTAAAAATAGGTTCTCTAGACATTTTCCTCTGCTCTAGCTCCAGCAGCTGACCACATCACCCTGCCTCACCCCTAATTAGTTCTCCATACATAAAACACTTTGGCTACCTGCCCTTCTGAGAACACAGAAGGGCAGACTTCAGAGGAGCCTGGGCAGAATTCCTAAAGTAGCAGGATGCAGGGATTGAGCAGAGTGGAGAATTGGACCAGCGGAGAGAGGCTCTATCACAACATCAGCCACAGTTCATTTGCCGTTAATAACAAGGCAGCCCGTGTCCCTGGGCTTGCTCCAACCTGCTAATAGGTGCTCTCTGGGGGATGGTTTGTCCTCCTTTGCAGGCAGAGTGGAGCCATGGCAGAGCGTCTGTGGGTCTAAAGGATTGTTTCCAACCATCAGGCTGCCGACTTTTAACCTCTTGAGAACTCCTATGTTCAAATGGAAGAACGCCGGCTTCCAGGCACCAGGCAAAAAAGGAAATTTAATGTCCTTCCACCTGCTTTTTATCTGAACTTTCTCCTAGTTAGAAGCTCAAGTCATTGGTTGAATTAAAAGGTTAACAGCAAGACCATGAAATCTTCACTCCCCACCCTCCTCATCTGAATTATCCTGGGTTGTAGCTTGAGTTAGCAGTCACAGAACAGGAAAGAGAGAAAGAGTGTGGGTAGGTTTTACAGGCAGATGAATCAAAGCACAGCTGGCGAGGGCAGAGTCCAGTGAATGGAACGTGGATGTGTAGCGGAAGCTGCCAGATTTCTAACGCAGCAAGAATCCCATCACCTTGTTATTTCAGGAAAGTCCCTTCCTGAAAAAAATAGCCAGGCTCTTTTCTGATTTTTTGAATGACCTGATTCTATAAATTTGACAATGTATAAGGACGATGAAAGGGTAACTCTAGGGCTTAAATAAATGCTCAAAATTTTAAAGAGAGCCTGAGGAGTCCCTAGGGTTTGCTCTGTGCCGGTGGAGTTCCTTCTTCTCCGGACCCCAAAATACTGTCTACATCCACTGACAATGTCGAGACGCGAACATATGTGGGTATGGGGAGAAACAGATTGGCCTTCAAGGTTTTTTCCTCAGTGCCTGCGAAGATCCAATGGGGCAACAGGATGCTTAACCTGTTCCTGATTAGCTCTAGGAACTGGGAACCAGAGAACCCACTTGGTGTTTATCCAAACACTGCTTTGTACACTCTGCTCTGTCTGCGTTTCTCCTCCGTTCACATGGTAGTCATTGCCCTGGCGTGGCCTTTCCCTTAGGGAAGCTTGCCATCATGCATGCTTAAAGCTTTTGTGTCTGCTCATCTCTCCTCTCAAAACCAGCAACAGAGTTGAAGATATCTGTTGTAAAGAGCTTAGTGGTCAACCATGAGGACCCAAGTTTGATTCCTGGGGCCAATTTCAAAGTAAAAGAAAGATGAATATGGTGACACACACTTATAATCCCAGTGCCAAGGCTATGGAGACACTCGGGTCCCCAGGGCTTGGTAGTCAGCTAGGCTAGCAGCGTTAGTAAGGCCTGGACCCAATGTGAGAGCCTATCGGGAAAGACAAAGTGGAGAGTGACTGAGGGGGACACTCTGGCTGCAACCTGCACATCCGTAGCTATGTACATGCACCCACACATATGCACCTATGTATATGAACACACGCACATTCTTAACTCTGCAGTGCTAGACAGTATCGGACACCCAATACAGAATAATGTATTAATGATCCATTTGGGCATTAACATATCTCCACAGGAATTTTAACTGGGGACATTCTCTAAACACAAAAGAGCAATTCTCTTCAAAGTATTGGAGCTTTGAATAGCTGGTGCAAGCAAGTGTGGAGATATCTTGCCCGATGACTTGCTTCTGGCACCTTAAATCATATCGTGACACCGAGGAAGAAAGTGCATTAATAGCATTTTACTTTTAACATTTTGGTGCCTAGAAAGGATTTACCTCCCAGGCTAAAAATCCCTCTGCTATATCTGCACAAATAAGCACTTTGAAAATTTAATCAAAAAATCCATTTAGCCCTTTCGGATGTTCCCTACCAAGTTATTCTTATCCCCCAGACAGGAGCATCCCGGTCCCTCAATTTTCACTGACAATGAAGCTGATTTCTCCCAATGCTAATCTAAGAATAAAATACAACTTTATGATGTAAGCACAATTTGGAAGGGTTAGAGAGGAAATAAGATTGTGTTGAAACCACGGGTAACCACATTCCACAGCAATGGAGTGCAATTGTCTTTTTATGCAGCTGAGTGGATCCACTTGATCTTTTAAAATCAAGTTTATAGCATTAAAACCTAACGGTGAGGATTTTCCCATGTACACAGGAGGAAACCACTGCAGACTGTTGTACTCGAAGGCAAAACAGAAAGGGAAATATCTATGCCAGGTTTGCACCTGCTAAGTTCACAAAGGAGCTGGGTAGAAAGTCCAAGTACAGTCTTGTTCCCACTAAGTTGTGACATGGTGGTTGCAACATGTCTGTGCATGCAAATTTTCTGTTTGGAATGAAGCTCCTACTGTATTTAAACTACAAATTCCTAAGCCAACACATTGAATTCTCTGTGTTAATGTCTGTGTTTGTGAAAAGAATATTATAGGGAGGGAGAGATTACCTAGCAGCTAAGAGTGCTTTTTGCTCTTGCTGAAGATGTGAAGACAATTCCCAAAACCCGTGGAGGCAGCCCATGACTTTTAGTAACTACAGCTTCTGTGAATTTGACATCCTCTTCTGACTTCCATAGGCACCAACACACACACACACACACACACACACACACACACACACACACATACACACACACACTTCAATAAAATAATTCTTTAAAAAGCAATACTAAAACATCTTTCATTAAATAATATTTCTGTGAACACTAAATGAGATCTTATGTGTAATAGCCCAGAATAGCATGCCAACACACACCTAGTTATGACTTTATGTTCATGAAGGTATTTTCAACATTACTTAATATGTGCCTTACCCAGGGTGATTATTAACTAGTCTTTTGTATATACATGGTCAATTCCCATCTGTCTGATTAGGATCAAGGTCTTTACCATGTGCCAGATCACAAAAACAACCTTGGGCGAGAGGTAATGATCTGGCTTAACAGGTAAAAACATTTGCCATCCAGTCTTGATCATCTCTTTTAATCCCCGGAACTCATGTAAAAAGGTCAGATGGGGTGTCTCTCATCTGTAATACCAATTTAGCACATCTAAGATGAGAAAAGAGAATGTTCTCTAAGCACCTGTATGCAGTCCAGAGGCATAGGAAATAAGGGAAACCCTGAATCATAAATGAGATGGAATGAGAGAACTGACTACTGAAAAATTGTCTGTTTACCTCCACACATGTGCTACAGTACATGCATGTCTGTACACACACACACACACACACACACACACACACACACTCAAATGGGGGATTGGAGATAGATTAGTATGAGAGTGCCCTTACTGCACAAGTATGAAGATTTGAGTTTGGATTCCATCACACATGTAAAATTTGGGCTCCTCTAACCCTACAGCTGAGTCGGGGTAGTGATAGAAGGGTCACTACAGCTTGCTGGCCACCAACCTCTCTGTTGCTGCACTAAGAGACCCTGTTCAAGGAGATAATGTAGAGAGTTATTAAGAGGGGTATGCAGCGTCCTCCTGTAGCCTCCATTAGTTCCCACATACATATTGGTGTACATTACACATACACAGACCACATGCACTCACTCAAGCAAGTAAATATATAAATAAACCACAAATGATTAAACAGCTGCAAGTGTTCTAAAAACTGTGGTAGAGTTAAGAATGGGATGCCTAAGTGGGGCATGTGAAAGGGAAGTTAAATCAGACTAATTCAAGTTGCAAGAAAACTATTGCATTTAGAGGACACTGTAAGAAAAACATGCGAAGTCAGATATAATTATCAACATTAGGGGGCTGAAAAGAATCTGGGTGCCATGAAAAGACATCAGGGAGAAAATAAGTTGATGTTAGCTCCAGAAGTACATATTAAAATTTGAATTTTCAAGCTGGGTGGTGGTGGCACACTCCTTTAATCCCAGCCCTTGGGATTAAATCAGCACAGGCTGATCTCTGTGAGTTCCAGGCAACCCTGGTTTACAAGAGCTAGTTCCAGATCAGGCACCAAAGCCACAGAGAAACCCTGTCTCAAAAAAATAATCTGAATTTTTACTGGGTATGATGATACATACCTTTAATCTCAGCACTCAGGAGACAGAGTCAGACATATCTCTGTGAGTTCAGGGCCACTCAGGTCTACAAAGTGAGTTCTGGGACAGTCAGGGATGCTGCACAGAGAACCCCTGTCTCAAAAAATAAAAACAAAAAAGTCTAAATTCTCATGATAGTCATGAAAATTTATTTGACAGTTTTAGCAGGGTGATTAAGGTTGACAATTGTGTTCTCAGAAGATCCCTTTGCCTAGTGTTTACAGACTTGTCTGGCAAAGAGGAAGGGAGTTCATTGGAAATGTGGAAATTCCTGTGGATGTGACACTCCAAGGTATGTGGTGAATTAGATGAAAATGGCCTCTAAAGGCCATTTTTGAATACTTTTGAATACTTGGTTCCCAGCTGGTGGGAATGTATGGGAAGCATTAGCAGGAGTGGCCTTGTTGGAGGAGGTTTGTCAACTCTGGGGTAGGCTTTAAGATTTCAAAAGCCCATGCCATTCCCAGTTAGCTCTCCCTGCTTTGTGCTTGAGGATACAAGTGTGAGTTCTCTGCTACTGATTCAGCACCATACTAGCCTGCCTACTGCCATGTTCTCCACCGTGATCTTCATGGACTCTGGCCCTCCGAGTTAGTCACAGATTACATGCTTTCTTTCATAAGTTACCTTGATCATGGTGTTTGGTCATGGAAATTGAAAGGAACTAAGGCAAGATATGAGAGGCTGTGAACAGCTCCGACAGTTACCAGAAACACATAGGACTTGGTACTGATGGGCTATGAAAGGTTTAGGGAAAATGAAGGTTTGGGATTTTTAAATTCAGTGGACAGTCTATTGTTTTCCAAAGGTGGTAACACTAAAAACACTAAATTAAAATATTTGGGACATGCTATCTGTAACTCTAAAATAAATCTGTATGTGGGAACAGGCAAACATGCTTATGTGAATGCATGATATATATATGGTGTGTATGTGCATGAGGTCAGTTAAATGTCGGGGAAGGTCAGAGTACAATCTCAGGTGCTGGTCTTTGTCTTTTGCCATCTTTATGACAGGGACTTTTTTTTGTCATTCACTGCATATACCAGCCAGCTTAGCTACTCTGTGAGTTTCCCAGGATCCCTTTCTTTCCACATTTCTCATCCCACATATTTCCATAGAAACATGTGAATACAGACATCTGTGCAACTCTGTCTCTCTACTTTGCTTTTGTTTTACCTGTTACCTCTCAACTGAGGTAAAAATACTTGCAAGAGCTTTACCCCACTGAACCACCTCCCCAGCCATGGCTGTGGTGTCTCTAGAGCCCCCAGATAGGGCTATCTGGAAGATAACCAAGTATGGAGACTTTAACTTGGGGGAAGAAGTGGTCTTGGCTTGAGACACAATTTTTATCATTGAAACCATGGAAATATATTTATTGTCTAGGATTTTACCTAAACAACAACTATAGGTAAAAAACAAACAACCTGAATTTGAGCCTTGAGAGGCTCTAGACTATAGTCATAAGAACAGGAGATGAAGTGTTTGATATGGATGGTAGGGACTGAACTTAGGTCCTCTGAAAGATCTGTAAATGCTCTCAGCCACTGAGCCGTCCCTTCAACATCTCCATCCTAATTTTTGAAATAGGGTCTCTCACTGAGAGACCTCTCACATATGTGTGTGTGTGTGTGTGTGTGTGTGTGTGTGTGTGTGTAACTGCACATGTATACATGAGCATTCACAAATCCATAAATACACATACACATAAATAAAACAGTTTTAAATGAATTAAAAGTTTGTTAGTGTCACAGTGTGACTTAAAAAGCAAAGCAGGAAGATAAAGTTTGTTTGCATTAAAATGAAAAAAAAAACAAAACCTAAAGCAACTTCATTTCCCCCCAAAATGTTATTTGTACAAATAATTTTAATTAGTCTTTCTAATCTGGCTATCACCATGTAATTCACTGTGTGATATCCTTATGATTTTCCCCTCATTTTGCTTATACTTATATTTATATAGTACTATTAAGAAAAAGAAAAACAATTGTACAGAAAAAGAACATCCACAAGTTGACATTCCAAATATATATAGAAGATATGGGAAAGTGCAGTGACTACGTGGGGTTGCAAGATGCCTAGTAGTGGAATATTTTAATTCAAATCAATGTTTACCTGCAAAATAAAAAATCTGTGAAACAAGGGTTCAGCTGGCTTAATTGCTTTGAGTTCACAGATTCCAACCATCATTTTAGCTTCTCCACAGGTAAGATTGAAAAGAATAAGAGGTACTGCTTTTCAATCAAGAAGACTCATCTTCAAAAGGACAGCTCTGCTGGATTCTGCTCTCTCACCCTCTCACCCGAAAAGAGTTGCATAACTTCCTTGTGTATGATATTCTTGTGAGTTGAGTGAAATGGTGATCTATGGCACTGCTGAATGGATCATAGGAGTTAACATAGGAAACCATATGTGTGTGTGTGTAAGAGGGGAGTGGTAGAGGGGGGCAGACGTCAGAGTCAAAAATTCTCACACTCCAACTTTTAATTTCAGAGATATTTGCACACTCTCTCACTGGACACCCTTTGGCTAGGGCTAAACAGTGAGTGTTTAAACAGGAGGTGACCTAGCTCCACATTCACAGAAGTGAGGTTACAATGGCAAGCCACCACCTTTTACATAGATGATGAGTATTGAATTTGGGTCTCCATGTTTTCATGGCAAGTACTTGACCAAATAAGTATTTTCTTACCCTTGAAGATATTATATTTGGAGCACTTAATCACATACATACTTTAGAGTCTTTTTGCTTTCAGAAAAGCTGTTTGTGAATGACATTCTATATCTTAGATTTTAGTGTACAAACTTGTTTTAAGAATTCTAATCTCTATCTTTTAAGAAAATAATTCAAATGAATATGAAAAGATGACCAGTCAATCTCTACAAAAAACTTCTTAAATATAGGAAGTAGATGTGATCATTATAAGAGAAATCAATAAAGTATCATGATTATAATTTTTCTTTATGTTGGACATTCAAACTGTTTTTTGTTTATACTAGGCAAAGTTAGTTATTTCACATTCAAAGAAATATTATGTTTTGTTAAAATTGTTGTTTCTGATTAAAATAAATCTGCATATAAAAATAAAACTATAATTTTTAAAACTTAAAAAAAAACAGATTTATCTTCATGGTTATACAATGAGATGCAAGTTCTACATTTATGGTATTTGCCTTGATTCTTATCTTAATAATAAGAAGAGAAATTCCAGGATCTTTAGGTAAAGGTGTCTCGCCAGCATAATGACCTGAGTTTAATCCTGAGGACCAAAATGGTTGAAGGAGAGAATCAACCCCTGCAACTTGTCTTCACACACACACACACACACACACACACACACACACACACACACACACACGTGGTGGGGATGGAGGCAGGAACATGGAGAGGGAGAGAGATATAAGCACAAACAGAAGAAACTAGTTATAAAAATGTTTACAGAGAATATGTAATTTTATCAATAACACTCTTGATTATCCAATCAATATGCCACTGTTGAATACTTACCTTGCTTTATAATTAGCTTATTATAAACCTCTGCCTTGGATAGCTTTGTAGCATGTTGTTTTTATAGATTTATTCCCACAAACTTAAGGATTTTTCAGTCGGGCCAAATGTAGAGATGTTTCTAAGACACCGTTATGATATTTTCTAAATGGCCCCACAATTTGGAGATTTCTGCAATGAATGATTAGTTATTGTCTCATTATAGCAAATGAGGGGACTGGTGAACTGCCTTTCTGCTTTGGTAGCTAGTGTTCTTTAAGCAGCTAGTTTTAGAGAGAGTGTGTTAGAACTCTGTTAGGTGCTATTATTTTAAAAGTACATTATTTCATTCACAAAAATATTCAAAACAAATGGTGAAGCTATTTTTGGGCTTGTTTACAGTTGAAATATTGAAGACCAATTCCAGGCAAGAAATTTCCTAAGATATTGTGTCGTTTCTGAAAAGTTGGGCTGATCTGTCGTCCTCTTTCTCACACAGCTGTATCTGCATGATGAGGCCTTGTGTGTGCACACATTCCTTTTGACAGCATGGGAAAGGCCCAAGACCTCCAGCTGGCTATCATTCTGTTTCTGTATATCTCGTCCATTCAGATGGTGTACTAGTAAATTATCTCATTGGTGAAATACAACACCTGAAAAAAGCAAATTCAGAAGGGAGTATGTATCACAGTTCCAGGCACAGCGCATCACGGTGGGGACGGCGTGGTCGCAGGGTGGAAGGCGGTGATCACATTATACCCAGTCCAGAAGAGAAGTGATGAACACAGCTGCTCAGCTCACTTTCTCCTTTTTATTTAGTCTAGCACTCCTTCCCATGGCACAGTGTCACCACAGTTAGTTTTAGTCTAGCACTCCTTCCCATGGTACAGTGTCACCACAGTTAGTTTTAGAAAGTCTCAAAGACATAACAAGTACTTTGTCTCATAAACGATTCTAGATCCTGTCAAGTTGATAATCAAGATTAATGTCACAAATGAGTGCTATTGAAACTTTTAGAATGAAATATTCTAAAATAATATTCTAAAATAAATAAATACTAATATCAAACACCTTCAAAAATTCAAGAAGACTTTTTGAAATACTGAGATCATTCCTTGATACACAACAAAGTAATTCATGTCCTTCTCTATAGCTCACTATGGATTGTGTAAAGAAACCCAAACTTATACCCACATGTGTGATCCGCACATCACAGGAAGCCTGAAATACAAGATTTTTAAAATCATACTCTTTAAAATTCCCTTATTTGTCACAAATTATACTTGTGAGAATCTTTACAGGGAACCTGCAATGAAATCTCATTTCCTCTTCTTAACTCTCACAAGAGGTTGTTCAAATTGTTGATTGACTTTATGTCATCAGCCCCAGATAATTAGAAAGGCAACACTAATTCACCCTGTCTCCATCAATGCCTTTCCTTTCCTCTGTGGTCTTCGCTGGTAGACTTTTAAGTTAATCTTCTGAGATAGACATAGAACTTTTATGGCAGAAGAACTCTACAAACCTCTGTTCTAACATATCTAGTTAAGTGATTGTTAGCCCATTTAATTGTTTGTGTACAGAGAGAATGCACATATTTGTATCAAGCCTTGAATCCTCATTATAATCTAATTTTGCCTCAGCAAGTTGCTAAATTTTAAAGTCATTTTCTCCATAATTACCATTGGTAATGGCTGTGTAAGAGTTCATGGTATGAACATACAAAATTCATTTACTAACATGTGAATTGCAAATTTTTTATATTGATTTTTTCTTGTGAAGGAAAAGCTATAATGATAATCTGTATATGTTTTTCAGATTCTGTACAATGAAAATTTCCTTGTAGTCATGTCTATATTTGGAAGAATGTCCTTATAAATAGCATAGAAGAGTAGCATTACATCAACAATGTATGAACACACTAGTGATGGGAGTGTTTCTCAATGGCAGAATTCTTGCATTGAAGAGTGGAAAACCTAGACTGGAAATCCTTCACTCTATAACACACACACACACACACACACACACACACACACACACAGAGAGAGAGAGAGAGAGAGAGAGAGAGAGAGAGAGAGAGAGAGACACATACACGCTATGAACAAAGTGTAAATTCTTGATTCAATCATCATTATCATGTTCATAAAAAAAATATTTAATTTGGATGACTTGCTTACAGTTTCAGAGATTCAGCCCATTATCATCATGATGGGAAACATAATAGCATGCAGGCAGACATGGTGCAGGAATAGTAGCTGAAAGTCCTACATCTTGCAGAAAGAAGGAAGTCGACTAAGACCCAGGGTGGTATCCTGAGCATAAGAAACCTCAGAGTCCCTGCACAAACAGTAACACATTTCCTCTAACAAGGTGATGGCCACTCCAACAAAGCCACACCTCCTTCATGTCACTCTCGATCAGATTATGGGGACCAGTTTACATTCAACCACAGAAGGGTTTGCCTTGGCTCACAGTTCAAGGGTACAGTTTACCACGGTGGGGAAGTCACGGCAGCCGAGCCTGAGGTTGCTGGTCACATGGCATCTATAGTCAGGAAGCAGACCCAGGTAAATGTTAGTATTCACCATTCTCCTTTTTATTCTGTTTAAAACACCAACCTTAGAGTGGTGCTGCCTGTCTTTAGAGTGGATCTTTTCACTTCAATTAATCCAATTTAAATAATCTCTGATAGACATGTCCAGAAGCTTGTCTCCTAGGTGAATTTAAATCTAATCAAGCCAAAAATACTAACTATCATAGTAAGGCAATTGAAGGACATTGAATTAATGATGAAAAGATGTGACCTAGAAGAGTTGCAATCCAGTGGGGAGCACCAAGACCCACAGCAGTAACAGTATTCTCTTTATATAGCCACAAGCTCTATGGGGGAGGAATAAGCAATGGACTGCAATGGGCCATGGAGATTTGACTTGCAAGAAGATAGGGATTCCACAGAGGAGGACTGAGCTCAACCTTGAGGTATGTATGTTGTGAATTATTACATTGGTGACACCGTAGGGTTTGAATCCAGCGAGAGGCTCACACAGCCGTGTCCATACTTACCAGATCTCTTGGATCTTTGTCACACATCCATGTTCATACTTACCAGATCTGTTGGATCTTTGTCACACATCGGTGTCCATACTTACCAGTTCTGTTGGATCTTTGTTACACAGCCATGTTCATATTTACTAATTCTGTTGGAACTTTGCCTTATTCATTTCATCCTCACAAGATCTGGCGAGATGGATCAGTGGGTAAAGTGTTTGGTGTACAAGCATGAGAATATGAAGTTGCATTCCCCAGAACCCATGTAAAGCCAGATATGGTAGCTTTCATCTATAGTGCCAGAACACCTACAGCAAACTGAGAGACAGAGATGGGATGTGGAAGCTCTCAGGCCAGTTAATCTGGTATATGCAACACTGAATCGACAAGAGACCTTGTCTCAAACAAGGTGGTAACTGAGGATCAATAATACCTGAGGCTGTCCGCAGACCCCACATGTGTGCTCAGGCATATGTGTGCCTGTACACATACGCACAAGAGGAAAAGATGATAATGCTTTTATTTCTGGCCCATCATTCATTATTAACATCCAGAGAGTAGTACTGTTTCCACTGATTTTGTTTACTTGAAAAATGTTTGCACATACTCCCAGGATCTAATGTAAGGTATTATTGAAAACATTCATTTTAGAAGATGCTTGAATTTGTGGATTATGATCAATTAACCTTTACTGTAGATTTTGCAGTCATGACCTTCTGAAAATAAGAAATAAAGCCAACTTAGTATTAATGGAAGCAACACTGGTATGCCGAAAGAGTTTGGAATGTGAATCAGAGAAAATTGTGTAGACACAAAGAAGGAAAGAAAACCCTGACTATAAAGGCTGGTTAAAACTTCAGCTGAGAAGCCAAAATTAAAACAAAATCAACACTTTTTGTAAGGTTTCTCAACATACAGACAATATTGCTTTTGTATATCATTATTTTATTTTAAAGTATCAGTGAATAAAGATTAGAGACACTCTTAGTTTTTCTTTTCTTTCTGTTGTGATAAAATACTCTGACAAAAGAAACAATGGAGAAAAGACTTATTCTGGTTCAAGGTGCAGTCAACCATGGGGATAAGTCATGGACTAAGGAACCTGAAGCATCTGGTTCCATTATACTCACAATCAGGAATCAGAGAGGAATGAATGAATGAATGAATGCTACTCCTTTGTTCTGTCTCTCCACTTCATTAATTCCCTCACCAATGAACCTAATCAAACTCTTTTTTCATTCATGTCTAGATGAATCTTCCAGTTGATTCTCAAATCGCTTAAGTAGACATTTAACACCAGTTCTCCCAGTGTCTGAATCTGAATGACTAAGGATAGGGACTCCTTCTTTTCCCTTGATTCCTAGGAATCTCATACAGCTGTTCACTCTGCTCCCAGTGGTCATAGCCTACCTTACTGCCTCCCCATAATCTAGAGCTTAATTTTGCCAAGTGGAATCCTGTCAGATGCCCCTCAGGAAATGTCCTCATGATCTAACTTAGATTTCTTAGTAAACTCCTAAGACTATTGAATAGAAGGTGACTCTTCTTAGAGAAGCCCACACCCACACTGTGTTTGTTTCTTTCTCAGCATCTTTTTCTTTCGACACTTGTGTTTAAGTCTATATGAAACATCCTTACTAAATTCCAATACAGTTTTATACTTGTTAGTCCTGAAATTGCTTACTATGTAGAAGAATAAATTCTGTTTTTTTCTGGGTCAAGGCCCCTAAAAGTTTGGGGCCACTTCAGGAGGTTGCATGTACTTACTGCTTTGTTTTTCCAAACCAATAGCAAGAAATACAGGGATCAACATGAAGATCACTCACATCCTATGTTTCATAGGATGGA
The DNA here is from genome assembly GCF_982192425.1 of Myodes glareolus. Lineage (NCBI taxonomy): Eukaryota > Metazoa > Chordata > Mammalia > Rodentia > Cricetidae > Myodes > Myodes glareolus. Next base: position 108,747,903 of record NC_142030.1, read on the forward strand.
AGGACACCTGTCAAAACTCTTTCTTTCTTTGTTTCTTTGTTTCTTTGTTTCTCTCTCTCTCTTTCTTTCTTTCTTTTACTGAATAATAACTTATTTTATTGTGAAGTGATGTAGATGGGTCTTCTTTCTATGTGTAGTTTTCATTGGTTAATTAATAAAGAAAACTGCTTGGCCTGATAGGTCAGAACATAGGTAGGTGGGGAAGACAGAACAGAATTGTGGGAGAAAGAAAACAGAGGCAGGCAGATGATGAAGCTCCAGCCCAAGATGAATGTAGATTAGAATCTCCTTGGTAAGCCACCACCTCATGGCGACATACAGATTATTAGAAATAGGTTAGATCAATATGTGAGAGTTAGCCAATAAGAGACTACAGATAACGGGCCAGGCAGTGTTTAAATGAATACAGTTTCTGTGTGATTATTTTGGGGGTAAGCTAGCCGGGATCCAGGCGGGAACGCAGTCCGCTGCTCCTTTTGCAACAGTGAAGATGCTTGGATCTAATACAATCCTCAGATATTGTCCCATTACCCACATATCATATATGTTTGGGATCTTCTTAAGTGGATTTGTAAGAGAATATTTTATGGACATTGTACTACACAATATAATACCTTAATATTTCTATTCCCATCCAGTTTGAATTCTGTAAGTTTGTTAACTAGCATGGGCTTTAGGGACAATGAATGATTAGTATTTGTGTGGAAGAACTTGTTCTTCAGATAAAAAGGTGTCAGGTAATTGTAAACAAAATAATAAGATCTGTATGTTTTAAAGTTCAATATAGCATTTGGAAGGCTTTCCTGTTTCCAGCATCTTTGTAATCTAACCAGTGTATCTCAACTCCTCAGGCTTGTGTTGCCTCAGGATGTGTTACATTTGGGAAGCAAGGAATGAAGCCATAGCTCAAGTGGGTAAAGCACTTGCCACACAGGCATGAAGAAGTGAGTTAGAACCACAGAACCCTGTGAAGCAGGACACCGCAGCATAAATGTACAATCCCTAAGTTCTTGCAGGAAGATGGGAGGCACAAAAAGGTGAAGCCTTGGAAGATGGGGTGCAGGGAGCACGGCATATGCAGCAGCAACGAACAGGAAATCTGCCTCCACACCAGAGATTGACTCTGACCTCCATGGGTGAGCTTCACTTGCACACACGTGCGCGCGTGCAAACACACACACGCACAAACACACATGCACATACATGAGAGAGGGAGAAGGACAGAGGGAGAAAGGGAAGGAGGAAGGAAGGGAGGGAGAGAGAGAGAGAAAGAGAAAGGAAGGAAGAGAGGAAGAGAGAATCCAGGAAGCCATGTTTAGAACATTTCTTTCTCTAAGCTAATCTCAAAGACTGTCATTTTGAAAACTTCTCTCTTCTACACTGAAACTATGCATAAGAAATTGGAAAAAAGAAAAGTAAATATAACCACATATAATTCAAAGTTAGCTTATCTTAAACTGCCCACAGCTTTTATCCCTGTATTTTGTGGATAACATCTGTATCATTTTGTAAACATAAATATGACGATTATTCTACAGGTCAACATTATCTTTTGTTAAAGGCTCCCTCTTTTTGTCCAGCTTAAACTCTAGACAGCACAGGCACACCCACTAACATTTCTCATCATTTCTTTATGAATTTCATACCTGACTGCTGGGTATCTCTAGTTCTTTCAGCACACTAAACGGGCTCATGACTCAAAGCCTCTGACTTGCTGTGAATTCTGTCCTTTCATGCAAATAGTTATGTAATCTGCAAAATCTCATTATTACTGAGTTTCAATGGGCAGAATCCATTTCTCCTTCTCCTACTTCTTTACTTCATTTTCCACTTAGGAACTGAGTTGTTTGAGTGCCCAACATCATTCACATCTAGAAACATCTTGAGCTAAAACCTTAGGTATTACCTGTTCATTGTGGCCATTTAAACTCCAAATTGTAAAAATCTTCATATCCACACATTAAATTTCATATGCAATACTGTATGACTGTATCAATAATGGCAGTGTCAGGGATATTAAAAGCTTGTATCAATGGATACTGCCAAAGGAAAAAATGAATGGAATGCTTTATCAATGTCTCTGAAGTATTATTGTGCAAATTTATACATGTGGGAAGAAGAGGAAGTCACCAACATTCCTGAGTGTTTACCATGATAATCAACTATTCTCTGTGCCCAAATCAGTCAAAGCACAAAAACTTAGTCTCATGTGTAAAACCAGATGTATGTGTCTGTATGATATTCTCTGTCACAATACACAATGGTACTGTATCCTATCCCTAAGACATTTTCTCTGGACTCACCTTATTTTCTGTTTAAAAGCAAAGTATATGCTAGCAGGGAGTGTACAAATAGTTCAAAAACAGCTCAAATAAGTAAACCTCCCATATAAAATAGCTCATTAAGATTAAGTTAGACCCAAGCTTTCCTCATGCACAGAATCTACCCCTAAACCATACAATCTCATGAAACTAAAAGTGTATATTGGGTACTCACATATTTATGTCTAATCTAATTCCATCTTTGTTCAACGTAAAAATAGGAGGAAACAAACAAATAAATAAAGTTTAAAGTCCTTGGATCAGACTTTCTGACAAACAAGAACACTGAAATTTTCTGGGATTCCAAATATGAGTAAGAAACCAAGTTTTCTGTATATCACTGTTGTTGTGAATCAATGTTTCCCAGCTGTAAGCCTATGATGACCATCTCCCAGCTACAGAGGATAGGAAACAAAGAAAGGGAGGGTGATAGACTCAGCACACACAAGGGAAGGAAGTCACTCTGGAAATGTTTGTCTCAAAAATTATGTAACAGCTTTTGAATTTCGGCATCAGACCATCCTAGCCTAGTCCCTAGCTTTCCTGATATGACTAGATGCCACCTGTACCTGTGACGCCACCTGTGCCTGTGACGCCACCTGTGCCTGCGACGCCACCTGGACCTGTGACGCCACCTGGGCCTGTTTTTTTTTTTTTCTTATTTTGGTTCTTGAAACAAGATTTGGTTATTGTTCCAATATGAAAGTAAGTAGCAAGTTCAACACAAAACAAAAATCTGAGGTATAGTGTAGGACTAAATCATGGAAGCAAAAATAGGTTCCAAACATTTAAGGATAACATTTCCAGGTATTAGAGATAGGAAAACGTGGAGTTCAGAGAGATTTCTGGGTATTTAAAGACCAAGGACCTAATGATGGTGTCCCCCACACTCTCCAGAAAAGAAGAGGAATAGGGAAGACACTTCCAAAGGCACCCTAGGCTTAGTGTAGCTGGAGGCTCTCGATGGAGATGGTACTGTTAATAGCTCATCCAAGGCTGTGAGACAGAGAAGAAAAGACTTCAAAGCTGTTGACCCTGGTCAGAAGCTATGGTCAATTCCCTGACCAAATGCTTAGACTAGGAAACCCTATCCTGTGCAGCAGTGAGCTGGTAATCCTATCCCCTGCAATGATGAGCTGGGAATCCTACTGAATGCAACAATGGGTTTGTAATTCTTCCCCCTGCACCACTGAGCTGGTAATCCTACCCCTACAGCATTGAGCTAGTTCTCTGTAAGACTTGGAGCAGACTCAGGTTTTTGGAGAATATTTTGAAGGAATATTGACAGGACAGTTATGACAAAAGGCTACCAGTAAATAAAATGATGGAACCCAGAATTGCAGAAACTTAGGTTTGTCAGCCACTGTTTACTCTTCCAAACAAAACAAACAAATAAAAAACAGGAAAGAAGTAGTAGGAAGATACTGTCTGGAGGAAAATGGCTACTGAAAAAAGCAGAGGGGCCTGAAAAGCCTGAGATGATGACAGAACTCCACCTTAGAGCACCTCTTCTCCTATAGCAGAGTTCTGGTGCTGCAGTCTCAGCTTTGGTAAATTCTGTCTCTTCCATGGCCTTACGCTTGTACATGTAGATGAAGGCCATCTTGTGGAACACTGCTGTGAAGTGCTCTGAGATGAACTTCGTGAGGTCTTTGCTAGCTGTGCCGCTTCCACTGAAGGTGACTGCCATCTTGATCAGGTGGCGAGAGGTCACAGATGTCTTTGCTTTCCTGAGAGTTTGTTCCTCAATGGAGCATCTATTTTCATACTGCATTGAACATTTTCTCATCAACTTCATTCATGTATATCTGTCTCTGTAAGACTGCAGACATCCTACAGCACTAAACTTGGTGGGGGTCACAGTCACTCATCAGATTCTTGTGATCCTATTCTCCCTGGATGGTGTGTTCAGCCAGAATGAGGGCTTGATACTACTGGCTTCCGTGGTTAGTGAAAGGGGCAAAGCCTTCTATGTCAAATCTTAAGACATGGGAAGGGCACCAGGATGATAGTTAGCTTTTTTTAAGTCAGAATTTTGATGAACAGGGAAGTAGGGGCACCCGGTAACTCCCGGTATAGTGACTGAGTGAGTAGTACAGACCCCTGAATGTCAGTGGGGTAAAACTGAAGGTACAAAGAAAGATATCACAGGTCTCATTGCTAAGTTAGTAGGTATCATCAGTGTTCATGATCAACTGATGGACAGAGGTAGGCTTGAGAGCATGGCCTGGACACTCCACTGGAGATACTTATGATGCGGTCTTGATGTTCCTCGCAGATTTCTTTGATGAGCATGATGACCACTCCAAGCCATTTCTTCCACTCAGTGAACTAGAAGACTTTCAGGAACTTCTAATCCCTGGACGCCTTCCACACTACATCCAGAACAGAGCAAACCATTGCAGCTTTTTGGCCCAGCTGTTCCTTGCCCTAGACAGACCAAAATCTAAGTAGTATTGTCCAAACATCTGGCCAAATGGACACCTCCACAATCTAGACTTCTAAATCAACCAAAATATCTCAAATAACATACTTGCCACCTGTGGCATCATTGTAGTATACAGAGATTCTGTCCAGCTGAAATTGCTTTCCCTGTGTAGGTACCAGGGGCTGATGTCATGAACATTGCTGATTACCCTGGAGAAATGGATAGCAATCTAGTTGCCATGTTGTCTAGCCTGTGTGTACATGCATGTGTACTCTTTTCCTCATGGCTAATACTTATTGTAGTAAACTTTTGCTCACCTCAAGGTATGTATTGAAAAGGAAAAGATAATAAAGTGCTTACTTTTGTTTTGCTTGTTTGCTTGTTTGTTTTTTTCTGATCTGATAGTGGGCTGAAGAGATGGCAGATAGCCCTAGTGGCTAAAGCAGGGGAAATAAGAAGATTCTGAGAGATAGTCTTACCTTTTCTGTTTCTTTATGATAGTGACTTAGTTTTCAATGTCTAATTCTTTTCCATACCTTTGGGAAAGACTATCTATCTATCTATCTATCTATCTATCTATCTATCTATCTATCTATCATCTATCTATCTATCTATCTATCTATACATACATACATACATATACACACATAAACACACACATGCTATATATATATGCATGCTTAGACATATATGGACCACATAACTACAGTGTTTCCAGAGGCCAAGAAAAGGTACCAAATCCGCTGGACTTAGAATTACAGATGGTTGGGATTTACCACGTGGGTGCTACAAACCAAACCTGTGTTTTCTGCAAGAGCAGAAAAGTGCCCCTAATCTCTGAGGCATGTCCTCTACTTGTATATATTTAAAATTGGCCTTATAATATCTATTTCCATTAGCTGTAAATTCTGTTAAAAATGCTCTATTTCTACTTACTCATCATGTGATTATTCTTAAGAAAGCAGTCATTGACTACAAAAAGCCTAATGTCAAATAAGCAGCAAATATCAGAAAAATATATCAACACACTCTCATACACATGTGTGAATTTACATTTGTGGGGCTGTAGTGCACTTGCATGCACATGTGCATGGCAGAAGTGGACACAGGATCTCTTTCCTCTATCACTCCCTACCTCATGTTTGCAGACAGTCCCTTGTTGAACATTGAGTGTGTCAAATGGCCGGAGTTGTTTCCGATGAGACCTGAGGTTCTCCTGTCCCAGCATCTCCGGTGCTGAGACTGCAGGTGCCCACCATTGTGCTTTGATGTTTGCATGGCTGCTAGGGATATGAACTCAGGTCCTTATGCTTGCACGACAGGCACTTTACTCATTACCCACATTTAGATGTTGTATTACCCAAGAGAATGTGATAACTGACCTTGCTCAGCTCATGCAGTTCTACTATGTAAGGGAGATAAGTCAAGTAGGGTATGCCGTGAGCTGAGGTTTATAGAGTATATAATTCACACATAACCAACCGGCAAACAGTGAATTTTTAAGGAGTCCTTCAGACATGAGTCATGTATTTATTCACCACACTCCTGACTTTTATGATACTGTTTGATTTGACACTATGCCATTTTAGTGATAAAATTAATTCAAATATTTTGCCTCCTCTGTTACATACCTAAAGTGAGGTGAAAACATGATATGTGCCCAGTAATCCTACCATAGAATCTCAGTTCCATGAGTTGCTATTTTCTTATGTAAAGTGTTAGAAATAACCAACACAAAAACATATGTTGAAAGAGAAATTATATCCTTGTATCTCTTCACCTACTTTAGAGCCCCCATTCTTAAAGCCTGGATCTGGATTTAAAGACTTAAGTATAAAAAAATTAAAAAATGAATGTACTGATAGTTTGGGTCAAAACTGTGGAGTGAAATGCCCGGCCTCTTTCTGTCTTGCCTACAAGACTGTGCAACTTATCACAGTGATAAAGGGAAAGCCAAGAAATATACAGACAAGAGTGTACAACTTATCACAATGATAAAGGGAAAGCCAAGAAATATATGTATAGAGGTATTTTTTCCTGGAAGATGCAGGGTTTTTTTTTTTTGCTTCAGAATCATTCCAATAACCATCTACATTCTAAGATTACCCATCTCTATACTTTCTGCTACATCAATGAGAGTTTGTTTATCTACAAGAAATGATCAAAGAACTATGAAATATAAAATTTGGTTATGTCTGAAAAGTAAGAACTGTCAATATTGTGTTACTCTTGCTACTATTCTCATTTCTTCAAGAAAATAGAAGAAAGCAATAGCACAAGGCTTTATTCCCGCTCTCACTAAGGGTACTATCGACCAGGAGGGGAAAAAACCTATCAGCAAGAGTGGAAGGCAGCCGCTCACATGGCATATAGTCAGGAAGCGGAGAGAGGAATGCTGGTGCTCAGATAGCTCTTTATTCTGTCCAGAACCACAGCACATGGAATGGTATCAGCCACAGTTCTGGTGGGTCTTCCCACCTCAATCAACACAGTATGCAAAGAAACTCTCATAGTCAGCCCACAGGATTTTCTCCAGGGTCACTCAAGCTTCTGTGAAGCTGTTGCCCAATTATCAGCCATCGCAAATACTTGTGGCTCTGCTGAGTAGTAAGTGTCTGCATCAGGTTTCTGTATTTGTCACAAAATCTAACTTCTAGATGCAGGTCTGGTTCATTTGGTAGCTGCAAGTGAGTTTTCTCTGCTCTTGTGGAAATGTTGCTCCCTCTTTCTTGACAAACATACACAGTCATCTTGTCACACCTCCAGCCTCTGCCATAGGTCATCTTCCAAGGGCAGCTTTCTAATGACTTGGCTTTGTTCTCCTAACCATGGAAAGCAACAATAATCAGTTGTCTGAAGGGAACAAGTTAAATCATGAATATTCATGAGCTGTCATTTTTTTTTTCTTTTGCTTGTCCATATCCTAAACTGTCTTTGTGCTGATACAGGTGAAAGTGAGTCGGACAGTGAGATAAATTGCAGGATTTGATGGTCATAAAACACAATGGAGTGACAGAACAAGAGGCAGAGGCAGTTATTAAGCAAATGAGACACAGTGCTTTAAGGAATTCTCAAAGAGTAAATGTACACGGGGAGGTGGCTCAATGAAAAAATGCTAGCTGTGAAAATGTGAAGATCTGAGTTATCAGTCTTTAGCCATTGAGGTGGCATGTGCCTATAATCCCAATACTGGAGAGGTGAGGCAGGAGGATTACTGGGGCTTATGGCCAGTAGTGCAAGCTGGGCTGACAAGGTCCAGATTCACTGAAGACTGTTTCAGAAATAAGGCAGAGAATGACTGAGGAAAACAGCTCATGCCAATCCCAGCCTCAACATGAAAACACACTCAAGCACTTATATACGAAAACGCACACCACACATGCATGTTCCAAATGATGTGTAAGGGAGTTCTTTATGTAAATTGCACCTATTTCACAAGAAGCACCAAGATACAAGTGACAAGTGACACAGAGTCATAGTCAAGGGCTAGGAAAAGTAGTTCCATGAATCAACACACATGCTCAGAAGAGGGAAACCACTTGAGGACCATTCTGGTTTTAAAGGACTGAAACTGACTATATTTTGAAATGTGAATGTAACTTACTATATTCAAACGTACACAGGCTGTGATTTTCAAACATCAGAGATTGGTTTGTTATATTTTCATCCCACAGCTTATGACACATTAGGAGTTCTTGTTTTAAAAACTGGTGTGGTCTGGTGAAACAGTTGAGTGAGTAACAATAGTAAAAGTACTTGCTATAAGCCTGATGACCTGAGTTCAACCGTCAGATCTCATATCGAAAAGCCAGATGTTTTGCAATCCCAACACTCCTATGGAAAGAAAGGAGACAGCTCTCCAGTAGCTAGGTCAGAGTACACATGTGACAGAAGCAGAAGGGAGATGCTGCCTCAATAAGATAGAAAGAGCAAAACTTACTCCTAAAATTTGTATTCAGATTTCCCATGTATACTGTGGCATGCATACACCATACCACTCTCCTCTCCTTTCCTCTAAACTTCTTCCCCTCTCTTTCCACAGCCCCCCCTTCTGTGCGGGGGTGAGAGAGAGAGGGAGAGAGAGAGAGAGAGAGAGAGAGAGAGAGAGAGAGAGAGAGAGAGACTGAATTGGGGGTGTCTTCCTTTATTGACCATGCTAGGAAGGCACTGTGTCACTGAGAGACACCTGAGACTTCCTGCAACTTCTGTGAACACTTCCAGCTCCACAACCAGTGTGAAGGACGCTGGTCACACGTGACTGTTTAATACAAATAAGTACTCAGGCACATTGAAATAGTGTATGTAGTTCTCATATGCTACAATTCACTAGTCGTTTCAGGATATTTTAAACATAAAAGAAGTTCATGGCTATGTGTCACGTCAAAGCAAAGAGTAGTCCTGCCTTGGCCTGTAGACAAAAGGCTGTAAGCTTTGTCTATTATTTTTCCCTTTTGGGTCTTTATTTTACTTGGACACCAAACTTTTTCTTAACTGTGATGCCTATATGCTCTTGGTATCTAGTTTTATATTTCCAATCTAATTATTATGTTATTAATAGAGAACTCTTGCTTGACTCAAACAATATGCTTTCCACTGAAATAAATTCATACCACTAACACATATGGCAAATTTCCCAGTTTAAATATTTGTGAATGAGTTGTTATCAAAGACTACTCTGCCTGGACATTCAGGACATGGCTCCAGAACAAGGCTGTAGAAATGAAAAGTGTAGTATTCTCAAGCCATTTGCAAGAAATGAGGGGGTATGTGCATGTAATCCGTGCATTATTACTCATAGAAACATCCCTGGTGAGTTATGATACCTAAAACAATTCAAATGTCACTAAATCCTTACCGTATACTATTTTGGAAATGATCACAAGAGAAAACAAGTGTATATACAGTACACATGTATTTCAGTATTTTTGACTCAGGTCTGCAGATATGCATGTGACACCGACACATACAGACAACCCCCTTGCTTGTCACAGTGTACACTCTCCTGCACTGGAAGGATTTGGTTCCAGTGCTATGTCACGACTCCCACAAAATCAGAGTTCATCTAGCTGACCTACAATTCACATCGTTTCTAATGAGATAACACAGAGAAATTACCTAATAGAAAATGATTGAAATTGTTTATAATGAAAATAGAATCTAATGTGCATTGCCTAAAAATATATATTCTTGATTCTGTAATATTGAGCATGAACATACATTATCTACATTGTGTATTTTTTAGATAGTTACAATAATCTAAATAGTCTATTTGAAAGGGCAGGTGGCATGTTCATTTTAATAATAAGAAGAAGAATTAAGAAAATGTACTTCTCTACATTGACTTGCAAACATTTATTAATTTAGGACTTGTGTGCTTTACTGAACATGAATAAGGTCAGAGATGCTAGGACAAACTTGAAGTATATATTTAATGCATTTATTTTTCTCATCTGATATCTTCTGCATCGTTTCTCCTATTTAGCACAATGAGGCACAAGACTGCAACCTACAAAATCTCTCACAAGCAAATTTTAGCTCTTTGTTCTCTCTCTCTCTCCTTTCCTCCCTCCTTCTGTCCCTCTCCTGCCCATGTTAGCTGTGTGCATTTTTCCTTCCTCCTAGTCAACACACCCCCTGCTGGCTCTAGGCTAACATTCATTCCATGTTATTAAAAATGCCAATAAAAAGCTTATTAGAGATGTTTTCCAGTGTGTTTTCTATCCTAGTTTAAATGCAAAAGGGATAAAAGGACACTAAGGGAAAGGTTACATAATATTATAAACCTTGGAAAGCAATTGTTTCTACTATATATTGATTTCTTGAAAATATGACTCTGGAGAACATTATAATATTATTTGCCTCTTCCTACTGGAGAATGCTGCAGATCCTTTGTTTGGATAGTTGCCTGGATTACGTAAATATCAGGGAGGAATCTCAGGTGTGACAGTCATCTATTTTCTGTCATCAAGTTCAGCACACTTAGTAAGAGCACACCATCAGTTCAGTTGTGTACTGGGACATGGACGGACTACAGAAACCATAAAGAAACCTTCACAATAATTTGAAAATTTCAGTCATATTTTAGCTCAAGTGAAGAAGCCCAAACGGAGGTTTTGTTTTGTTTTGTTTTGGTTTTCTTTTTGATTTTTTGAGACAGGTTTCTCTGTGTAATAATCCTGGCTGTCCTGGAACTCGCTTTGTAGAGTAGGCTGGTCTTGAATTCACAGATATCTGCTGCTTCTGCCTCCCAAGTGCTGGGATAAAATGTGTGCACCACCACATTGACAGAGATTGATGTTTAATATGCATTATTGTACCTTCTAGAGAATCTAAGTACCACTGGCTTACATATAGAAGTTGTCTTCCACTGTAGAACTCATTTAGTATTGTGACTAAAACTGACAAAAACAATGGATCTGGAGGTATTTCTCAGTCAGTCAAGTGGTTACCATGCAAATACAAATCCAGATCCCTCCACCTATGTAAAAAAAAAAAAAACCTAAATACAGTGGTAAATACTTATGGAGAGGTCAGCAAGAGAATTTTGGATCAACTTGGCCACTAGTGTTGCCAAGTCTAAGTTCAATGCCCCAAGTTCACTGGGAAACCTTGTCTCAAAAACAATGAGATCGAGTGGCTGCAGGGACAGGTCAGCAGTTAGGAAAATAAGTTACTTTTCCAGAGGACCTAATTCAGTTACCCGCACCCTCTCTGGACAGCTTAAAATGGTCCATCACTCCAGCTTCAAGAGATCTGATACACTAATGAACTCTTTAGGCACCCACACATATGTGGCATATGCAGAGGGAGAAACATAAACCAAAACTAAAGATGAGTATTTTCTAAAAGCCTGAGACTACTAGAGGAAGACTCCCAGCAGAGATCTCTAATCTCCACAAGCACACACCTAATGGACTAGAGTAGCTCTCATTACCTCCTGTCCTCATGAGTTCATGCCACGGATTGGAAGAAACTGCAGGATCAATTAGCTTTTTATTCACACACCTCTCTGTTTATCTTAAGAAAACTGACTCTTTCTGTAGGTCTTACTTGTCAGATACTGACTGCATAACAAGCACCATATAACCACTCCTACAGAAGACTGCAGCAGTTGTAATAGGCTTATTTGCTCAGAATTTAGTCCTGTCCTGTTGAAGAATCAGAGAAGTTGGAATCAGCTGTCATTCAGGAATTTGTTTGTGGAGTAGACTCAAATCCTGAAGCCAGGACCAAATACCCTTTGGCATCTAATAGAAAGCAATGTTACAGTGTAGGCACAAGAGTTTTGCTCACCCAACTTCTGTTAGTTGGCTATGATGTATTGAGTAAGAATTGTGCATGGTTTCCTAGAATGAGTAAGATCTTTTTAGGTGTTCGGAGCTGTTTTTACTCCAGGGATAAATGGATAAATTGTCTTCTTTGCCTAGATTTTTCACACTGATAACTGAAATTTTACAATAAAAGTATCATTCCTCATATGGTTCTATGCAATATTAAGGAACGACAAAGCCAAAAACTATTGAGTCCATGCATTACAGGCATTTAAACTTGATTCCAAGGGCCTGAAAAAATGGATCTGCACTCGAGAGTACTGGGTGCTCTTCTAGAAGACCCAGTCTTTGCATCCACCCTCTTTTCAGGTGGCCCACAACAGCCTGTAATTCCAGATACTCCAGTGATATATGTAATGCTCTCTTCTGACCTCCATAGTCATCAATACAAAGGTGGCACACACACATGATCACACACATGAACAAATGGCACAAACATATACTTATTCACATGCACAGCCATACCCACACACAGGTGCACACTTCAAAATATGCGCATGCGCAACTCCACAAGCACACACCCAATGCATAAGCACACACGCTTGCATGCACGCATACTCACACTTACACACAGGAACATACAGAGAAACACATATACTCAAATATACACATGTACACATACACTCACAGGTATACAAACATACACACACATACACGTGTTTGTAAGCACACACACACAATACGTTTTGAAAAAGAGACTGAATCTCAGAGGAATCAAACTATATGCTAAAGCTAAGGATACCATACTATGCAGTTTACAAGTCAAGAGTCAGTCTCAGTATTTTAGCTTCACTCCCAGAACACATATTGTAAAAATACTTTTAGGAAACTTTAAAAAAAACTTTTTAGGAAAAAAAGCATATCCAATTACATCCAAGTCATTTTGGGAGGGCAGTTCTTTGGAAAGACACAGGCATAATTGTAAAAGAGAGATTTCTTTTGATATCTCTGTCTGAATGTGACATACCTGTGCCTCTACAAATGTAATTACAAGATACTTTGGAAGAGTAACACTCCTTTGATTACCAACTCGGTGCGGTGCCTGGTATCACATGTCTACAGGAAGCAAGCATGTTCTAGGATACTTCACTCATCATGTGGATCAACTGCCTCATCATTCATATGGATCTCCACTCCTCCACTAATGCAGAATTCTGCCTTCACTATCCTGTTAAGAGAAATACCCCTGATTTGGCCTAACCTGAACAACGTTTACCAAAAAAAGACAAAGAATTGATTCATGATATCACTTGCGAATTTCTCTTCTCAGAGGAAGTGTTCTTTGTCAACTTAAAATCTCCAACAGTGCTTATAATAAAAGACACTTGGCACAGAGTCTGATGCTAATAGCTTCTCTTTACTTATGTGTTTTCCATCCTGTTTTCTTAAGTTAGTTTTAGGTCTGCAAGACTCAAGGGTAGCAAGTTTTCTATTTACTTTGTCCTGTTACCAACTATTTACTATAAGGAAGGAAAACCAAATGTAAATAGGAAAATTAAGTTGCAAAGAAAAAAAACTTAAAAAAAAAAACATAATGACCCTCTGCTGCACTGGCATTTTACAAAAACAAACCAAAAACTGAAAATGTGGTGGTAGTCATTCTTCAGTCACTAAAACAAACCTTGAAATGTGAAGTCAAACTTTTCCAAAAATAGTAATTTTCCAAACAGAACGAACAGCATGGTCATATAGAAACTCTCTTCCCGTACAGTCCGTCATCCACACAGCAGCAATTACATCCAACAGGACTCCAAAGGTGAACGGAAGCTGCTGGAGAGTGGGGCTCATCAGCCAGTAGCCTATGAGTAGAAGTCCTTAATTTTTGTACTATTCAATATTGCATTATGCATCCTACTAGAATCTTGTTAATAAAAATGAAGATGGCCAAACATATCTCCCAAGTATGCTTCTCAAGAGTATCGTGGAGTCAGTAGATGGACCACTCCCTGAGTACTCAACAGCAGACACCATGTGATGAGTGACGGCTTTTCTTTGTCCCATTATGGAAGAATAGAATTGTTCAAGAGAAAGTGAAAGAAGAGTGAAATACAATGCAATTTACTCCACTAGTTTTGTCTTTTACTTTCCTGTGTGTGTTTATATATGATGTGTGAGTGTGTACATGTGCTTGTAGGTGTATGTGTGCATGTATGAATGTGCTAACATACATGCCTTCTAATATCATTATCTACCTTCTAATTCTGAGATAATCTCCAATTTGAACTCAGCATGCACAGGATGGTTAGACTAGCTAGCCAATGAATGCTGGAGATCAGCCTCTCTCTACTTCCCACACCAGAACTAAGGTTGCAGATTATGCCAGATAGCACCAGGATTTTTACTTAAATGCCAGAGAAGTTAACTCAGGTCTTCAAGCTTACGTGAACTTTATCAATTAATATAAACCTCATTATTTTGCTATTAGTTTGAATGAGATTTTGATTTGGGAAGGTGTCCAGATGAATTATGTAAAATACAGACCTTCCAAGTCTTCATAGTCCATTTCCCTGATTTTCTATTAATACTAAGCATCCACTGATGGTGAGAAAGCTGAACACCTCTTTGAACTCCGATGCTCTGCAGGTATAAATTGTTCTGTGTGCAGCAACAAGGGGAAAGAAATACACAATTGTTTAGCCTCTCTCTATCATGTGGCTGATGCATCGATCAGATTAAAAGCCTTATGAAAGGAAGAATTTCAGAAGGTAAATAGCAATCTGGTTGAAAACAGTTTTAATAGTGATTATTATTCTACTGTGACTAAAAACTCCTTGCAGCCAAGATCCACTCAGACGATGGCATTGTTTACACTGCTGTCTGTGAGGAACAGCTGCTTACCCCTCACCACAGTCAGAGGCACAATAGCTGGGTGAAACATTGGCAAATCTTAGACAAGCGTCTGCTGGTTAAAGCTCCAAGTTGCTGCAAGAACAGGTGCGTTTGAGAAAAATATAAACAAAAGTTACAACTGTAAATAGGGTTGTAAATTAGTTGTAATTTATATACTATATACTATGTCTGTATATGAGCATCTGAAATAGGGAGTTATAGTATTTATCAAGAACTTGAAAATAACCACAAGTGTGGACTACATGGTGATAGGGTTCTAAACTATCTGAACATGTACAACCAGCACATTTCTCGCGCACTGATGGTTCATCTCAAGGATTCTGCTAGAAAAGGCAGAATTGTTAGATCTCTCATTATTAAAATATTTTAGTGAAACTGTATTTTGGAGATAAATAGAAGCTCTGAAGTTATTAAGGAACAGTGGCCTTGACAGCAGTGGCCTTGACTCTTTGCCATCATTTCTCTCTTCAGAAAAGCCAGGATGCTTCCCTCTGGAGAATCTCACACACGTTTAGCAGAGGAAGAAATGTGAGTTGATGCCACCATATTGCATAATACTAGAGAGACACAAAATATGAAAGAAGAACATTTCCTAACAATGAAGAAAATCTGTCTGCTTAAAGTGAGACAGATTACAAGGTGGCTAAAGGATTTTAGAGTTTAAATTGGAGGAGAAAACTGGAAATAATTCAGGTCATAAGAACCTCTAAAGAGTAAATATTTATATTCATAAAATGCAAAATAATGTAGTAGGTAAGATAACACAAGTAAAAATTTATGTATCAAAACTCTAAATTTTATCAGTAACATTGAATTGATTAAAACAGAAAATAAAATGGTTTGGTATCATTTCTGTATATATTAGGTAGAAGATAGATAGATAGATAGATAGATAGATAGATAGATAGATAGATAGGTCATAGATAATGCAGAGCTTTATCAATTTCCCAAGTAGTCTTCATGACCTGGAACATATTTAGCTTAGGAAAAGCATGAACTTCTGATCTCTTGTCTCCATCTCTATAATGGTTGCTTTATGAGTATGTACCATCATGCCAAACAACCACACTCGGTTTTGTACAACTAGGGATTGAACCCAATGCTTCCTGAATTGTAGATAAGCAATTTATCAATTGTGCTATATTCCCAGTCCCACTATTTCTAAATTAATGAAAGATAATCTAAATAATGCAATGTGATGTTTAAGAACATACATGTTGGTGAAAACCTTAAAAGCATTATGAATGAAGAAAATACATTAAAATCAATAACTTTGTATAGTTATGAATTGATATAAATGCTTTGAGGCAAAACTTGAAAAGATTATTAATTACGTCTGTAATATTTTATTCCTTTAAAACCATCCAACTCTCCCGTTCAAGAGTCATGGCTTGAGAGGAGGCTTAGTGGTTAAGAGCACTTGCTGCTCTTATAAAACACAGGGGTTTAGTTCTAACATCAGGCAGCTTACAACCATCTGTAACTCCAGTTCAAGGGGATATTTTCTGGCCCCTGTGGACAGTGAATGCATGTTGGACAAATGCATACACATATAGATAAAATATGTTTTCAATCTTAAGAAATAGAAAGAGTCTATATGTTATATGTGCTTAGAACATGAAAATTGAATAGGGGTTACAGGTGTATATGTTCAAAACCTTTCTAGTATGATTAAACTAACCAGAGGACAACATTCAATCTGGAACTTCCAAAGACCAAGCCTGTGAGGGCAGTATTTCTGGGACTCCAGAAAACTGGAGAGAAGACTGGAGAGAAAAATCAGCCCAAGAAAAGAGACTGAGAGTTTCTTCACCCTTTTTCTTTCTAAAGTCCCCTCCCAACAGGACAGAAAAGGGTGGGTCCCTCAACATTGATATTTTTGGGAGTCAAAGTCCATCTGTGTGCTTATACCTCAATTTAAGTCTTATGCTGAGTTTCCTGTGAAGTAGAAATCTACTGGCATAATTGTTTTCAGTCAAATTATGAATAAAAGGCTATTTGTTTACAACTAATAGGACCTTCAGAATTCTTTCTTTAGTAAAATAATGTGGCAGTTGGTCCAATTGTCATTGAACTATCATTCAGTATTCCAGTGCTAGCAGTTGGAGCTCCAAGACTACAAGGTTAAGGTCCGAATTCATGCAAAGGCTGCGTGAAACTCAGCCCAATGTCCAGTAGCTTCAGAGCGGGCAGCTGAGACCAAAGGCTGGCGGAACTTTGAGTGCTTACTAACGCTGAGAATGAGAAGCAAGTAAGAGAAAGAGGCATCAACTCCCCCAGACACAGAGAGCCTGTAGACTAACTATTGTAAACTTCACATAAAAGATAACATTACTGGCTCCTTATTTTGTTAACATTTGACAGGTTGCTGGCAGCTTAACTAAACACAAAGTAAGCTGATCTGTGGCAAAGCAAGAGAGTCCCCAGATGCATGCTAAAGAATAAAGATTGCTAATAGAGAGCCTCGAGGAAGAAATCAAAACCCATCTTTTCTTTTTTAGATATAAAGCTTCTAAAAGCCAACCATGGGCTTACACATGACCCTTCGCATCCACTTGTCTCTGCACATCTTCCAGCCCCGCCTTTCCTCCTCCAAACATTTCTCTCTGATTTCTCTCTGGTGCTAGCGAACCACCCCGGATCCTATGGAACCCACAGCACCAATTACTCTGCAGTACTTGCGGAAGCAATATGCCAACAGCAACCAGGGAGAGATGCAGATGGAGAAGTCAGAAAAGCAGGGGAGTGGTCATATCCCTAAATGGCTAAACCAGAAATCCCAATTAAATCAATACCTGTCAATCACCCATCCCTGCAGGGGAAATTGAATCACACAATTCAATCTTTCTTTGACTCTCCCCTGCCAAGTGAAGTAAAAGGCTTTAGGCATCAGGTTAGGTCATTGCCAAGCTCTCTCCATGGGAAAATCCCTCCTCCTAAGGCTTCGGTTTCCCAACTCCCTTAGGCATCGCTTCAGCAGCTTTGTTCAAAAACCTGAATTAAATGTCAGTATCCGGACCCTCATTTGGGACCCTCAAAGGGAAGGGGTAAGTAGTTATGATTTTAGGGATGCTGGGATGCATGGGTGGAAAGGAGAGAGAGAGAGAGAGAGAGAGAGAGAGAGAGAGAGAGAGAGAGAGAGAGAGAGAGAGAGAGAGAGAAATCTTTTCTCCTTTCCTCCCCAGCAGGTAGCCTAAGTGCACCGCAGCAGAAGTCTTCTGGGGACGTGCAAGCGACCAAGGACCCGCCCAGGCCACTCTTATAGGCGAGCGCGGGGCGGGATCGGCCGGGGGCGGTGCCGCGCAGAAGGCTCCTATAAGGAGCTGTCCGCCACCCTAGTACTGAATCCAGCTGTAGACCCGGAACGAGGCGCTTCTGGCTATTGCGGGAGCTGAGCGCCAAGAGCTACCCTTGAGTTTGGATTTGAACCTTTAAGGAAAGCTATCCGGAGGAAGAAGAGGCAGGCGAGGAAGGCGAGCACGGAAAGGGACAGTTGCAGGAACTGTAAACCTCGGTCGCAGCTCACAGCTCCGAGGAAGCCCTGCCACGGTTTCGCTGGAGCGTCTGAGGAGCAGGATGGAGTAAAGAAGTGTGTCTGTTCAAGGGGGGTGGGAGGGGTCCGGTGGTGCGGAGGAGAGAAAACAGAGAGAGCGAGGAGGAGAGAAAGAAAAAGAGAGAAAAGCCACGGCTGCTGCCTGCGAATTTGGGATTAGATTGGAAGAGATCGTTCACTCGGGGAAAATGGATTCTGTACCAAGACTGACCAGCGTTTTGACTTTAGTACTCTCTGGCTTGTGGCATTTAGGATTAACAGCGACAAATTGTGAGTACTCAGAGCTGGGGGCGAGGTGAGGTGGGATATGACGCTATGAGGAATAAGTGTCCACCGTCCGATTGTATATGCTCTGGGAAAGAGCTGGGTGAAAACCCTAACCAGTGTGGTTCCACCTTTCCAACCATCCCAAAAGTTAGCAGAGCTCTCATGAGCTTGCCCTGCTGAATTGCCTGCCCTTTCGAATCTTAAAGTTCCCTTAACCTGCTGCTAGCTTCATGGTTCTTAATCTCAGACAGGGATGCACGGGCTAGGAGCAAACCTCCGGGGCAGAGATGGTCCGGAGTCACCGAGCTTGGTGACAGCAGCGGACTGCAGTTCCCATGGATTTGCAAGGTGCCCTTAACACTTCTTCGCTCACCTCCACTGAGCTCTTTCCACTGCCTTAAGCACAAGGTTTCATTTGGGGTGTTTTGTAACCAATGGGCAACTGTGTAAGGGGATTGGGAGTTTGGGCCTAAAAATTGTAGCTCAAATGTAGTCACTCTAGGAGACCAATGGCTGTCCGGTCACAGGAGGGAGAGCTTTAGAGCACATATCACCATCACAGTTCTGCTGCCGATGAAGGAATAGTGAGCATGCACTGTGTTGTACATGTTTGAACTTCACTTAATAGGCAGGTAGTCTTTACTCCCAGAGATCTGCCACCTGAACTATTTATTTAAAGAATCCAGTTTGTCAAACTTGAATAAATCACTAAAGCTACAAGAGGCTCAAGCTCCATTGCTCAGCTGCTTCTCTAGGCAGAGGAAGGGAAGTTTTTCCATCTCTGGGAACTCCTAAATGAGAAAGGATGCAATTAAGCCATCTGTGTTGTTTGCAAGGATGGCTTACCACGGTCCCTCAAGTTTCTGGATTGGTTCCCTCATCTTCTATTTCTGCACTTAACCTCAGAAATATTATACAGTTTGGAACTATTGTATTTAACTTTTATAATTTATTTTATCAATATCAGTAAAGGGGGGCGGGAAGACTTACTACCAAGAATCCCTCTGCCTTATTCCTCAATCCCTAGAGAATATTGCCCCAGAATTTCCATCCCAGAGTGAAGACAAGTAGATAAATGTTCAAAGTAAAGCCAGTGTTTCTGTGATACAAAGATTGGAAAGCTCACAATCCATAGTTGTCTCATTTTCTTAAAGTTTGTGTTGCAAGGGAGGGAAAATGAGGCTATTCTCTCTAACAAGAAGGGAGAAACTAACAAATCATTTAAGAGAACATATAGAAGTAGGCTACAGTCAGGTAGATTGACTTTTCTAGTCTGACTTCCTCCCCTTCTTTTCTCTTGTTCTCCTTTCCTTCTCCTCTTCTCCACTTCTCCTTGAATTATTCCCGTGGTGCCATATAGAAAGACCCAAAAGCCTTAGAAAGTAAGCTTCGCGACTGAGCTAGTTTCTCTACCTTCTGGAACACTAGAGGTCAGTGTTGTCCAAATGATGCCAAGGTGTGGCTCTAAGCTGTGCTTTCCCCTTAGCACAGACTGTTATCTGGACAGGAGAATACTGTGACTATCCAAAGGGTGGAAGTGAGGGATACGGATGAAATGGGTAGCGCACACGGTACAAGTGCATGACTTTGGCCTCGTCAAAGATTATTGCTCTTCTTAAAAATTCATAAAAATATCTTGGAGTCATATTTTCTGTAAATTTGCTTAACTTAATATGATCAACATATTTTAATAATGTGCATAAAATTGAATGGCATGTGTTTGATACTTTAGATTTTTATAGTAAAGGCAGTTGCAATGTCTGCTCTGAGCACTTCAAAAGAAAGTTGGTGATAATGATCTCCAGAATTTCACAAGTGACAATTGTGTCTTTCATTTTCAAGCAGCATAGCAATTGAGTGAGTGCTGGTTGCTTAATATTCTGGAGTCCGTTTTCTTAAGGAATAGCAGTGACTATTTGCTGTACTCTGAAAATTGTATCAATACAGCAAGCAATAGGATGGCAGCAAGAACTGGTTCTGAATCAATACTTATTAGTGGTCTTTAGAGACTATATGGCAAACCCCTCAAGGCAAGCATGAATATTTCCAGTTTATCTAGGCTGCTCACAATTTTTATTCTTCAAGTGTAGGTATTGGCTTTGCTAGGGATGCACAGTCTGCTTCCATTCATATACGTGCTTTGATGGGTTAGACATTTCCTTCTGAAGAGCTTCCTTTTAATTTGATTTGTGAAAATATTTTTTAAAGATTATTTTTCCTATATTTTAAGGAATATTCCATGTCATCAGTAACAAGCAATCTTGAAAACAGATTTTTTCCCCAGGATCTTCCATGGTACATAATCATAGGTAATATGTTATAGGTGTAGTGAGTCTCTTAAAAAAGTGACTTTTAATTGTATGTCTTCTTTTGTAATGACTAGCTGTTGTTGATATTGTTGTGTAGTATTAAGTATCTATTTGTATACATGTTTAATTTTCTCATACTCTGTTCTAAACATGGGCATTCATCTCCACAGGGATAAATGAGTGCTTATCCAATTACATATTCTATAAGTTTCTAATTAAACACAGTGACAAGAGAGTCAGGTTAGAAGGGGTCTAGCCATAATACAGATATTGCAAATCCGTAATGAAAATGCAATTGCCTACCAGCAATAAGACCTCTGTAAATTCCCTCATTCTTGACTTTTGGGATATTAAACAGCAAGAGTGTTTCCTTTGGGTATATTCTGAGGAAACTGGTTAATTTTGAAATCATATATATATATATATATATATATATCAGACCAATGTAAAATTTTAAAAACTGTTATATATTCAACTCCTTTGACACAGAAGCTATGGTGTGACCTGAGAGATGGATAAAATGAGACCAGAAGTCTCTACAAAGTTCTAGTTCAAGTGCTGTTTCAGCTCAGGTGTCAACTACTTAGTCAGTTTTTGTCCTTTCCATCCTGCAAGTGAAAAGCAGTAAGCAATTGAGATACATGCTTACCCCAAATTTCAGAGAAGCTAAATCTCTCACTAAGGTTATTCATCCAAGATGAGGCTAAATAAAAAGTTATAATGACAGAGAATCAGAAGAGAAGGACCACTATCAATTTAATTCTTAAAAATAAACATATTACATGATTGTTCATAACTTTAATTTGTCTGAAATGACTTAGAACAATCACTAAGTACCTTCCTGAAATTTGTTGCTGCCCATTAAGAGTCCCAGAGACGTGTTATTGTGATAAGAATTCATAACTCCCTGTTTTAGGTTTTTCTTGCATACTGAGTTTCACAAGACCTGTGAGTGTGTTGATCACGGTAGTAAAGATATATCAGACTCTGAATTGCCTGAGGGCTGTTAACAAACCAAACTGAAGAGCAAGACAAGCAAAGATTGTGCTGTTCTCCTAGGGCAGGTGAATGGCTGTGCAGGGCTTCCTTGAAGTCCATAGCTACCAGCAGTGCAGTAACCCCGTACTGCTTAGTTGGTGTAGTCTGGAAGGTTCTCCATAGTCAGTCTAGCTCATTTTGACCTTTACTGCTCAACATGAAATCTTTTTTCCTTCACATAAACCCCATACGTAAATCAGATGAACATCTTTCAATTATAAAATATAAAATATAAATTAAGAACTAGAGGAGGGATTTCACAACAAAGGAAGAGACTTAGGAGATTATTAAAGTCTATGAGAGCAATCATACTCTCCCCTGCATTAGCCTCCTAAGGAATGACCAACCATTCTATTGTACTTTTCAGTTTTTTCTGCCCATCTGCACAACTGGCTTTAGTTTTCTCTGAGTGAATCACTTCACTTTTCTGTATCCATTCATCACAAAATGATGGGCTATGATTCAGAGCATCTCTAAATCCTTTAGTTGGTGATTCATTGTCTTTCAGTTGATAACCAAGAATTGTGATGGAATATGACTTGCATGTGATAATTTTTCCCAGCAAATAATAAAATTGAAAATGGGTTTAGTTGCCTAATCAGGCAGAAGACAACAGTTTTACTAACAATTTTAAGAAACTGTGTTGCTTTAATTTTGAAACAATATTGACATCATTAATTTCTAAAGGAAATTGTTTCATTCGGTAAATCTATGCCACCTTTACCTGCTGGCATTGTAGAGGTTATTCACTCACTCCAATAAACTTGATTTGCTGAATAAAGGCTTTGATTTAGTCACTAGGACAATGTTTACTTCTAATGTGTTTTCATAATTAACTACTAATGCTACTTATTGGTCATTTTATTTGCATGTGTTTGAGATCACTGCACTTTAAAACTGGGAAGCTACTATAATCAGAATAAGAGTTTAATGTGATTGTAATTCCTACTAGTAGACAAACAGCATATATCCCTCACTTACTGCACCCACTTTACAAGGCTGCTCAGCAAGCTAGACATTAAATGATCTAGTTCATATGAATGAATTTCAGGTGCAGAGACCATGCCCCCAATATAACTAATCTAAAAAATGAGAAAAATTTGAATTTGGACCTTTAACCAATTTTAAACAGAAACATCGTTGAAATAAAATATCCCCAATGCACTTCACTAGGTAGCTTGCATAGCATCTGCAGGAATTTGGTTCTATACGATCAGCTTCATAACTTGAGCCTTGGAGAAGGGCATGAGCTAGCAGTTTTCAACACGCCCAACTCCTGAGTCATACCTGAAAAAAGGATGCCAATAGCATTCAGATCAAGGCTGGAAGCATAAGAGTAAGTACTGTGATGTTCAAAGCAAAGCAGCTTTATATCTAGGCTTGTACCCGGAGTTGAAGATTTATTTTTCTTTCATATTTTTAAGTTAAAATCTTCATAGCAGTTTCTGCAGTACCTCTATCCAGGATCTTCTGGCTTTCATGGTTTCCATAGAGAAGTCCGGTGTAAGCCTGATAGGTTTACCTTTATAAGTTACTTGACCTTGCTACAATTTGGAGATCATGTGATTAGCCTTCTTTATGCAATGCAATGAATGTTTGGCTGTAATCTGAAAAAACACATGCCCTCATTGCTACAAGAAATTTTTCCATTGCCTTGGGTTTGAAATATAGGAAGCATTTGGATTCTACTCAATGGAGTTTAAGTTCTGAATTATGGAAAAGAATTTTGTTCCATGGCAAACTCATCTCTTTACTCTTATGAAATGACTTTGAGACACCTATGCCACCTTAACTATGATAAATAAGAAAGGGTTAAGTGTCAAGTGCTGGTGTCTTGCTCATCTGCAGAACTCACAGAAGAATTCTGCTCCAAGTACTCTTTTTCTTTCTTACAGTTGAGTTTTCTATGTAGCTGCAGAAGTGAAAAATAACTAGTGAGATCTAGTACACGACCCCCAGGAACGGTAAAAAGCTTGACCGTTGGGGGAAAAGCCGTTTTTCATGTCAGTGCTAAGTGTTTCAACATAACTAAGCTTGGGTGCAATGGAAAGCTTACGGTGCACATCTTACACTTTCTGCAGCTTCCAAATGTGCTAAGGCTTGAATAAGCTCGGCAGACTGAAAGGTCAGAGCCCCCAAAGCTGGGAACACTATGGATTGCTATAGGGATAGCGGAGAAAGTAAACAACTGAGTTAGTATGGAAATTGGATCTCTCTACATTTAAAAGATAGTTTCACTGAAAGTTTTTAATTTATAAGATATAACTATTTTTTATAAGCATGAGTGTTTTGCTACCTGCATGTGTATCAACCGAATGCCTGGTGCCTGCAGAGTTCAGAAGAGGGAAGTGGAAACCCTAGAACTGGAGTTGAAGAAGTTGTGTGTCACTGTGAAGGTGCTAGGAACTAAAAGTCAAATTAGTACAGTAAGATTTTCATTTTCCCCATTTAAAATTTTATTTACGCGTGGTCATGCACATGTATATTTGTGCATGTGGATACTATAGACCAGACTGTGTTATCCTCTAGAAAGATATATATCTTCCTTGAGACAGGGTCTCTCATGGACTTGGAGGATGTCAACTAGTCTAGACAGGCGTTAGGCTGCTCCTAAGCATCCTCTGGTGCTGGAATTATATGCATGTATCTTCACATGCAGATATACTATTTTAACATAGTGTGTGTGTGTGGGAGGGTGCATGCCTGGTGACTGTGTGCACATAAAATCTGTGAATATCACAGTGTATGTGTAGGTCATAACCAAATTTGTGGAGCTGATTCTTTCCTTTCACCTCTATATGAAATTCTGTTCACCATGATTTTGTGGCATGTACTTTTATGGACTAAGCCATCTCATGAACCACATATATGGAATTTCTGTGAGTTATAAGGTTCAAATTTGGTTTTGAAGCTTTCAAAGTAAGAACTTTACTATGTAAATTTTCTCTCTAGGACCTGCCCCTCTTTTAAGGATTAATGATTCGTAGAATGCAATAGAAAGAAAAATTTTGGTAAGCAAATTATCTGAGATGATTAGAGCAGCTCAGGTGATAGCTAGTAAGACTACAGGAATGATATTTGAAAGTTAAGCTGACACAGACCTGCAAAGAGAGTAATGACCAAGAATATTCAAGGCACAGGGATGTATGAACTACTAAACACATAAAAGCACAGATTTGAAGCCAAAATGTACTCTACAGATGCTTCTGTTGTTTTTGACAAATGAAAGCAGTAGATTTTCAAAATGTGTTCATTGCTCTGAAATGAAGTTGTTTTCTGTGAATACAGATTGGCCATAATCTGAATGAAGCATATTTCACATATACATAAGACCGTTTAGCACACACTGTCTGTATCCATCACACTGATGCAATCTTCTAATCTATAAATTATATTGGTCTGTATCAGCAAAATGAGAACTAGTCACTAAGGAACGTATAATTAAACCTCAACATCATGGATTCTGTTCCTTATCAGTTGGGGGTTGATGAAGCATCCTAACCCACTTTAGAGTCTGCTCTGTGGAAGGAGAATTTCTAGAGTTGAGTACTTCAGGTTGATGTGCTATCATTAGTAACTGATCTTTAGGAATAAATCCCAATGTCTCTAGACTGTCTACTTGACTTTGTATATGTTCAGATCGGGGGGGGGGGCTGGATTATTTCTGTTTCCTAGATCAGCAGAATTGATTGTGCTTTTCTGGATAACACCAGCAATGGTGAAGACAGAAAGAAAGTGAGAGAAAACACCAACACATTTGTAGGCATATCACTTGTAACAATTTGCCCTTGAAGCAGAAATATCTCTCTGAAATGCTCTAACTGTTTAGCAGAATTCATGAGAGAACTCAGTGACTAAGATGTTTATTGTGTAAGAGTGAGGCTCTGATTGATCCCAGTACTCAGGAAGAGCTAGCTGTGGTATTAAACCTCTGTTACCACAGTGTTCCTAAGGCATCTAAGCTTCGTGCACACACCAAGATTTGTGTAATATTCTTTCCTGCACATGAACACACACGTGATGCAAAAATCACGTTCCTTTTCTCAAACATTGCATACTTCATGTGCATATATACAAATCTCAGAAATATCTCCTAAGTACACAAATACCGCATACAGATACATATATCATACGCACATCCAAAAAAAATCAGTTTGCAGAATGAGCAGTATATAATAGGTACTCTTAGGCTGCTCTGGCTGAATAAATGTTTCCTTTTCTACTTCCTTCCAAGCGCCACTTGCCTTTCCTTGATCTCCAGCCCTTCTCTTTCTGTGAAGTCGTGTAGTTTGTGCATTCCTGGTGTCTTTCCCTGAGCTCTTTGCTGTGGAGAGTGTGTACGGTGTAGGAGGAAACTTAAGTGGACTCCAACACTGCTTTGTTACACTGTGTGGGCACAATTACAGGATGTGATGCTTTCATTTAAGGTCAGCTGAAGCACAGGCTTGACACAGATCACCCACCTACAGGACTCTTGGGGATGCCCACCTAATCCCATCATACCCAACCATCTGTCTCTAAAACCTTCCTCTACCAATTGCACTAATTCCCCAAATCTGTAATTTTGGGGAACAACTTCCAGTTCCTAGAAATTAGCTGTAGAGAGTCTCGTAGGAGAGACACTGTAGTATGCTGTCTGCACAGATCTCCTGACGGTTGGAAAGACAGACTGTCCACATAGCAATACTAAGTATAAGGAAGCTGGGAAGGAAGGGTTCTGGGCTGAGGAAAGGGACTTTAGGCCCTTTCAGGGCATCAGAACTAAGCCTGCCCCCTGTCAAAGTTTGGGTTTTCTGGTCTAGTTGCACTGCATCCAGTCCTTCTGCAGTCCTCTCTTTCTCTTCCCATTTCCCCCACTCCTTTCCTTGCTCCATTCTTCATACTCTCTCCTTCTGCACTTCCTTCCCTCCGCCGCCAGCTTCATTTACCTTTTACTGAGTGACAGATTCACACACTGTGGTGTAAGCTAATGCTGTTACAGGTTTCTCACTCAAATGCCACATTTAGAGGAACAGGGTCTCAGGAGAGCAGTGAGAATTTGACCAGGGCAGCAGTCAGTGACCAGTGAAAATTTTTAGAAATTTTATCTTAAATACTCAGGCAAGTTTGTATTTATTGCTAAGTTATTTCCTTATTATGATATTTTTTCCTCAAATATTTAATTAAATAGATGAACTAAATGTATTTCTTCATGTGTTGCAGAGAACTCCAAGCACCATGGCACAGACTTGACATTTTGCTCTCTCTGTGTGTCTGTGCCTCCCAGGATTTCCAGGTTGGAGAGGTCAATGTCTGTCCCTTCATCTCAGAGCAACAGTTTGCTTCATTTCATTATCCATGATCTGTAAGCTGTTACTGATTTGTAAGCTGCACATGACAGTCAATCAATGTTAGGAGCCAGAAAAATTTAACCCTCAGGAGCAGGGAGACCCACCAGCTTGTGTAGTGAATAGAGATGGAGCTTTGAGGACGAGGACATACTATCTTCTATAGTCACCTGGGAGAGCAGATTAACTCTGTCCTCTCTGCCTGCTTTCCTCATGCTGAGCCGTGTGTGCAGCCTGGACTGGGGTCCACAAGGATAAGCTCGTTCTGACAATCAGAAATTAAGAGAAATAAGTCCCTCTCATTTTACAGTCATTAAAAATACCTAGACACAATGAGAAATGCTATGACTGCAGACTGGAGTGACGAATCACCAGAGAGCAGAGACAGCAGGAGCCAATGTGTTCGTCTTTGTGAGGGTTCCAGGCATGCACCCCACCCCAAATGTGGCACTTGGTGGGGTTCACTCTGTCCATTAATAGCGTCATAGAGTCATATGGAAATGGAATTTTGTTCTCATCACTGTCAATGTCCTAGGTTAAATGGGTAGGGACTGAACAAAGATCATATCATACCCGGAGATCACAGTGGGATTTCAGTCCATTTTCCATGATTTCAAATCTCAGATATATTATTTTCTCAGTTTACTGTTCCGCTGGGACTAACACCCAAATAGAGCTGCTATTTAAACTTGAGGGGTTGTTCATCCTCTCAGAGCTAGCTCTCCCTCACCACTGTAGGGAAATGGCTGTGGTGTCCAGACCCATAGATTCTGGCCCACTGTTATGTGAGGTAACTTATGCCAAGTTTGAAAAAAAATCCCTCCCCCCACATCTAAAGGACACCGCCCTTATATAGGACTACCAACTCATAAAAGTTGCTGGAGCTGCTGATTAAATCTCCTTACCACCGTTTCATGACCAGGACCAAACTGTCAAAACAGCATAATAACTTACATTGTCAGTGCCTACTGTCCAAGCGTGAGGGTTTTAATTCTGATTGTTAACATGCTGGGATTTATAATCACCATGGAAATAACTTCCCAGTCATGCCTATGAAGGATTACCTAGACTATGTTAATTAAGATGGGAAAACCCATCCCAAATATGTGTGACATCATCTCATGGTCTGGGTTCCAAGACACTGTTCTGCTTCCTGAATATGGAGGTCATGTACCTGTCTGCTTCACCATCACCATGTCTTCCCCATCATAATGGACTGTACCATAAAACTGTAAGCCCAAGCAAATTTGTGCTTCCTCAAATTCCTTTTATATAAATTACAAGATATATATTACAGGTATAAATTACAGCCACAAGAAAATAAATAAGAGAAGGTATCTCACGTATTTTGTGCTCATTGAAAACCCTTCTAGCTAACTGAAGAGTCTCCAGTGCCATAGGACACAACTGGTCATGGAACTCCAAGGGTGAGCATGCAAGTTCTGCCTTTTATCTAAATCCTTCACTCATAAACACGCAGCACTGTTCACAACGCCCATACCACGGAGTAAGTCAAGTGTTTATCTGCCAATGAATGCTGATTATATGGGAGGGTAAGAATTACAAACCTCTAGCCAATGTCGTCTTTGTCCTTGGCCAGGTGAAGTGAAGGACCCTGCCTGTTGGCCATAGGACATTCATTTGAGAATGATGAATGGCCCTTATAGTGCTTGCTCTCCTCATCAGCTGCATTGTTAGACCAATAAATTCTTTGCTTTAATTTCAAGGTCTCATGAGCTTATCCATTGAACCCTGGGAACAACTTCGCTTCCTGCATTTTAGTTTTCAATTTCTGCTTTGGCTCCTTGGATATGCTTCTTCAGACTTAGGGAATCTTAAAAGACATTGCTCAAAGTTTTCTCCTTGGAGCCACACCTCAATTCTTGCATAAATTTTGGAAAGGAAAGGTCTTTGATTATCCCGACTGTTAGCCACAAAGCCGTAAGAAAATATTTTGTTTTTTTAAAAAAGCATTGCATGGTAAAGGGTAATTAAATAAATACTGAAACTTATTTTTAAAGGAGAATCTTTATGCTTCCTAAAAGAAATTTTACATAGAATTTCAGCAGCTAAAAATAAATTACAAAGTGCTGCTTTGGAGAAAATGGGCGAGACTGCCCAGAATTCCATGCTTCAGCATATCCTTTCTCTTCTGATTTTTCAGGACCTGTTGTGAAGTTTTCCACTAGTTAAGAAAATTTCTTCCTAGTCTTTATTGCTTTCTGTCTGTGCTTGTGTATGTATATGAGTGTAAGCTCATGGAGGGCAGAAGACAACCTTGGTATCAGTCCTCATCCTCGCCTTCCACCTTGTATGAGACAGGTTACATACAAGACTAGCTGACCCATGTGCTTACAGGGATTCTACAGTCCCTATATGCTATCTCTCTATAAGCACTCTGTAATTAAACATGCTCTATGATATCTGGCTTTCCATGGTTTCTGGGAATTCCAAACAGATCAGCAAACTCTATCTACTTGTGCTTGCCCCTCTGTGCAATTTCCCTAGTACTATCTAATTCTCGGTTGCAAGAACTTAAGTTCATAATTATATACAAAAATAATATTATATTAAAAGTTTTAGAGAAAGAATATAGAAGTGTCATTATTCAGATAGCTATTGCCTGACTCACCGGTGTGGGGCAGGGTTACTGAGTGTCTGGTAAGGTTATTAATACGATCTCTGTCCAAAGTCATATTAACTAAGTAGGTATCATTTTCTTGTGTTATTGACACATAATAATTATATATATTTATGTGGTAAAGTATAATGTTTTAATTCACTGTATTCATTGCATTCTTATCACACCAGTGTATTCAGCATGTCGCCTCAAGCACTTACCATTTATTTTCAGTTGACTAACAGCAGCAGCGCATTCGAGCATGCTTAATTATACAGTAGGATCCTTTAGCTAGTGATAGGTTACTGTATATTTCCGATAACTAGGAGAGAAGCGCCTATTTTTATTTTTAACCCATTGGAAAACTGGTTTTCTCTTGCTGCTATTTATGTAAGTGTCATCTTATTGGCATTTACTGATCTGAAAAGATAGCAACTTGTCAAAAAAATTGCCTTCTCACCTTGTTCTCCTTAGTCTGCAGTCAAGAGCTATTTTTATGTTAAGGAATTATCTTGTAAAGGCCCTTGAATTATCCACCTGCAACCCCGGCATCCCCTTGGGACCTCCTCAAAAGAAGAGTTCTCATGTTAGCTATGATTAAATTGTCTGTGTATAGCACAGTGGATGGTGAAATAACTACTTGATAAAACTGAAGCACAGACAAATTGCATGAAACTCCTGCCAAGGCAGCAAACTCTCATCCAGGACATGTGGGGCAACCCCATTGTCTCACACCTATTTGCGTTGTAGTAATAAATGAAACTTGGACCATTAATAGTGAGAATGATGTCCTAGTACTGCCTTCTGCGGACCAATGTGAGTAGAAGAGACAAACACCAGTTAAATGCAATGGCTGCACATCTGGATTTGTCTTTCTTGATTGATTCAAATCCTTAGTGTTTGCTCTGAGAAAGATCTGTGCATTTAGATACTGATGGGCCTCACTTTGTCCTTTAGGGAACTCCAAATGCCTTATGTTATATTTTAATGGAATCTAATATTGTTTCTTATAACAATTTAATATTTCAAAAGAATTAACATTATAGATCTAATTTGTGAAGGGGTGCTATATGTGTATAGCATATGTACATTTTCATGTGTGTGTGTACACAACTGTACAGGGTTATGGATTCATGTGTGTTCAACTACATTTGGAGGACAGACATGGACATTAGGTCTCATCTTCAACAACTCTCTATTTTTAGACAGTTTTTTCAAACAAACTTTGAGTTCATTGATTTAACTAGGCTGAATGCTCAATGACCTCCAGAGATCTACCTACTTCCATATTCCAAATGTTAGGGTCACTAGGCTAATGTCAGGATTCAAACTCAAGTCCTCATGTCTGTATGGCAATCACTTTACATGATAAGCCATCTCCCCAGCATATCCACCTTATTTTTGATGGATTATTAGCTTTCTATTATGATTAACATATCTAGCAGAGTTACAATTGTAATTATTCTTTACATAAACCACTTGTTCTGGTGACTGTCAGGATTTATTATCCCCCAAAGTCAATATTGACTTTGGTGTCACCTTTGTGAATATTTACGTCTCCAGATAATGAATTGAAATGGGCATTTGAATGAAAATTAATATCCATTTATTTTCTGAAATCAAATATTTTGTGAAGAGGATAGAAGGTGTGGAGTCACGTCCCGCTGCAGCGGCTCTGCTTCAGGATTGCTCTGCAAAAATCTGCCTTGCATTCTGATTTGCTGGAGTTATTTCTATAAATTCTTTAAGGGTGTACTGTTTTCAAACCAACAGACTGAATGTGAGTTTGAATGTACTCCGCTTGGCATTTTATCACAAGAGCAGGAGGTGGGAATGTTTAAATACATGGATAGCAGATACAGCATGGGCCAATGAATACTTTGGCTCTGGGATTCATTTAGGCTAAATATTGTTTCCAGAAAACCACAGGACTACGCCAACAATGATAAAGTGACTACCGCGGCCTAACATTTCCCATAGATTATGATACAGATTTGTTTTCTCACAGGCCCTGATAACATGAATCATGGCAATATGGGTATGACTCTGTGTGTGTGTGTGTGTGTGTGTGTGTGTGTGTGTGTGTGTGTGTGTGTGAATAGTGTTCATATCTTTGCTTTGAGAAGTTAATATTTGTGGGCTCAGCAGTAAAGGCACTTTCTGCCAATCTTGGAACCTGAGTTCCATCCTTGAAGCCCATGTTGAGAAAAAAGGAAATTTCTGAAAGTTGTACTCTGACCTCCACACATATGCAGTGGCATGCGAACACACACAGACACATGCAATAACCATTTTTTTTAAGTGCTTGTATCATTTGTTTTCCCGGCTGTGGTGCCCCAATGCACATGAGCAGCAAGTTGAGGAAAGGAACACTTTTTTCCAGTATCAGCTCATCACACTACCACAAAATGTGACCAAAATCATCTCCAAGGTGCTGCAAGAATGTGATTGGGACCTCCCACCTCCTCCCACTCTGGTAAGACAGGAAACAGACAACAGACAGGAAGAATAAACAGGCAGGAAGAATGAACACACAGGAGGAATAAATAAACCTCAAAAGCACTTAAGCTTGAATCTGTCTCCTGAAGGCTCTCCAACCTTCCCAAACCACAACCAGTCACTTCTGGGAAGAATTTGTTCAAATGCATATGCCTATTTGGGATATCTTATTTATCTATCTATCTATCTATCTATCTATCTATCTATCTATCTATCTATCTATTTATTTAATGCATTTCATGTGTGAGTAAGAGAACAATAGGCATACTGTGTGCATATGGAGGTCATAAAACAAGGTTATGGAAGTTGATTCCTCCTACCTTGTTTGTGAGGCAGGGGCTCGATGGTGCTTTTGGCATTGCACTGCATACTCCATGTTACCAGTCCACGAGGCTCTGGCTGACTCTCCCATCTCCACCCCACCATCTCTAACGACACTAGGATTACAGATGTGTTCCAAAAAATTTGTCTTTCTATATGATTTACAAATTCGGAACTCAGATCATCAGGATTGAGTAACAGGTGTTTTTCTCTGGCCTGGCATTTGATATTAAAGCCATAACATTATTACATCTCTCTTTGTAGACATCTTTTAATATATCAGGCCCATTTTAATTATTTCAAAAATTTGAGTCTATGATATAGATGCTTCCTATTATTTTTGACATTATCTTTGTATGAATTCTAGGTGCAGAATTGAAATATATTATCTGAGTGAAATTCTATCACATAAAGTACTGATTCAGTAAAATGACAGAATAGATGCAGCGAATAGTCATATATTCAAGAAAATCACCTTATCTTTTGTAAACGGATATTTACACACATTCCATTTTTGTTTGTTCATTAGCAACAAAGTTTCTCTCATCTTAGCAAATCTTTTTGCAGCTGTTAATGGACTGATAGAAGACCTGGGCTTAGGAAATAGCATCGTTATTAATATAGACTGACTTCATAGACAGGGGAGTACGTAATGTGAAAATCCATTAGTACAGTTAATCCAAGAAGCATCTGAGTATTTGAAATAAAATCAATTCAAGAGGAGAATGTATAACTCTATTGATGTTTTCACCCTTGTTGAAACATTGCTTGGAGGTAAGGAGTTCTATGTTTTCCACATAAATATCAATTTTATTGGTAAATTCAATTTGACTTTTTGGGCTCCTATTGTTAAGGGTTTGGGGCTTCATGGAGAAACGAGGTAATTTCGTGCATGAACAAATGAAAATATCACAGATGTAATGACTAGTGAGAGTCTAGTTTAGCATGCCATCAAATCCACATACCAGATTACAAATGGCACCTCTGCATTATGGTAAGCAGGTGGTTTCACTCCTATAGGAAGCCAAAGCCTTTAAGAGGTTGCCTCTCATACCTGTATGGTCCCATGTCACATACAGAAGAAACTGAAACACTGTCAATTTTGTGTTCCTCTTTTCATAGAAACACACTCAGTAGGGATGGAGTTATCATTTTTAACTAAAAATGACTTTCCTATAGAAAGTGCATGGCAATGTTTATAAACATTTATTGAGTTAATTTGCGTCTTCAGTTTTCACACACTGTATTTGTAAGTTGAGCGTGTCTCCTCCCATGCTCTCACACACACTGTGTTTGTAAGCTGAGCGTATCTCCGCCCATGCTCTCTCACACACTGTGTTTGTAAGCTGAGCGTGTCTCCTCCCATGCTCTCTCACTCTCCTTTGCCCTCTTTGCCCCTGCCATCAAGCCCCTTTATCTCCCTGGACAACTTTACTTTTATTTCATGACATTTATGTTTTAGAATATTATTTTAAGATTGTTACATTCTTTTTATGCTGTGGAACATTTTTTGATGATGCAAAGATGTGCTACTTTCTTTGATGTTGCATTTGTTTAGCAGTGTGAAGCTATGTTATTTGGTCTGTATAAAACACCTGATTGGTAAAATAAAGAGCTGAATGAGCAACAGCAAGGCAGGAGAGAGGAACAGTTAGGAATTTCAGGCAGAGAGAGTAAATAGGAGGAGAAATCGGGGAAGAAAGGAAACAGGAGTGAGAAAGAGGAGGAGAGGAAGACTCCAGGGACCAGCCACCCAGCTATGCAGCAAGCCACAGAGAAAGAAGTTTTAAAAAATTATATAGAAGAGAAAGATAGAAGCTCAGAGGCAAAGGGTAGATGAAATAAGTTAAGTTAAGAAAAGCTGGCTAGAAACAAATCAACTTAACTCCTGGCTTTAATAAAAAATAATAAAACTCGGTAATTTATTTGGGAACTGCTTAGTGGGCCCCTCAAAGAGCAGAAAGAGTAAAGAGTAAAAAAAAAGGCAACAAACCAACAATATATTTATTCATATGTGACTTTATGTGTTAGGAACTACAAATGAAAAATGCCTGCTTTTCTAAGACTGATTTCATTCATTTAATGTGATTGTCTCCAGTTATATCACTTAGTTTTGCAAATGACAAAACTTTGTTCATCTTTATGATTCAGAAAAATCTACCATTCCAGCATATCACATTTTTCCCACTTCCTTTACTTTTAGATAATGAGATTGGTTACATAATTTACCTATTTTGAATAGTGCTACAATCGATATTT
Source organism: Myodes glareolus (assembly GCF_982192425.1). Lineage (NCBI taxonomy): Eukaryota > Metazoa > Chordata > Mammalia > Rodentia > Cricetidae > Myodes > Myodes glareolus. Next base: position 108,783,026 of record NC_142030.1, read on the forward strand.
TTATATGAGTATCCCTGTAATAGGTTGACTTGTGAATATTCAGTTATTGTATACCTTACAGAAGCACAAACAACCCAATCAATAAATGGGCAAATGAGATGAACAGCCACTTCTCAAACAGTGACTAAACTTATGAAAATAAAATGGTTAACTTCATCAGCCATCAAAGAAATGCAAATCAAAATTGCATTGAGATTCTGTCTCACTCTACTCTGAATGGCTGTCATCAGAAACATAAATAGAAAATGTGAATAGAAGGAAGCTGTATACCATGTTAATGGGAAGTGTAAACTCCTCAAGCTGCTACAGAAGACATCGTGGAGACTTCTCAAGAAACTAAAAATCCATCTTTCATGGAACCATCTTTGGTTGTCACGTGGGGCACATGTGGCTTGTAGCTACTGAGTGTCTAGCTCAGGGAAATAGTGAAAACAAGATATCCTACAATCTAGAGGTCACCACTGTATGTGGTTATGTCACATTAAAGTCAACCTAAGCAGTGGTGGAAAAACTAGCTCACATCTATGTTAGATGAAAATCAAGGGTTGCTTCCCTCCAACATCTACCCCATGCAAAAACCCTTAAGAGCAAAAATTGAAGAAAAAATTATATTCTAATTCTTCAACTTATTGACAGCAACACCATTATCATCAATCCAGTGAATGTGGTAGCAATGATATTGATCACCTATCTGTGATTTTTGAGTAAATAAATTACATGAAAGATAGCTTTTTGTGAGCTCTAAAGATTTTTTTCTGTAATGCTAGGTGTTGGAGTTATTAATTGGAGGAGTGATGGACTTCTTATTCTCTCTTTTCCAGCTCTGGATAGAAAGGAGGCCACATAGATAATGTGACCTCTCTGTGATGGAGATTCAGAGTTTGACTATGGTCAGAACTGTGATGGCCACTGTTAAACTATTTTCAGGTTTTCTGGCTCTCTGTGACTCAGCCTTCAATATCATCCTGAAACTCTCTGGGCAGGGTGCTTTTGGCAGGAGTCCTCTCACTGCCACATGAGAACTGAAGTACACCATAAGAAAAGCATCTCCTGCCATCTGTTTATAGAATCCTCTAGCACAAGTAGGAAAACTCAGCTAAGAACATTCTGGGATAAAAGTTAAAAGTGGCAAGTTTTTAAGGTGACATAGCTATTTGTCTCAGGAAAGGCCATGTACCTGTTCCATTCAGGTGACATTTCCTACCTCATTTAGCAGCTCAAAGATCAGACAGATAAGGACCGTGCCATTGATTGCTTATCTACTCACCTTCAGTCTTCAATTTTAAAATAAATTAAATCTTAAGCACAGTCTTTAATTCATCTTTTAAATGGGAACAGAAAAGTGGCCTTTTCTCTACCAGATGTCTGCATTTGAACAAAAGGCAGGTTCAAATATCAAAGACCACAGGGTTGCACAAGGGTCTTTTATGTCAGGCAGCAAAGCATCAACAATGTGTGTTTTCACTTTCTCACACAGCATTGCAGATGCTTTGTCACTACGCTTTAGCCAACTCTTGAGTGTAGAGATATGACTTCAGAGACCGTTTCCATTACAGTTTCTCCCATTAATAAGGCAGCCTTTTCTCCAGAGTACCTAATAATACATATAGGACCACCAGCTCCCTCTCCTGACCTCCAACAGAAGTACCTGCCTCTTCATTATGAAACTTCTACAAATGCTTGTGAATAAATAACTAGCAACCATGCCTGTCTCAACCTTGTTTCTTGATTGTCTTTGTTTTCCCATCTCTTTCCCCCCTTATAATTCCCATGCCCATGTTCTTTCCTTTTATTTTTAATCCATTTTGTCAAAGTTACAGATATGGAATGTAATGTACAGAAGACAATGCAACCTGATTGTTTCCTACCAAAACACAAAGGACACCACGTGACAGTTACAGAGAAAGCTGTGTTGGAAAGAAAATGTAGTGGGCTGGGTTCAGTTTATAAAAACTTTGCTGCAGTCTAATCTCCAGAGAAAGAACAAGAAAAGTAGAGCACCGTGTAACAAACCTGTAATTGAAGCTCTCGGGAGACTGAATTAAGTGGATTTCTGGGGCTTTGTGAACAGCCAGCCCAGCCTATTAGGCAACTTTCAGGCCAGTAAGAGAGCTTGTGATATGGATTTCTCCTCTGTATGTTGTAGTTATCATTAATGAATAAAGAAAACTGGCTTGGCCTGATGGGGTAGAACAGAGCTAGACGTAGAAAACTAAACAGAATTCTGGGAGAAAGGAGGTGGAGTCAGAGAAAGGCCATGTAGCGCCCCTCCCCATCAACAGATGCTGGAACTTTAGCCGGTAAGCCACAGTCATGTGGCAATACACACATTAATAGAAATAGGTTAAATTAAGATGTAAGAGTTAGCCAATAAGAAGCTAGAGCTAATGGGTCAAGTTGTGTGATTATTTCAGTTCTGGGTGGCCAGGACGAACAAGCAGCCTCCTTACAACATATATATATAACTATATATATAAAATAGTGGATGGTGCTTTAGTAGCGACACTTCGGGTTGACTTCAGGCTCCCATATGCATGCACACACGCACACGAACATGCACATACACATCCATGAATACCCCTACACATATACTCACAGCTTCACACATGAACATGAACAAGTAAATATATTCATATGCACAGACACAAACACACACACACACAAACACACAATAAGATTTGAATATTAGTTGGGTGTGGTGGTACACACCTTTAATCCTAGCACTGGGGAGGCAGAGACAGATGGATCTCTGGGAGTTCAAGGATAGCCTGGTTTACAGAGGGAATTCCAGGATAAAGATATGCAGAGAACCTGTTTCAAAAAGCCAAAAGTTAAAAGTAAAAATAAAAGAAAATAGAGGTTAAAATAAAGATGAAAAATACACAGAGAATCTTGATACTGTATGCTATTATGCTCTCTTTGAATGGTTTAAATGCTGAGAAAGGAACAGCAGCTACTAAAAGATATTTGCTTATAAATGCTGCAGAATTAATCCAAGATAGGTATTTTGAAAATACCTTGGCTTCAAAATTGAAGTCAAAAGGTATGTTACTTTGGAGAAGAGATTTTGCTTTTGTTTCCACAGAAAATGAGAGGCTCTGGATTTATTCAGAGTTAAGAAAAATTATCTTTGACCAAGGGAGACCATCTGAGCACTCTCCGGTAGGAACAGATAGCCCAGATGTCTGAGTTCTTCATCCAGAACAGATTGAAGACTGCTGTCTGAGATGATCAAGACTCACAGGATACTTCAGTCAGGACTTGATCATAACTCTAAATTTTCTTTAGGTCCCCATAAGATTATCAGCGCCCCCAACCAGCAGGAAGTAGCCTGGAATACTATGCCCACTTTCCCAAAATATGGACTATGGATATTTTCCTTTGTTTTTCTTTTGTTTTTTTTTTTAAAAAAGAGGGGGAAGTGGTGTGGGAGAATTGTCTCTATTCTGTCAATCATGTTTTAAATAAACTCTGATTGGCCAGGCAGGAGGTGTAGGTGGGAAAACCAGACAGGAAGTGGAAATGATGCAAGGAGAGCAGGAGAATTCTGGGGAGGAGGAAGTTGATTCCCCCCACTCCTGCCCAGACCCCAGAAGCAGCAGGATGTGAGCTGCCCCACTGAAAAAGGTACTGAGCCACATGGCTAACATAGATCAGAAAAATGGGTTTATCAAGATGTAAGAGTTAGCTAATAAGTAGCCTGACCTAATGTGCCAATCAGCTTTATAACTTACAGAGATCTGTGTGTGATTTTTCTCTGGGACTAAACAGCTGGGGGGGCAGGCAGGACAGAAAAACCCACAAACAAGCAGGCCTGGCCTTTTCATGTTACAAATATTGAAGTAAAAGAGTTCTTCTAACTAGCATCACTAAAGAATCACACTGTTTCCCTCTTCTACCTCACCTTTTCATGCAACAAACCTTTCCTTGGTACATATGCTCATATCTCACACCTCAAGAAATGCATAGGATGGTTTTCCTAAATTGATTGCAGTGTGGACCTTACCTCTGTCAACACAGACTTTCTTTCACAAGCTAGTTTTATTCTCTTCTCTAGCCTAAGTATCATGGCCTTCCTGTAAGTCCCCAAAGCCTGGAGCTAGAGATATGGTTCAGCGGTTAAGGACACTAGCAGTTTTTGCAGAGGACCTGGAACTTGGCCTCAATTCCCAGGACTCATGTAAAGTCTTATGACTATCATAACTCCAGTTCCAGAGGATCTGATGCCCTCTGTTATCCTCTGCAGGAGGTTCATGCATATTGTGCACAGACACCAATGCATAAAACACCCATAAGTGTAAGCAGTAAATAAATAAATAAGCAAATACCAAAGTCTGGATAATACAGCTAGACCTTTAAGCCCCTAAGGGTAAGCTATCATTTATTGGCCTCTAATTTTCTTCTCATTAAAAGTTTATGTAAATATAATAAAATGCCAAAAATTCTTGGTTTCTGAGACCAACAACAGATGTTGTTCTCTGGCCTCCACATGCCTATGCATGCACACACATGTGTACTTGTGCACCTAAACTTGCATACAAGCATGCACAATCACATTTACAGACATATACAGACATCAAATGTTTTATAACAGTATGATCTTTGAAGCTAAAGTGCATCAAAACAATGTGACTAACATCTCTAGTTTTTCTCGGTAGATGAAGATGTAAGTTTAGGAAGCCCCAAGAGAGTGCTCAAGTCCACACAATTGTTAAGGGGTTGGACTGAAATTTAATATAGATAATAATACATCATTAACCAGTGAAAATGTTCTCCACCATACCTTGTGTCTGAGCTACCAACAGATTCTGAATGCCATTCTTTGTTTATTAGAGGAAAATGAATTTACTCCACACATTTTTTGAGTGACAGTTCCAAACTAGAACTCAGTTTTTGGAAAAGCAGCATATCAAACTTCTGAATTAATCAGAACTATACTTCGTGTTATAAGGCTTGTATTTTCATAACCTTCTGACCTTTCTTTTAATGTGTGTGTGTGTGTGTGTGTGTATATATATATATATATATATATCTTTAAACATTTTCTCTATTAAAACGGGCTACTCAATAGTGTTGATACATAGAAGTATGTGATATTTATATTCATCTTATCCCCTAATGTTCTTTGATAAAGCACATTGTGAGAGCAAATATTATCATTAGTCACCTTTCTTTGTAGTCTTATATCAGCCTTTGGGCAATCTTTATAACTGGTGTTATAGGTCTGGGAATTGAATTAGCTATTTGTCTTTCTGATAAAATAAATACCTGACAAAAGGGATTGGGGAGATGACTCAGCAGTTAAGAACACTTGCTGCTCTTTTAGAGAATGCTCAAAAAGGCAGACAACCATATACATCTCCAGTTCCAGGGGCTATGAAACCTCTTCTTGTCTCCAAAAGCATCAGGCACAAATGTAGTTCACATACGTTCATGCAGGCCAAACACTCATAAACATAAAAACAAAGAAAATAAGGGAGACCATATTTGGTATGTTGTGTGGGTGTTTAGATTAGAAATCAGGTGTTGATTGATTGTAAGAATTTGTAACCACAGAGTCATCTCATCAGCTCCCATAGGACTGCTAAATACTCCTCTTCTGTGTTTGTGGTACCTAGAGTCCCCTGAAAGTGCACCAAAGTTGTTGTGTATATGTGTGCATCTGTGAATTTGTCTAGGATAAATGTTTTTATATTTCATCTGATTTCCAAAATATGCCCATGACCCAGTAATAGTCAAAGAGGGAAAGGCTCCGCATATCTCATTACCCTGAATGTCCCCTGGGAGAATAGGGGCTGTCCTATTCTAGAAAAGCAGCGTGTTCTTTGTCAGCTCCTGGCAGGGTGGGTTGAACTCCTGGGAATTGAATGAGGGTGAGAAAGAACCCACCAAAGGAAACATTCTTACAAAATATGAGAGACAAGGACAGGAAAAGGGGAACTTCAACAATGTCACCATTTTGCCAGTGACCAAGTATGCAAGTTGCAAACAATCTGAAATTAATAGGAATGAACCATTTCCTTATATAGAGAAGAGGTTTGCATAAGAAATTATTCTTGACCCATCCTTTGGTACCTTCCTCCATCACTACCATGACTCCTTCAGAAAAGAGGAAAGGACAAAAAGAACAGCTTAATGTCTAGGATTTGTGACTCTCTGAATATCCACCTGAAAGAGCTGCCACCCACTGAGAGAGCATTGAGCTTTGATAGTCCCTACTGTATTAGAGGAGAGACGGTTGAAGCATCCATTTTTCTCCTCAAATACCAGTGTGCCCCATCAATTAACTAATCATGCTTCTGTCAGGTTATGTTACAGGATAGGGCACATTTCCTACAAGAAAAGGAGTCATGTGGGTGTTAATACATAGGGGCAATGCTAGAAATACATAAAAAGGGATTTTGCATTATCAAAAGCTCCACTGGGTATCATGACATTCCCCAAGTAATCCTCACCTTATACAATGGAAAGAAAACCCAGTCTCAATTCATGTGAATAGCAAGATGGGGACTTGGGACTTCAGCATTTTTTTTAATTCAGTGAATATTGAAATGGCTTTTTAAATATCTCTACTCATAAGAGATTTATTTGATACTAAAATTTCAAGAATCCTTAAACAAAGCTTTGAGGAAGTAACTTACTTAAATCCTCTGTCCTCAGCCTCCACCATGACCTATGAACTGACTGCTTCTGACCTGAAAGCAACAACAAGGCTGAGAAAAAATGACAGTGAGAAGCCATCATGTCTGTGACACGGAAAGGAAGTCTAAGCTACCTGGAGTGTTGCGGGAGGCTGCTGGTTCATTCCTGGCTGCCCAGACTCGAAATAAACACATAGAAATCTGATTAATTAAATCACTGCTTGGCCTATTAGCTCTAGTTTCTTATTGGCTAGCTCTTACATCCTAAACTAACCCATCTCTATTAATCTGTGCATCACCACCAGGTCATGGCCTACCTGCAGATTTTTGGTATCTGTCTCTGGCAACTCCAAGGCTTCTCCTTGAGTCTGCCTTCTTTCTCCATACATCTCTTTCAGCCTGGCTTCATTCTGTTAAGCCATTGGCCTAAAGCAGCTTCTTTATTCATCAATGGCAATAAAATACATCCACAGCATACATTGCCTCCCACGTCACTGGAGTAAGCTGTAGCTCTTTCAGCATATTAATCTGCAGAGTATCTATAGTCAAGCACATTTGGATTTCCAGTTTACAGAAAGGAAACAGGCACAGAGAGGTGAAGTGGTTTGCTCTTGTTTCTTGTTCATGAAGCTGGAAAAGGGAAGAGTCACCTCCAGCTGTCTGGCCTTGAGGTTTCCTTTGCAGTTTTCAATGTGAAGGTCGGTGTCAGAATTTGCATTTCCCAGCTGTAGTGACTACCATTGATTAAAAATTCGATGGGTTACAGAATCACCTAGGAGAGCTAGCTTTGCACTGCTCTGTGAGGAGGTATCTTGACAGGTTTAAGTGAAGTGGGAAGACCCAGCCTAGAGTTGAAGTGGTTTGAATGAGAATGTCCCTCATAGTCTCACATATTTGAATACTTGATCCTCAATCAGTGGAACTTTTTGGGAAGGATTAATAAGTGTGACCTTGCCAGGCAATAATCCACTCCTTTAATCTCAGCACTTGAGTGGCAGAGGTAGCAGATCACTATGAGTTCAAAAACCCTGTCTCAAACAAACAAACAAAAATAAACAGTGTGACTTCACTGGAGATTTGAAGGTTTTAAAAGCCCCCAAAATTCCCAGTTAGCTCTCTGTCTCTCTGTCTGTCTGTCTGATGAGATTTAGGTGGTAATGCTATGTTCACATGGACTTGTGTGAATGCATGTGTACGTGTGATTATTTCACATCTCATGTTTTCCAGTTCCACATGTGCCCTTCTTAGTGGGGAAAAAGCTCAATTCTAAAGGATATAAGACATAAATATTTAAAAATGTGAATTATTCTGTCAGCCTGGTCCTCTCTCTCCTTTAATTCTTATGTTTCCATGTATTGTATATGCATTAGTTGTAAGCAGAGACTGCATTTTTGCTTCCTATCTGCCCAGACCTAAATAATTACCCAGAAACTGTATTAATTATAGCACTGTTTGACGGCCTTAAGTGGTTTCTTGGATAACTCTTACTTATTAAATTAACCCATTTCTATTAATCTGTGTATCGCCACAAGGCTGTGGTTTACCAGTAAGTTTCTGGTGTCTTTCTTCTTTGACAGCTACATGGCATCTCCCTGGCTCTTCCTCCTTTCTCCATGCATTCAGTTTAGTTTTCCTGTCTAGCTATATTCTGCCCTGTCATAGACCAAAGCAACTTCTTTATTAACCAATGGTAATAAAGATATTCACAGCATACAGACGGGAATCCCACATTAGCTGGTGGAGTTCTTGTGTGTGGATAGCATGCCAGCATTTGCCTGGAGGATGGTTAGATGCCAGATCTAAAAGGTCATTCTTGGACAAGGTCCTGCTCTGTCACATTCTGCCTTATTCAGTGGAGTCAGGGTCTCTAACTGGACCCGGAACTATGTTTTTCTATGTTGATCCCTCACAGTGCTGGGGCACTGAGTCATTCATTTGTTTAAAGGACCACACCTGGCCTTTCTCTGTAGGGTTGGGGGCTTGGGTTCTGGTCCTTATGTATGTGTAGCCAGTGCTCTTATACACTCAGCCCAGCTCCAGAATCCCAGTCTTTCTTAAAACACTGAAACAGTTCTCTTCTCGTGTTTTTCCTTCATTCTAGTACACGCTGCTGCCTTTTACTAGTTTTCTTGTTGAGCGCCAATCTTTACTCTGTCCCTAGCAGATTATCCTATGAAGACACCAACAACTCTTGTCCATCTTTAGTGGTTCTAATGAACCACTAAATGACTAATGAATCGTGACACATTACCATAAGGGTGCCTTTTCCAGAGTAAGTAGGAAAGTGAGTAGCTTTATCCTAGGAATAAAATATGAGAACCCTCTCCACAGGATGTTTACCAGTAGAAAGATATAAATTATTATGTCATATTTTGTGGCTATTTATGGAAAATGAAGGCGCATGTGCTTTTCTATGGCTGTCCTTTTCTCTGTCTCTGCATTTAATAAAGACTCAAAAAAGAACCTTACTCGTTCTTACTGATGAATTAATAACTGATAATTAAAGTCCTAAAACTGATTTCTGGTTTTATCTAGGAGTTAGTTGGCTAGATTGTGGGAAGAATTCACGTAAGTCTAAAGGTTAACTCCAACTTTCTTAAATTGTTTGCAGATTGTGTCTAATTGTAGCAGTATGTTGAAAAGATTGCCAAGAGGCTGTGTGTGTGCAATCCATGCAAACACCGAGGTGGGAAGATGTACTTAAGTTTATTAGAAGGGTTTTTAATGTCATGGACAGACAGACAAGAGCATGGCTGAAGCTCTGAAGCATCAGGGTCCTCTCTAATTAACCCTGTGAAGAAGGGGGTCTTGGGCTGGAAAGATGGCTCAGAGGTTAAGAGCACTGGCTGCTCTTCCAGAGGTCCTGAGTTCAATTCCCATCAACCACATCTACGAGACCTGGTGCCCTCTTCTGGCAGGCAGGCATACATGCTGACAGAACATTGTATACATAATAAATAAATAATTGAAAAAAAAAGAAAAGAGTCTTCACAGCAGGGGCATGCAGCCAGGCTTTTAACTTCTTCTCGGGAGGCACAGAAGGTAGTGAGGAATGAGATTTGTGGCTGCCAATACCTTCATTGATGTCCACTCACACCTAAGGATGAGACATCCAAGCACTGAGAAGTCTCTTAGTCAGAGTCATGGCAGGGTGCTTGTCCATACCTCTGTGAGGAAGTCTGCTGCAGGTACTGTGGCCAGAACAGCCGTACAGATTCCAATATTACAGTTTAAATTTAGTTTAGCCCTTTTGTTTTTCTTGAAAACCTTTATTTTTGTAGTCTTTTTTGCTTCTCTTTAATTGATTCACCAAGATAAAAAGGGTTTAGCATAAGCATTTTTTTTTAGGAATCTCATAGTGAATAGTAGAGGCCATGGATATATGGCGTTCAATAATAGAAACCACTGTGGATCATTTAAAGTATATTTACCTCTCGAACACATGTGTGTGAGCATGCACGTGTGTGTGTGTGTGTGTGTGTGTGTGTGTGTGTGTGTGTGTGTGTGCCTGTGAATATGCACCTGGTATCCTGGAGGCCAAACAAGTGGACTTCTAGTCAGCAAGCCCCAGGAATCTACCTCTGCGGAACAGGGATTACAACCACCGTGCCTGGCTCTGTTAAGGTGCTCAAGGTGAAATTTGGGCACTCTGAACTCTGAACACGTTCCAGGCAGTTGATAGACTAATCATCGAGAGATAATGTCCAAAGCCTGGGGAGAAGTAATGATGCCCTTGCTGATTGGCCACACAACTCATCTGTTAGGAACACTGTTCTGTGTAAATCATCTAAGAAACACTTACCTGCAGGGGTCTTGATTTTCCAGTTTTAATTCCTAAGACCTCCTCTACTTGGTCAAACCACAGGCTTCTTAACTTCTCTCTCTCTCTCTCTCTCTCTCTCTCTCTCTCTCTCTCTCTCTCTCTCTGTGTGTGTGTGTGTGTGTGTGTGTGTGTGTGTGTGTGTGTGTGTGTGTGTGTGCTTTCCATTCTGCACTTCTTGCAATGGCACCAGAAGGAAAGAAACAAAACATCTGCTGCTTCAAGGAAACCTCATGTTGTTTTTTGTCTTTGAACACAAATAAAGTTGAGAGTCCACAAGGTACAAAAACTTTTGTGCCTGTGCAAGTACTATAATTGGCATTCAGTTTATTGTTAAATGAAACCCATTAGAGAAGACCACTCAGACACAGTCTATGACTAGTTGAAAATCTTGATTCAAAGTGTTTGACTTGATTAAAGTGTGCAGGACCCAAGTGTACCAAATGTTTAGAGTAAGGGGTTTTTAAAGCCAAAGCCCACATTCTGGTATCTTGTTTGGCAGCTTCAGGGGGGAGTTCTTATGCAAGCTAGCAGTTTAATAAAAGCTAAGATGCACAGTTAGCTTGAGAGGGAGGTTTAACAGAAGTTTAATTTTGCTAGCACATCTTGACCTGGAGTTCCTAGAATAGAGTCAGATAATTTTCCGCTGCGCTTCCCATCAGGGAGATCAAAATCTAGCTAAACCTAGCATGGCCTCAGAAAGAATAGAAGATAAAGGGGCCATTGAACTGACTTGCCCTGTCACATTATTATGTGCTAAAGAACTTATATCATAGTTCCACAGACTAAGGTGCTTGCCCCAAGTCAGAGCATCTGAGTTCAATCCCAGTAACGAAAAGAAACTGTAATAAGTGGTCCTCTGACCTCCACATAAGATCCACATCACAGTGCTTTCCCTACGCATACACACACACACACACACACACACACAGAGAGAGAGAGTAATAAATAACAAACTCACAAACAATGACTATTTTTAATTAGAACAACGAAATCCTTAGGTGTATCATTTTGAATCCTCGGTGTACAGAGCTTCTGTGCTTCCTGATGGCAGAAAAATGACGATGATGATGACAATGATAGTACAGTAACAGTGGAAACACCGTCTAAAGATCAGGTGATGATGATGACAATGATAGTACAGTAACAGTGGAAACACCGTCTAAAGATCAGGTGATGATGATGACAATGATAATAAAGTAACAGTGGAAACACCGTCTAAAGATCAGCGCACAGATGCTCTGCTTCTTGGCAACTTCTTCATCTGCCTCTTGATTCTAACATTAGCTACTTCTGTGATTAAGGAGAGGGGTAAAGGAGCTGCTATGTGATGACCGGATAGTCTAGTACACTATTCTAGTCTAGGTGACTTTGTTTTACACACACACACACACACACACACACACACACACACACACACAATTTCTTGGAGAATTTGATTCCTTGAATTTTGATCATATTCAACACTCTCTCCCAACTCCTCCCACATCCACCCTTCCATTCCATACTGAACTAACTATTCATGTTATTATTAAAAATATGACATAAATAAAAGCTATTATTAATACTATTTATATACTTTTTGGTGTTCAATCATCCAGTCATATTTGGTATGTCACGCTTTTAACAAAAGTCTTTTTTCTTCTGCATACAGCTACCAATTGTCAATAGCTTTTTAGCTAGGGCTGGGATTTCATGACAACCTTCCCCCACCAAACTCAGATTTTGTATGACTTGTGTTTGCACAGGTATTGTACCTGCTGCCGCAGCCACAAGGAGCTCATATATACAACTGCCCTGTTGTGTCTAGAAAATACTGGTCATCCTCCAGAACTTACAGTAAGAATCTACTATTGAATGCATCACCAAGCTCATGTCCTAGCGCATGAAAAGAAAAGCTAGTACTGACTTCAAGGCTTGATGCATGCTGGCTAGCATTCACTGTGGTAGGCATGATGCTTCCTCCTGGGAGAGAAAAGGAACCATGAATCTTATCCAGCTGTGAGCCCTTTCAGGTCAACTTGCCTGGTAAAAATACTCACTAGTGCAGTTGTTAGAACAAATTTTGTAAGAATAGCCAACCACTTTCCAATTGGATTTAATGAGCATTTTCACAAGACATACCTGTACATGTCACAGGCACATGAAAATGTAATCAAACAGGGCATAGGCCCCAGAGGAAAATCTACTACCGTATAAAGTGACCTATTACTCAACCAACTACTAATCTTATCATCACAGTCATAAATTAATCTCTCAACCCTCATTGGAGAAATTCCCTTTCTTTTTTTTCTTTTTTGTTTGTTTGTTTTTGTTTTTACCAGCTGATGGTGAACACAAAGAGTCACAAAAAAGTGATTCCTGAACAACACAACTCCTTGTATCTAGGTTGGGTGTCTCACAACCACGTGTATCTCCCCTTCCAAGGGATCTGATGCTTTCTTTTAGCCTCCAGTGACATTTACACAAATGTGGTAGACACACACAGACACAAGCATACAGATGAATACAGCTGTATGAAAATAAAAATTAAAAAGTTAAAAAAATAAAGACCCAAGGGCAGGGTGCAGCTCCTTCCTAGAGCACTTGCCCAGGTGCCTGACCCATATGGTCCAGTCTCTTAGTATTGCCAAAAATAATACCAATGAAAAAGTAAGAGTTGATAGTTTTTGCTGTCCAGGGCTTCCCTGAACTAAAATCCTCCAGTACCTTCTTTCCTCCAACTCTGTTCCTGAGTTGACTCTCTAATTTGTCCTTGATGTGGGGCCTCTGGCCCAGAGGGTGCTAAATGATTCCAGGACACAGCACTTCACTCTGATGAAGAATCCTTCCGACTGAATTTCAATTTCTTGCAGCGTTGGTTACAGTTCTCATATGCTAAACAGGGCACCTTCAAGGGCTGGGAGCGAGTTAAAGGAGGATAAATGTGCACACACATTCTCTTCATGGTCTTCAATGTCTGTTAGCTCTGAATGAAACAGTCACCTGCAGAATAGCCATGTGCTTAATTCAGGACTTGTGCAGAATTCTCTTGTTAAAAATTCATGCCACACCCAGCCATCCACATAATCTAGTGCTATAAGGAGCTGAGGTTGTTAGGGCCAGAGAGAATGGCCTGTGACAAAGTGTTTCCTTGGTTGTTGCTCATATGGACACCTGCCATAGTGTGAGGGTCAATAATACCAAGCTTGTTTTTCCATTTCTTCTCAAATGAGCACAGAGCTCTCCAAAATGAAATTAAATCATTCCCTCAGATGTAAAAAATTGATCTAAACTTCATTTCTTCTCTAGCTTAAATGGAAAACAAAGATCCCCTCCTAGTATTTGTCTAGAATATAGATAAGGGATTTTCAGTAGTGTTTCCCATAGGCATTTGATTTGTAAGGTTTTGTTGTGGAGTTGAAGCAATAGAATGAATGAATGCACACCCCCCACCCCCCAAACCCACCCCCCACACACACAGAGAGAGAGAGAGAGAGGCAGAGAGACAGAGAGAGGCAGAGAGAGAGACAGAAAGAGAGGGAAAGGAGAGAGAGAGACAGAGGCAAGGAGAGATACACCCACAGAGAGAGGGGGGCGGGGAGACAGACAGACAGACAGTCAGACAGACAGGCAGGCAGAAAGGCAGAAAAACAGAAAGACTAATTAGGTTGACTTACACTATATGGTCTGTGGAGTCTAACAATCACTGTCTGCATGCTAGAGAAGCTTATAACTGATTAGATGCTCAGTACATGAGGCTGGATGCCTCAGCAGTCCCAGTCTAGTGCTGAAGGCTTGAAAGATTCCTGGAGACTGTGTTATTCAGTTGATGTTGACAGACTAGAATGGGTGAGTTCTGGTGTTGGGGAAGAAGGGCAAGAGTGTGACAGTTAGTCACTCTTGTGCAGGTCTACAGACAGGCAGGAGTAAAGCACCGCTTTCCCTCAGATTCTCCACACCTGGATTGTTATGGGAAAGAGCTACTCACTGTGTGCGCACTTCTACTCCGACCTCCGCTAATCTTTCCAGTAAATACCCTTCCAGAACCACCCAGGTGCATGCTAATAACTTGATGTTAAAGCAATTAACTGTTCTAGTTGTCCTTTGTATCATGTTAAAGAAGTCTTTTGTTGCCTTTCCCCCCTTTTTGTATTGGGATATAAAAGCGTAAGAAAGAACCTCTGTCTCGAGAAAAAAAGAAAACATATGAAAAAATCGCCGTGGACAGCTTCAGTAGTCACTAAAACACCCTCCTGGTACTGTTGTATGGTTCTGTTTATTAATTTCACACGTGTCTTCATATTCTTTACTGATATTTCTAAATCCCCATGTCCCTACCCTGACAAGAGGTGTTTTTAGTGAGACTTGTCCCCAACACTCTGTTTCCGTCTATTCTAGACTAGTATGCTCATAAAATACAGAACTTATGGAATATTAGAAAAGAAGAATAAAGAAATTTAAATAGAAAAACTGTAAAAGACCAATTGTAATGATTCTATTCCATAGAGATAAAATTCAGATAATGCAGATGTAGTGTTGCTTGCCTTGTCTTACTTTGGATTGGTGACAGAGATATCCTGGACGCATTGCTGTCAGCACAGCACATTCATGTAGCATGAGCCAGGAGGAGATGATGTTGGAAATGATCGTGATAGTTCACTGGGATACTTTAACCAAAGCAAGAATTAGTAGAAAGAGCAATACTGAAGCCTGAAGAGATGGGTTGGTGGTCAGGAGCACTTATCTGCATCATGTGGACTAGAGTTCAGTTACCAGCATCCACAGCTGGAAGCTCACAAGCCCCTGGCTCTCCAGATACAAGGAATTAACACCTTTGGTTGTCCTTTGTGGGACCCCTGCACACACGTGTGAATACAATTACATAGACTCATATACAAAGTAACAGGCACACATGCATACACATCAATTAAACAAAACAAACTTTGAAAAAAGCAATAATCCTTACAAACTGTTGGTAAAATCTAACCTGAAACTATCATATGCAAACAGACATCAAGGTTGCAGATAGAAGAATATTAATACAAGAATGAATAAGACATGGCACTAGTGATGAAGGAATCAGAGGGAGCCTGGACATTGATTTTATTTTCTCTCCAGCAAAGGTCTTGGTATTCATAGCAGACAGGACATGGAAATTAATGCAGGCATTTTTACAGTGCAGAATTTTTAGCATTTTATAGATTTCCATTCCAAAATTTCCACTCAGTAATTATTAATAATCCCTTGGCTCTCTTGAGGGTCTAGAGATCACTAGGCTTGTGGGAGCAATCACCCGCTACTTATTGCCCCTCCTGCCTTGTGAGAGAATGAGCCCTGTACAATGTGCACCTGCTCTGCTCATGTCTCTTCCCTTTGGGAAGCGTGCTTCAGCCTCACTGGCTTCATTCTAGCTGACCTCTCTGGACTCACCTCTCCTTCTTACATCTTACAATTCATCTTACAATTTCTCATAATTCTTGCCAATTACTTTATTGTGTGTGTGCACGTGTGTGTTATACACATGTGTACAAAGCCACAGTCACCAGTGAATGTAGAGGTCAGAGGCTGGTCTCAGAATATCTTCCTCAGTCTCTTTCCCAGCTTCTATTTTTTAAAGCTTTATGTATTCATTTACTTATTATGCTCATACATGGGTATCAGTGAGTGTCTATGTATCATGTAGATGACGGATCCAGCTCATTTTTGGAAACAGAATCTCTCAAGTCTCTCATTGGACCTCACTGTTTCAGACTGTTTGAGCATTGAGTCTCTAGGAACCACGTATCCCTGTCTCCTAGTGCAAAGGTTACAGGTGTTGTCACTACATCCCAGTTTCCACATGAGCACAGTAGATCCAAACAACAGCATGTCATCATATTTGCTTGGCAAGAACTGTACACACTGGGCCCTTTCCACAGTCCACATTCAGAACTCTTGACTGTCCCTGCCCCTTCTTCCCATCTTCACGTTTCTGTACCTTCATTTGTTTATACCTCTAAACTGCTTACTCCATGTCAATGATGTCTTTTCTGGCTGACTTCTTAATAACTCTTCCAGTGATCTGTGTGCTTCAGATCTTCCTCTGAAAACCTTGACCACTGAACTGACTGCATTGCTCTAAAATTGCTTGTCCCCCTGCCTCATTTATCAGTAAGGGACTAACAGAAATTTGAAACCATAACTGAATCATCTGATAAGGCTACATGGAGAGACCCTCAATAGTAGACCTGTATGCTAATCAGTGAAATGTAAATTTCTATGTACATATTTGAGTGAGGCAAAGCACAACCAGAATCCATCAAGAAACTCGGCAGAAAAAAAATACAAGGCAATCTCTCCATGCTCTATTCTTGGTTCTGGTTCCCCTGATACAAACTGAATACTTACACTTGCATGTTAGGTGCAGCCAGTGAAGCCACCGGCATCAAGACACAAAATCACATCAGTTTCGACAAGGAGCTTGAGAAAAGGGAGATAGGCCCTAGAGATAGAGACATAATCCAGTTTACACTGCAAGTGCAGCCTTACTGATGATAAGATCCAATGACATTGGCCTTTCTGTCTGAGTCTCTCCCCAAAATGAAAAAAAAAAAAGAACAGGTTCAAAAACCTATGTCATTAAATGATTTTAAAAGTCAGATGGCATGATTTGCATAAACATTTAGCATAGTGTCAGGTGCAATAAATGGTATTTAAGCCGATAGAGAAGAGGAAGTGGAGCTGAGCTAGGAGCCCTCAAGTCCTTCCTTCCTCTAGTGACTCACTTCCTTCGTTACAACTCCACCTTCCAGAAGGTCCACAATCTTCCCAAACAGTATGACCAACTGGGGACAGTGTTCAAACATATGGAACATTTCACATTCAAACTGCAACAGTCATCTCAACTACATCTTTAATCATCTTTGCTTAACTCCTCCATTAAACAAACAAACAAAAAAAATGGCACAGAGTGCTCGCTGAGTGACTCCCATGCCAGAGGCTTTCCTAGTTACTTCAGTCAGGACTGTTGTCTGAAATGATCTAGCTTTCAGTGAGGGAATGGGTTAATACCATGTCATGAAGAGAGCAAGAATTTCCACACTGTGTGCACAGAGGCAGGCGAGAGGGGGGATTTGAATATCTCTGTTCTAGGAAGATAGATTTGGGATGAAGAGAGAAACACGTTGAGGAAATGTAAAATAATAAATACTACTTTCAAATTATATATAAACCCAGAATATTACTAATGCATCATTCAATGACAGAATTAAATTTTGAAAGATTCAGATACACACACACACACACACACACACACACACACACACACACACACACACACAATTGCAGTAAGTGATAAATGCTTCTCTGATTTACAAAATAATTTCCACTTCCTGGGGAAAAATACAGTAAAGAAGAAAGCTGAATCCTTCTTTTATTCTCATGGTGAGGAAGACTGAAGGATAAAACCCTACTCATCTAACTCTGGGTTTTCCTGGATTCTGGGAAGATCCTGCTTAAGAGGAAAGAAAAGCACATGATTATCATTACAGAAGAGTCTGCAAAGGGGAAAGAGCCCCAGATCTCCATGGAAGAAGACAACGCAACGGGTTTGTTGTAGCGGAGCTTTCATGGGGTCCATTCACTCAAGCCTTGACAACTAGCACCTGCTGAGTCCGTCTGATACTGCGTCAGCTTGAAATGTGCTGCTCTCCCAGGTCATTCTGAGGAACCTGACTGAACAGACCCATTCTAGCTTCAGTGTAAATGTATTTAAAGATCACTAGGGATGGATTACTCCTCTTTTTAAAGAAGTTCTTATCACTATGTATGCCTACAAACCTATACTACTCCAAAACTGAGGAAATAGAGGCTCCAGGTCATTCTTGGCTACATAGTACATCTAAGGCACTATGTTTCACTGAATGATTCATCAAAAAGCTTGCAAAAATTGCCTGGGGATGTAGCTCAGTTTGTAGCATGCTTACTTTGCATTTAGGATACTCAAGTTTTATCCCCAGCCCTAAATAAGCCAGAGGCAGTGGTGCATGCCCATAATCCTTATATCTCAGGATGTAGAGGCAGGAAGATCAAGAGTTCAAAGTCATCACTGACTACGCAGTGAGCCTAAGCCAAGGCTGAGATACATTAAATGTTGCCTTGAATTAAAGGGAAGAAAGAGACGAGGGAAAAGAAACTAATGACAACAAAGCTGAAAGTGCAGCAAAAGAAGGTCTGTGCCTATACCTTTATGCTGAAATAATGTAAATATTCTTAGAAGTACTCAGGTTTTCCTCCATTCTCTGCTCTTAGATAAACAGCTGGCATTCTCTTTGCATGTACGATGCTTAGTGGTTTTAATAATATTTTCATTCACCCCTTCATTCCTTTATCATTCGCTCTTTTATACAGGCAGACATTCGCTTACCCTGTCATATTTCAAAGATAGCCTGCATTGGGGGGACTTGAGGTGTGAGACTTTGTGAAATACTCAGCCTCTCTATCTCTGCTGCTCCGTGGGCCATGTTGGGACAGTGGTGATGCCTGTGTCATAGACTGTGTGTAAGATGACGATACCAACACATGCTCAGTGCTCGACAGTATTCCCTGGGATACAGCCGCTACCAGCACTCTTTCTGCTCTATCTTACAGTACTGTTGCTCAGTAGCTGTCTAAAGTTCTGTAAATCATGACTGGGACCAGGTGCTTTTTTGCTTGTAATAGACAAACTGCATAAAACTAATGAGATATTCAAATATATATGTGTGTGAATATGCACACACATATATAAGCATAGTTGCTGAGTATTTATTAATTACTTTGCGCTGTGTTGAGTATTGTATCTACAGTTCATTATTCAATGGCTGAATCTATTATATCCTACACTTTTCTCTATGTAGCAGGCAGAGAAAAGCAACAGAGTTGTACCACCAACAAGTAGTTAAGGTAGCAGGGAGCATGGGGAATGTGGGGAGTGGGAAGTGAGACCACTACTCAGCCAGGAGCGGAAGGTTATGTATACCTTCTTGGTTCTCTTGGGTTAAAAATAATCTACAAAGGAGATTTGAGAAGAAAGGGTTTATTTTGGCTGACACTTCCAGGGGTGGGGAATGCTTGGCAGCAGGAACAGGAGGCTGCACCCACATTGCTTCTTCAGTCAGAGGGCAGAGAGTGAACAGGAAGTGGGGCCAGGCTATAAAGTCTATTGGCCTAGCCCCGTCAACCATTCCTTCAGCAAGATTCTTCCTCCCAAACAGGATGATGAGCTGGTGACCAACTACACAAACACATGAGCTTGCAGGGACATTCACATTCAAAACACAACACAGACTCTTTATAAATGAAGAGGGAATGGGAAAGAGAAGCAGAGAACACAGCCCAGTGTTACCGTTCTGAGACTGAAGGGTGGGAACATGAACAAAGCGACACAATGCATGCTAGAAAAGCGAAGGTAACATTTCTCCAGATTTTTGAGGTTCAGATTTTGAGGTTGGAACTCAGAGCATTCTAAATCTAATGATCCTCCATTATGTCTTCCAACATCATTTTTTCTTGTATCTGAGGTCCAGCATTTATAAAAACTGCTCCAATTAGAATGCTGGGAGCTCACTTACCCAAGTCTAAAACGTAGTTTGTCACCCGAGGAAGTTATCAGAAAACAACTCTTAAAATGATAATCTGCTCTTCGCAATGCAAGAGCTGCAGTTCCTTCTTCTCAAAGTTATTTGATATTCCATACATTTATATACTCAATTTTGGTCATTCTCACACCTCACCAAATTTTCCTAGGCCCTTCTCTCACACTGAAATTTTCCTCCAAACAAGTTCTCTTCCGTTCTTCCTCACTGATGTCGTTTTCTCACCCATCGAGTTTTACGAAGGTTGTTTGTGTGGTTTTGAGTGGAGAGTTACAGAACAAGGGCAAATTATCACTCACTAGACCAGCCTTCCCCTGCACCTCTTCACTGCCCGTAGCCTCTCAGTGCCGGGTTGGCAGCCATGAGACATGGCTCCCATGTACAGACCACTACTGCTGCACTGAGCTCATGAGTGGAAAAGTTCTGCCTTGTGCAGAAGGCAGTTTGGGGAACTCTCCCCAGCTTCTGCCTCTCACATTTTTCCACTTCCTTCTCTATGATATTTCCTAAACTTTGGTGGGACTTGGGGTGGTAACATACCTGCCTCATTTAGTTCTGAGCGCTCACACTCACTTATTCTCCACACTTTAACCATTTGTGAGTTATATATATTAACAGCTGCCTACTGCAGAAGAAGATTCTGTGCTGCAGGCTGAGAGTGGTGTTAATCTCTGATCGTAATCATGAGTATTTAGGAGGCAGTTTGCCATCATGGCCATTTAGAAAAACAGCAGTAATAGATTCTCCCCTAGGGTTATAAGCTCTTTGGCTATGGGCTCTGGCCAAAATTACTGCCCCAGTCCTAAGTTCCAGCCCACGAAGTAGTTTTATTGCCTATTCCATAGGAGCTAAACATGAGTAGTGAGTATCAAAGATACTCCGTACAACTAGAAGCTATAACTTTCAGGAAAAATTTAGAGGTGTCTGAAATCAGATTATATTTGGTCTGAATGTGGGAAAGTGATGACTTCGTAACAAGTGCAGTGTGAAGATTCTCTGATTTATTCTGTGACTCTGAACGGTGGCTTTTCATGCCTGATTTTTAGACATAGCAATCTGGAGCAATAAGTGACAGGTAAAGGATCCAACTGAAGTCTTCCCCACGTCAGTTTTGTATTGTTTGTTCTCTGGCAGCCGGAGCCTTGAAACATACCCATGCAGGCCCCTGGAGTCAATGCACATGTAGGAGTGGTCACAATATGTTAGTTCAGGCATATTCAATAGCTCACACTGTCAGATGCAAGCAAAGCAAAGGTTTTCTGTGGACTAGAGAAGCTACCTGAGAGGGCCTGGGCAATTCCATACCCCAAAGCAGCCTGTTTGTACCAGGTACATTGACCACCTCCAATTGTCTTCCAAACTAACATGATTCAGGCAAACTGTTGCAGCAAACAAACTGACCTATGCTTTCCTGACTGGGTACAGCTTGGCCTGATCAGGCATGACAGATTTCTGCACAGTGGATAGGTTTCTGCTATAGTTGGTTCATGCAGGTGCCTCTGGGCTAGAGATTCTGCTTTGAGCTCTATCAAAGCATCAATTCCAATCCAGCAAAGCACAGTAATGTAAAAGATGCCACCCTGTTCAAAATAAAAACAAAATTCTCCCCAAGTTACTCTCCTGTGACAAGCATTAAAGGTCATGGAAATCAACCGACTACAGCAGAAGTCTTATTAGATAGGTCATAATCTCAGACAAGATTCAAGCCACTTCTAATGATGTTAAATTTAAGAAACCTGTATTCATCAGAATTAAACTTTTTTTTCAAGTACAATGTGCCTTCCATACACAATGTCAATCAACATTTCCCTTATTCTACCCATCAGACATTTTTGTACAAAGAACACACATTCTGTCTTGACATGCACGAGTTTCCTGCCCTTAGGAAACTTGTCATCTTGTTGGGAAGAACAGAATGGCAGTATCACCCGTTTACCTAGAACTTGGGCCACAGAAGATGATTAAGTTAGGTCAGAAAGTTACAAGAAAAACAGATGGTTTCTTCAATTATTTCTTAATATCTCTATAAGAAAGCAAAAGTCCCCACTATGACAGAAACTTAAACAAACAAGCAAACAAACAACCCAGAAAATGCATTTTCTAAGTGCCTGCTGCAGGTTGCCCACCACAATGAACAATATGGGTTATTTCTCAGCTGTCTGCCAGTCCTACAGTGCTCATATAATTATATATCCTTTGTTTTTATTATTCTTTTTTCATTAGTTTTCCTTTAATGAAAGTAGAGCCTTTCCTCATGTAATATATCCCGATCATAGTTTCCCCTCCTTCTACTTCACCAAGTTTCTCCCCATTTCTCCTCCCCTGTGGATTCAGTCTCTTTCTGTCACTCATTAGAAAAGAATGGGCTTCTGAGAGATAACAATTAAATATGATGAAGTAAATATAATAATATGTAGCAAAAACTATCATATTAGGGTTGGATAAGGCAACCGAACAGAGGAGAATTGTCCCAAGAGAAGGTATATGCCTGTGTGTGTCTGTGCTCACATATGGGTGGGAAGGTCAGAGATCACCTCTCAATGGCATTCATCTAGTGCCCTGTACCTTGTTTTTTTTCTATTTTTTCTCTTTTTTAGAATTTTAAAATGTACCTATGCATATATATATATATATATATTTACACAAATGCACACCCATAAATAATAAAGTCAATATTTAAAAGTAAAAAAAAGTCAACGTCCAAAGCCTAGATACCTGAGGATGTCCATGCCCTTAGAAGTCTTCAATTTCTCTACTCATGTCAGTTCAACAAACAGTGAAGTTAAAGACAATGATGGCTTTACACTTCATGAGTTCATTCACGTTTGGAAAAGTTAATAATGTTGTTAAGAATAGCAGTCATTCCTTAGGCAAGAATAAGGGATATTTATAATAAATTAAATGCACATTAATTTTTTAATATGCATTTTAATTAGAAACATAAAATAAAGACAAAATTACATGAGAAGCTAAAACTTCAACTCCATTGTTGTCAGTTATATTGCTTATAGTAAGCTCACTTCTATAACTGAAATGGAGCCTACAGAATAAGAGAACTCTGTCATAAGGAGTGTGAAGGGGTAATTTACCTTACTGGGCACTTTGGTAACAGGTACAAGGCAGATAAATATCCCTGGCACCTTGGACCAGCAGGAAAAGGCTTGAAAAATCATTGGCTTAAATATAGCAGGACCAGGGATAATGCAATGTATCAGTAGACAAACGCTCTAGCTTCCCAGAGTGATGACTTGAGTCCTATCTCTGGGGTTCACACTTGTTATTCTCTGACCTCCACACGCCAGCCACGGTGGCGGATGGACCTGTGAGCATGCACACAGGCATGAACACACATGATCAAAACAAAGCAAACAGAAACAGAATGCCTGAGGACGAGAATGACAAGCTCGTGTGTAGGGATCTGTAACCTCTGAAACTCAGAAGACTACTGATGGGTACAACTGATAATGGGCCAAGTTATGTAGAAGGAATTCGTGAAAAAATATTTGAGAACATCGTGTGTTCCACAAATCTATTTTTGTGAGTCAGGCAGTAGCTAGGATCTGAGGATGAACTGCAGCAGGTGATCAAATAGACAGATGTTCCCAGATGTTCCCAGATGTTCCCAAAGACAGAGAACAGTGCTCGCATGCCTTGAGCCTAGGAAAGTATGCCAGTTGGATCTAGCTCAGAGTGGAGATCAGAGTTCTAGTATCTTGCCAGGGAAGAGAGGGACACTCACATGGAAGTCATACAGCAAGGTGGTCAGGGTGAGACTCAGTACTGATGGGGTAATGAGAATAACCCCAAGAATTCAGTTGCTTAGAGTGCTTACCATGTTTAATCCATACAACAGTCACATTCCAAATCCACGTGACTTTCAAAGGGTCTGCCTAGTCTACATTTACGCTTCAGAAAGTTTTTGGAGTTTAGAGATTCTAGGAGGAAAAGCAGCTCCAATGTCCTCCTAATGAAACCGACTCTAGGGCTGGGGAGATGGTTTGCTCAGCAGAGTGCTAGTAGGTGCATGTGTGAGGATTGTAGCTCACCCCCAAGACTTGGATGCGGTGATGTGCTGCGATCCCAGCACTGGAGAGGTTACACCGGACGATTTCTTGGACTCACTGGCCAGCCAGCCTAGCTAATAGGGTAAACCTCAAGATCCACTGCATGGACCTGACTCAAAATAGGAAAAAGGTAGGGAGCTGCTGAAGAAGACACCAAAGGCTGACCTCTAACCTCCACACCCATCCTCTCAGGGTCAGCTTCTCTGTGTGCCATGCTGGGTCTACAGCCCAAATCAAAGATGAGTCAGAATTAAAAGTTTTAAAAAGCTAATTGAGTTCACAGACTTGATGCTAATGCTAGCCCCTGCTTGGAGATTTATCGGCTTAAAGTCCATCTGCTTTATAAAGCTAAAGCCAGAACAATGTATTCACAGTCTGGTGTGGATTTCAAATTAAGAAATACTTTCTAAAGCTCTTAGCAGTAAGTGGATATGCTCTCCAGGTAGAATTTCAAAACGTCCTGCACATAATCAGACAGAGGACATTCTCCCTGTTGTTGTCTGCCTCCCTCCTCAGGGCTGTAATGGGAGTGGGCTGGAGGTCTTTGTTCTTGTATGTATGTATATGAGGGTAAGCATGCATACATGTGTGTGAATGAATGTAAAAATGTGTTCTTGTTTGTATTTGTATTGCCCATGTCTGCAAATACAGCCATGCACACACATATGTGTGGATGTGTATAATAAGCGTGCATGTATTTTCATATGCATGTATGTATATGTGTGTGCTTGCACATATGTGCGCTGTTGTGAGATGTGTATATGTGTGTATGCATGTGTGTGCTTAGCACCTGGGAATGTGTTTTTATACTGTTTTGTGTGCCAGGGTGGGACAGGAAGTCATACATGAGAAGGACACAATTCTTGCTTCATTCTCCCTGCACTCTGCAGAGGAACCTCACCCATTCCCTGGAATGCTTTGTTTAACCCTCATGATTCCACTTTATCCTGGAACAGAGCCAAAGCCGGGCTTCCTTTTTAAGAATGTTCACAATAGTTCAGATGCAGGGCAGTTTCTTTTCACACTATAATATTTGGAGATCAGAATTTGCATGCTAAATCTAGTGATAAATTTTATCCCACCTGAAAATCATTATTGAAGTCATTCCCTTTGATTGATGGCAGCCGCGTTGGCTCTTGTGTTTGTCATCTTCCACAGGGAGGCAATTCAGCTCCTCAGATCTCTGAGATCCCTTCTCTGTGTCATTTTTATTTCTGGAGTGTACTTCTACCTGGCATAGATCCCAGACAGCATTTAACATAAAGCACCTTTTTTATTTCTTATTATTTAAAATCAGGACATTGGTAAACAAGTCAAGGTGAAGATTAAAATTAACACTGTAATTTTCTAATCTCAGGGAAAGTCTGAACAATGTCTCATATCACATATTCTATTCCATGATCATTTTTAGTATGTTCTAAGACTTATTTGAAGGCCATCTTTCATATATCTGTGTCTGAATGTGTTTCTCTGTGCCTTTGCGTATAACCTTATTTTTAACAGCCAGGGAAAGTTACATTATATAATACTCTGCTGTTTACCCTCCAGCCCCAGAACCTGAAGGATTGTGCAGTGTCGTATCTACTCAATTCACTCATTCAGTTAGTGCAAGAGCAACTAGAACACAAAGACCTTGTTGTGTTCAACCTATCTAGATCTTCAGCCACACACACTTTTTACTTAGTCATTTCTCAATAGTTATTTGTGAGGTTGATTCAGCTCAATAAGTGAAAAGACACTTGAAGGAAATATTCAAAATATAGGAGTGAAGTACATCAGTGCCCTGGGATTTTTTTTTTAAAATCAGTACAAGGTCTATGGAAGGAAAAAGAAATTGGATTCTCTGATTACAGATACCAGAATAATCAAATTAGCTATTTTGCCACAATCAAGATGTTAGGTTAGCAAAGACACCTTCCCAGGGGAACTCCAGAAGGAAATTATTCCTTGCCTGTTTCACCTTTATAAGATGAGCAGCATTCCCTGGGCTGTGGACACATTACTGCAATCTCTGCTCTCATTGGTCATTTTATTACCACTCAAATTCTCTCTGGGTCTTTTTCATTGAAGGAAACATGTGATTACATTTAGATCCCAGCAGACATTTCTTGATGATCAGATTGCAACATATGGAAATGAACGGTATCTGCCAAGACACCTTGGACCACATTAAGTAAATGTAAATGCTCCAGTAGGAAACGGCAAGTTGGGGGCATTGTAGAGACATTAAAACTATGCAGCTTCCACTGGAGCACAAATTATAAAAAAAGTATCAAGGCCAAATGGATTAGAGATGAGCACACAAATGCCTTTTGCCGGGAGAATAGTCAATGCTCAGAATTAGAAACAGAAGTTCATGTTTTTAAATTTGCTTCTTTGTGTAAGAGAGAAAGGGGGAAGGACACATCTCCTAGCATGCATCAAAGGGCATCCCAAGGAGGACAGTTCTCTCCTTCCGTCATGCGGGTTTCAGAGATCAGACTCAAGTCATCAGACTTGGCAGCAAACACCTATGACCTCTGGGGAGATGATTCAGTGGACAAAGGGCTTAGTGCTGCATAGCTGGTAGACATTTTGGGGCTGAACACCTGAAGGAAATTGGCAACCATCAATTGCTAATAACTCCTTAGATAGGGAAGAGGTTTTGAGCCTCCAACCCCATCCATGCAGGGATTTTTGCTGGCTTGAACTTGTACGGGTGCTGTGTGTGATGACACAGCTGCTCTGAGTGTCAAATGTGCAGCCAGTCTGTTGTGCCCCACAACTACTCTTATGCTGCAGTCCCCCACTACCTCTGGTTCTTACAATCTTTCAGCCCCCTATTCTGAGGGGATGCCTGAGCCTTGCAAGAAAAGGAGGAGGGACTTGATATAGTTTCTCCTTTTGGTGCTGAGCACTGCTGGTCTCTTGTCTGCATGCTGTGGATTGCTGTGTCAATCAACATCTCCTTCAGAAAGAAGCTTCTCGGGTGAGCTTTGAGGCCTGCACTAATCTATGCACATCACATTTAACCCCAAAAGTCTGTTTAATACGATGTGTATGCTCCTTTAACAGAATAGACTATCAGACTTTCTCCCAGGTCCTGTTACATGGTCACTCATGGATCTTGATCCTGTTAATTGTGTCAGGAATGAATTCTATCTTATGGAGTGCTTTAGATAAAATCAGAAAGTGGTTGGCATGATCACAACATTTCATGACATTATTCTATCAGTGGGCATGGCTTGCCAAGTTACTAACTATTGTAGTTCTCAAGGTTCACAGATGGGTAAGATTAATGATTACTTTTTTATTATAGAAACATGGACATCACCTTTCAACCCTCTGAAGACTAGCTAGTCAGTAGGAACAAGCTTCCAGACTGATTTCTCAGTGTTCTGTGATCTAAGTATGTGGTGTCTTCATCAACAGGATGTCCCCACCGATTCTTGTTGGGAACAAAGAGTAATGTCAATAGCCTGCAAAATTTGGGGACCTTTGGAACCTCATTGTTCCTCATAAAACTATAAATAGATATACCACAAGATGCAGACAATCAACTCTTTGGTGCATACCCAAAGGATTCTATCTCTATCCTACTACAATTCTGCTTCTTTATCCATTTCACGGCTGTTTTATTCACAATAGCTAGGAAATGGAAGCAGCCTAGATGTAGATGTCAATCAGCTAGTGAATGGATAATGCAAATGTGGTACCTTTATACAATGAAACTTTATTCAATTGTTTAAAATGAAATTGTGAAATTTTTAGGTAAATGGACGATGCTGGAAATAATCACTCTGAGGAATCCAAGACTCAAAGAGACAAATACCACATGTTTTCTTACATTTACGGGTGTTGGTTTTGAATCTTTTCATGTGTGTGCTTAGCTTGGAGTATGTTAGAAGTCAGAAATCTTAGAAGTCAGTAAGAGGATATGGAAATTTTCAAGGAAAGGAAGATATAATACAAGTGTGTGTAGAGGGATTCTCAGCAATGAGCAAGAAGAGTTAGATGAAGTAGAGGTGTGAGGGATGGGTCGAAGAGGTTATACAGAGAGATTGAATAACATTGGACACCTTAGAAAAAGTCATAAACAATCCTACTATGGGAGAAGTTTTCTAACATATTCACATTCACATATGAAAAATGCTTGAGTGGGATTATCCTATGTTCGGGGCAATGACTATCTTAGACATAATACACAATAGGCTATCACAAAACCCAGTGCTAGGTATGAGTTAATTATCTTAAAACATTCTTACAGTTGTTGATGAATATATAAGGCAATGCCAAAAAATTTGAAAATATTGACTTTGTACACTTGAATTCAATCATATCAGAAACACTGAAAACTAAGGTGCTTTCTTTCTTTTTAAAACCATTTACTGGAAATCTCTGAACAGTGTTTGACTTTTTTCCATGGTATAACCTACAAATAGCATCTTTTTCAGCTTTGGTAAATCACCGTATTCTCCTCTTAGTCAGTAAAAGCCTCTAGCTGGCATCATCTACATCTTCAATGTCATGAAACATCTGTAGACCCTCAAGCTTCTGGCCATCATCAGTGCCTCTGGAAAATATAGACTGTTTTCACCATTGTCAAATTATGCATCACAACTAAATTTAAAAAAAAATTCATTGACAATTTCATGCATGTATATATCGCACTGTGATCTCTCACCCTGACACCTCTCCCAGCACCTGCAACTGTTCTTTGCTCCCAGTGAGTCTCTCTCCCACAATCACACGGTTTTGTTTGGTTTTGACTCTCTGACTTTAAGCCGGGCTGCCCTCTTGAGAATGCAGGTAGAGCTCTCTATCACGGCGCAGCCAGTTTTCCAGTGGCTACAGCACCCTACCTGGCCTCTAGTCCAGCAGGACCTTTGCTGAGAACAGTGTTTCTAACATCTCAGGTTTAAAAAGAATTTCAGGAGACCCTGTTTTCTTGTGAAGAGTCTCAAAAACGCCAGATTGAAGCCACAGTCTGTGCCTGTGCAGTATGGGTATGGTGGCATGAGTCTGTGCCTGTGCAGTGTGGGTCTGGTGGTATCAGTTCTTTTTCTCGTCACTGTGACAGAATAAGTGACAATTAAAAAGAAGAAAAGCAATTTGGCTCACTTTCAGCCCATCAATCCATTGTCATGGGGAAGTTCTGATGACTGGGGTGGGTAAAGAAAACCTCCTTTTGGGTCTAGAGAGAAGGCTCAGCAGTTAAAACACTTAACAGAGAACTCAAGTCAGTTACCATCATTCCCAGCATGCACATGACAGCTAAGGTCCAAGGGATGTGACACCCGGTTTTCATGCGTACCTGTAGGAAGGTAGGACAAATAAATCATACAGGCATACACACACACACACATACAAACACACATACATAAATAAAAAATATGTCAATCTTTAGTTAAAGAGAGCTCTTCCTATACAGATGGACTAAGAAGCAGAGATTATGCTAGAATTAGGGTGGGGCAGATTTCACAGGCCTTCCTTCGGTAATATATAGTCAGCCTCTACCGCCTCAAAACTCTATTCATGCTTAAAAGTAGGAGCAGAACAGGGAATACATTTTTTAACCATAAGCCTGTTGGAATATTATAGATTTGATCTCTTTTAATAGGTGCGTGTTCTTGACTTCCTGTGAGTGCTTTCATGACCATTTAAATTTTTCCTTTTCTTTTCTCCTTAATGAACCTTCTTGGGCCTACTTGCAGCTTCTTTTGCTTCTTTGAGGCTTTTCCCACAGAAGAGCTCTTTTGTTGCCTTTGAAGTTATACCTTTCTAATCTCTTCCAGAAAAAAAGATCTATTTGCAAAACCTTCTGTCTTTCAGACAACTATGTATGCGCATGAATGCTTGTGTCCTTGTGCACATGTGTCCTTGTGCACATGTGTCCTTGTGCACATTTGTGTACATACATGTTGAAGAAAGAGAAGAACCTTGAGTAGTGCTTAACAGGCACTGCCTACCTTGTTTCATTGAGACAAAGTTTCTGACTGCTCCGGAGCTTGGCAAGGGAGCGTAGAGATCCAATGGACTCTGCCTTGTAAGCTTTGTGACTGCAAGTCCATCTTCTACAGCCAGATGTTTCTACATGGGTTATAAGGGATAGAAGTCAGGTTCATACACTTACAAGGCACACATGTTGTACACTGAGACAACACACCACACTCTCTAGACAATCCCTTTGCAATTTCAAGAGAAAGTGACAATTGTCGTTCTCTTCATGTGTAACATAAACTGAAGGGACTACAAAGGCATAAGATAATTTGGAAGAACTTATCTTTTACCCGAGCAAAGAGCATCTGCTCATCACAAAACCAGTTTGACCATTGACTTGGCTTTCATCACTCATTTTTTTTAAAGAAATCAGAAACTGGAATCATTACACTTAAAAACAAATTGTTGACTGTTCCAAAGAGTCAACACTGACTTGGAGCCAAGATAATGTAGAGGAAACTTCCCCAGGTCTGACATCCTGTGCCCCATCTGTAAAGACCAAGTGCATTGTCTAAGACTTGAGTCAAGACTAAACATTCACAACCACAAAGTCCTTTGTAAAAATAAAACTCAGATTCTGTCTAGGCAACCACTGAAGGTTGTAGTAGTCACATAAAGGCCTTGCGAAAGTAATTCTAATTTCAGGCATGGGTGGTGAGAGAATGTGTGATTTATGCAATAATAAACAAATTATTTTTTATGCATTTGATTCCAACATCCAGATATATATTTTTATATCTGCCAATATCGATGTTCTGAACATCACCAATAATGACACAGACTAATTTGTTAGCTGTTCTTTGGATGGCATGCTTCCAAATGCTCCTCCATATTGTCATTGTCCATTCTATTTGACAGATGTACTCAAGAAAGTACACAATTGTAAATCTTGCTCAGGAGATCCTTTTGAATTAACCTTCAAGATAAATCTAAGATAATGTCACCTCTATTTCCCTGGAATTCATGCTGTCACAGGTTATTGAGAGGTCATTTGTGATAGTCACTGAGAATATCTTATACATTTGTGACTAGGCACATAGGCAAGGATAAAGGCCAGCTGTTGCTTTCAGGACTGTGCACTATTGGAATCCTGACTTCCTCTTACTTAAACTGAGCATTGTACTCCCAACTCTTATTACTGAGCTCCGTGCCTCTGTTTTCCTACTGTCCATGTCACTCTGTCTTGAGAAAAAACTGGGCTTTGCATCTGATTAATCTGATAAGAGAGTGTGGTTCACATCTCTGATAGCAATAATTGTGGTTTAACCATCCTGGAAATTGTCAGAGACCCTGGAAAGCTAAATCTGGGTCAGGGACATGTTATCCATGGGCAAAAAGGCAGCAATAGCCAACAGACACTGGAAACAGCAGTACTTGATTGTGTGGGGACTCTGGGAAAGGCAGAGAATAATCTTGGGATTTGTTGGCCCAAGGACAGAAAGCTGGGAGATTTACTGACTGGTTGAAGATTGACCCCTGGCTCAACAGATCCTCTGAATGTATGCAGTTGTACCTCACAGGTCCTAGCACCTCAAATGTCACAGTACTGGGCATAGAAGGGGAATTACATATGTGTTAATCAAGCTTATATGAACTACTTACTAGGAAAGTGGGGAAAATCATAAAGAGGAGAGGCTAAGATTCAGGGCAGCAGAAACACCCACCTGATACATAATTCCTATATAATAAGGCAGGAAATTTATCTTTGAGAGATTAATTATTTGCAGGAAAAAAACTCTACTAGCTCACTGCCAGGCCTATGCTAGAGACTCTGATCTCTAGCTTACAGCCTCCTCTCTTCCCATCCCAAATCACTGACTCCAGAAAGCCCAGCTATTACATTCTGCTTGTACAGAAGCGCTTGGTCCTCTGATGTGTCCCTCAGCTGCTTTCAGGAACAGGGCTAGTCTGTATCCGCCCAGCAAATCCCCTGCAAACTTACAACTTCCCTGCAAGACTTTCATGACATGATTGCTTGTTTCAGTTGTCTTTTTGAAAAACTTTTCAGTTTCTAACGTCTCATATATTTATATTGTTAATGTTTAATCTGTGAATTGCAATATATTGAGTTGTGAGACCAATTTTCCAATCATTTGACTAGCATTTTCAGAATAAAATAACCAAGAAAATGTCAAAGGACATGATTTATGTCACTTTACAAAGAAAAACAGTGCTTTCTTTTGGTGCGTGTGTATTATATGTTTATGTATATATGCATACATGTGTATCAGTGTATATGTATGTTTGTGTATGCATCTTTTGACCTTATGCAGAAAATAGATTTTCATGATGTATCATGAAAAAGAAACATCTGAAGTCATTTACTAAATCATAGTTTCAAAGTATAGGATCAGTAGTGTTTAAATGCATAGCATACAAATCTTAGCTACATCACCTACCACTCTGATTTTATATTCTGTCCATAAAATATCATCACTCACAAGGGCCAGGGCTGTGAGGAATAAACTACTGGCTATTCACTGACAGCTGTAGGATGCCACTTACATATTAGCATCACTCAATAAATATCCTCTCTATTATACAAATAGAATCAACATATGAAGTAGAAAGTTTTCATGTACTCTTTGTTCAGCATGAAATGAGGGAGAAGGAAAGCATCAATATTTCTAATTTCCTAGAAAGATGTATTTTGAGAATTGATTTAAGTCTAAAATTTCCTGTAATTATCTTCATATTCTGTTCCAAAGGACTCATCATTAACTAATGTTCTGTTTGTACAAGTATAGGATTTATCAATGTAAGTCATGAATATGTTAAGAAAATCAAAGTAAAGTGCTTGTTTTCTTAAACCACACCCCATTCTAAAGCACGCAGGGTGTCCAGATTCTAAAGGATAGAAGACCTGGGAAGCATTGACTGGAGCCTCAAATAGGCTTGGTATCTTAGCAAAATGCTTTTAAGTTTCCATAAGCTAGCACAGGATTTTTACACTGTTGTTCACCCAGACTGGACACCAAAGACAAAGCACAGAAACTATTCAACTCCAAATCTAGCTGAGTGAATCAGGGGGCATCCTGGGATTACTACCAGGAGTAGATGACTTGCTGAAAAGTCTACCCATCACTGGGATGACTTCCAAAGGCTGCATTCTTGGGCATCTCTCTGCATCACTCCCAGGTAGCTCACCTGGTCTGGCTAGAGCTGTCTCTTCCTGGAGTTGCTCTTGTTTATAAACTCTGAGATGGGACCCTGTGAATCCCAGAAATTTCAAGAAACTTCTGATGCCTTTTGTTTTATTTTCTTCCTGGGACTGTTAAATTTTATTTACTTCCTGATTATTAAGGAGACTCTTCCCAGCATGGAATGTTTCAATTCAGAGACAATTACATTAGAATAACACTCACTTAGCTCAGAAAAAGCAGCGCTGTCCAGACTCTGGGGTGGAGGCAGTGACTGTGAACTAACACTGCCCGAGTGTGGCGGCTTTCTTTATGTAATCTGGAAGAGCCATGCCTGAACTGATTGCACACCAAACACCGCAGGATGACTCTGAGGATCATTTTCTGTCTCATTGAGCCTGTTAGATAGTAAACAGTGACATTTCCCAAATTCATTCAGGATGGAAGACGGCTAGAAAGCGACACTGGATACAGAGGCCAGTAATTCTGAGAAGCCCTGGATTACAGTTTGTTTATCTGGGTGAGAAATGATGCTGTCATGATCGTTTTTGTACATCTGCCCCAATTATTGCATAAATTAATGTTTCCAGCTCCTTTACCGTCAGCCTAAAGGAATGATAATGAGATCTTGAAATGCCAGGAATGCCTCTAAGAGAGCACTTTTTCCTGAGTCCCAAGCATGGTCAAAACTGTCCAGCATCACTGATACATTGGACTGACTTCCACTGACATCTGGTGATGTTGCAGATTGCCTCTAGTGATGATCCCCAACCAGGCTCGGAAGCCTCTTTTCCAGTAGTTGCAAGGAACCACTTATATATACTCTTATTCACCGTTGGTTTTCTTCCTATTGATAAAACATTATATTTGCCCACATGAGTTCAGGCATATGCGTACCACTGTGAAAGAGTTGGAGGTCAGAGGGCAGCCTCAAGCGTCAGCCTTCACCTTCCACCCAGTTCCAAACCGTCTAGTTATTCTTCACTGCGTTGCACGCCAGGAGTGCTTCCAAGGGTTTTCTTGTTGCAGCCTCTCATTTCACAACACACACACACACACACACACACACACACACACACACACACACACACCCACAATGCTTGGGTTAAAACATAAAAAGTCTAAGATCTAGTTTGGTTCCTTCCTTGTCCCTCTGAATGTGGGTGACAGCTCTATGGTGGGGCAGACTGAAGGGCCGCTGGCAGTAACACCAGGATTTATCTCTATTACTTGTACTGGCTTTGGGGAATCTGTTCTCTTTGGATGGATACCTTGCTCAGCCTAGATATAGTAGGGAGGGTCTTGTACCTTACCTAAAGAAATGTGCCTTACTCTCCCCAAGGAGTGGATGGGGAGGTGGGGTGAGGAGAGTAGGTAGAGGAGATTGGAGGAGGGGAGGGAGTGGGAACTGGGATGGTATGTAAAATGAAAAATGATTGTCTGTTTCCCTTTTAAAAACATAAAATAAACATATAGTGTCTTGTCTGGCTTTGTAGGAGTTCTGGGGATCCCAGGTCAAGTCTTTGGTTTCACAGCAAGTACTCTACCCATTTGACTTCTCTCTGAACCCCACTTGTATTTTTTCTTTATGCTAAACCTTTTTATTCAAATTCATAATGAAAAATATTTCAGCCCCAAAGAAGAACAGTTATGTCATTTGCAGGTAAATGGATGATGCAGCTGGAAAAAAATCACATTGTGAGATAAAACAGTCTCAGAAAACAAATGCTTCGACTTCATAGACACATAAAAGTATGCACATTCTGATGACACAGAAGTAGAAGTGAAACAGAGAAACAAAAAAGATTCAGAGGAAGAAGGCAAGGAAAGGGGGTGAGGAGTCTGGGTGGGGCTTCTAGGAGTATGCACGAATATGATCCTCGTACATTATATATATGCATGAAAATGGCCTAAGCAACAAAATATCTTCATTTAAAATATGTGATTGATCATAACTGAGAAATGACTAGATCCTTCTATAGGTGACAATTTTTGTATTATTGCATATGTTCCTGTTTACATTACACATTTAAATGATAGCATCATAATGCACACAAAAATATCACTTCTTACGACACCTGAAATCATCTATTAGAACCTTCCTTTGGGCAATGCTCTTTATTTGTATCAGAAAATAAGCCTCTTATTTGTCTCAGCTAACAGCCCTTCAGTACATGAAACTGCGACTGTTTCTCCTCTCTGAGCTCAACCTCCAAATCTTCCTGAACCACTTCCTGCATTACGTGATTTCATAGCTGACTCCATCCTAACAGCTTCACTTTACATACTCTCTCGTGTGCAAAAGTCAGTGTTAGAGAGTAGAAGGAAGCCTTCAAAGGTGCTACCTTCTTCCTTGTCTCCAGAACACAGAAGCACCCATCTCCGCTGTTTTCTTTTACTGCATGGGAGCCCTGAGGGCCTGATGTCTGTAAAGCATAGATTGGATCAGGTACAGGATGGAGCAGCACATTTTAGGAGTGCTCGGGTTTCTGGTCACATTGGATTGGCATTGAGCCTTTATCTGTAGACAATGGCGAATAAAAAGCTTTTAAATATAATGAAGCAAACGTCTCATCCAGACCTGCATTTTATTCAGATTTTGAGGTAACTATAGACTCATGTACAATCTTCCTTATAATAACAAAGGACTATGGCTGTGGATGTGGGGTAAGAACACTCACTGTGTAAGCATGGACACTTGCGTTTGGGTCTCCAACATCCAAGAGCACTCAAAAGTCAGGTGTGGTTGTGCAGGCCTTAACTCCAGGGCTGGAGGGATGGGATGGCTGATAGCCTTACTGAGAGGCCTTGTTTTTAAAGGAATAGGGCCTGAGAGTAATAGAAGAGGAACTCAGTGCCCTCCTCTGGCCTCCAACGGGCACTTTTTTCCATCCACACAAATGCACACTCACATATAGAGACACACAGACACAGATTATGACACAGAGAGAGCCTATGAATCTGTTTCTAGAGTTCCCCAACAGCGAGAGCTCACAAAATTGTACAACATGCCAATCAAGATAATGGCATTAAAATAATGAAAACACAGAAAATCTGTCACTGCAGGATGCCCCATTTGCCTTTTAATACTTAGTATCCACGTGGCCTCAAACCCACGTTCATTCTGGGCAGTTACCAAGCAGTGCTTCATCCAATAATCTTACCACCATGATTGTTCCAAATATAACCACACTGTAAATAGTATGGATTGGTCTTTATCATTTAGCATGATCCTCTGTAGATTCAGAGCAGCATGTATCCCGGCATTCACCATACACCCCTTCCTACTGTAGTTACCCTCTCATATTGTAGTTACCCCCTCCCATTGTATTTACCCCTTCCCATTGTACTTAACCCCTCTCATTGTATTTACCCTTCCCATTGTACTTACCCCTTCCCATTGTATTCTTCCCCAGTAGTGTTCCAGAGTGTGCCCATATTTTGTTCATTCTTCATTAAAGAATAATTAGATTACCTATAGTTTATTGTTACTGGTTATGAAAATGATGTAAAATTGCATCCAGGTTTTTGTATGAATACTTTGAAATGTTTTTACTTAAGTGAATACCAAAGAGTATAGTACACAAACCATATGGTGATAGCATAAACACCTTTAAGGAACCAGCCAAAATGAATTCCAGATGTTGGTGCAGGTTCCCATTCTCACTGAGACTTACAAGAGTTCTGCTTTCCCCACATCCCAAACGCACTTGATGGCTCCACTGTTTATCACTTGTGAATTCCTGTAGCTGTGTACTGATCTCTCCCTGTATTTTAATTTGCATTTCTCCACTGCCTAATGAGACCAAGCATCTTTCAGATGGTGATTTGCCATCTGAAGGTCCTTTGGGGGGAAATTCATTTTCCACATCCCAAGATAACTGATTGTTTACTTACTGTTGAGGTTTCAGGGTGGGTTCATACACAGGACACGATCCTTTGGTTGTAAAAGTTGTTTGAATACGATTCCAGCATTGTTCTTTGGTTTCCCTGTCTCTGCTGGAGGAACAATTTCTGATGTGGATGAAGTCTGATTTATTTTTATGGATCTTGTACACTTTGCCAAGTCTTGGGTGCCAAAGATTTTGTGCCAAGATTTGCTTATTAAAGTTTAATGGTTTCAAAAGGTTATTTTTCTCCACTGAACTGCTTTTAAGCATTTTTTAAAATCAGTTAGTGTGAGTTCCCTTTCTGTTGCATTGACCTACGCATCTGCTGCTGCCCCAGCAGCAGGCAAGTTACCATAATAGGGTTGCGAGGAGTCCTGGAGAAGAGCAATAGATGCCCCTCTGCCTTCTCATGCCTTTTTTGTTTTTTTGTTTTTTATTTTTAAAAAGTTGAATTTTTATGGTTCTGTTGCCTTTAAATATACACATTGGGATGACCCTTGTAAGGTAGAACATCTGGCTGGTCCTGAAATGATAAACATTGCTCCTTACTCACGTGTGGTTCTCTGGGAAAAACAGAGCCTCTTCTCACTTCTGTGGTGCAGATGTTCTTTATCTTTCATTTAGGTAGATAGTTTAGTTTTTCATCAATTTCTAGTTTCCAGCATATAAAGTCCTGTCTGTTTTTAGTTTATATTTAGATATAAGTGCTAATTATTAGAGTGATTGCTAATATATGAAATTATTTTTCATATATCTCATTCCAAGTACATCAAATATATTGATACTTTTATGTTTATTTTGAATTATCATTTACTTTAATAATTTAATAAATTATATATTAAATTATACAACACACTTTTCAATTCTCAGAGTATATTGAAGAGTCTTAGATTATTATTTAGGTAATAATTTTGAACAGTCTTTACTTCACTTCCATTTTATGTAGAAAACAATCACTACCATCCCAGTAAACACAGAATATTTATTATTTATTATATTTATCATATTATATTTATTATTCACAGAATATTTCATTTGTTATTATTGTGTGTGTACAGTGTTTATAAGGCCATGTATGTGCATGGTACCCATGTGGAGGTCAGAAGACAACTTTGTGATGTTGTCCTTCATGTGGGTTTTAGGGATCACACTTAGGTCTCCAAGGGTGTGAGGAAAGATATTTTATCCACTAAGTTATCCAATTGGCCCTAGTCATAATACTTCATAGATGTTCTTTATCTAGAAGACAAGTTCCTTCTGTTTTTAGTATTATGAGAGTGTTTTGGGGAGCAAGAAAGAGAGCGATAGTTTGAGAAAATGAACCCAGGGTCTTCTTGCACACACTTGCTCAGAACTCAACAACTAACTTACATCCCTGCTCCTAAGAACTTTCTTCACAAATGGGGGTTGAACTTTAACAAAGACTTTTGTAACATTAATATCATCAAATTTTCCCTTTTATTATGTTAATGTGTTGGCTTATCTTAAATGACTTTTCGATACTTAGTATTATATCAATAAACATATCTGAGAAGAAGGACATCTCATTTCCAAATAGTAAGGAATTGCTTTTACATGCTGATGAATGTTTTGTAAAGATTCTGTGTCTTTATTTATAAAAAATGGTTCTCTCTCTTTGTGTATGTGTGCGTGTGCATGTGAATGAGTGTGGGAGTGTGTGTGTGTGTGTGTGTGTAGAAAGTGCATGTTTGAGTGAGAGTGTGTGGGTGAACGTTTGCCAGGGGGTATGATATTATGCAGATGTTGAAATTCTGTAACATGAAGGCCAGCTTGTTAGGGTATCTGTTCCCACCCAGTACCCCACCCTCGGCAGGTCCCAGAGAAAATCAATCACACAGAGATCTCTATAAGTTATAAAGCTGATTGGCCCATTAGGTCAGGCTACTTATTAGTTCTTATGACTTATCTTAACCCATTATTCTTATTTACACTAGCCATATGGCTTGGTACCTTTTTCAGCTGGGCAGGTTACATCCTGCCTCTTCGGTGGTCTGCGCAGGAATGGCGGAGGGAGCTTCCTCCTCTCTAGCCTTCTCCTATTCTCATTGCATCACCTCTACTTTCTGTCTGGTTTACCCGCCTATAATTCCTGCCTGGCCAATCAGTGTTTTATTAAA
The DNA here is from genome assembly GCF_982192425.1 of Myodes glareolus. Lineage (NCBI taxonomy): Eukaryota > Metazoa > Chordata > Mammalia > Rodentia > Cricetidae > Myodes > Myodes glareolus. The sequence goes on from NC_142030.1 coordinate 108,822,294, forward strand.
ATACATGATTGACAGAATACAGACAATTCTCCCACACCAAAATTCAAGTGTCCTATGGAGCTTTCTTTGCTGTGCAATGGCCTGATTCTCACTCCTGAGCCAGAGAAGAGCCACACTACCCAGAAGGACTCCAAGACTCTGTGGGGGAAGAGTCAGTGCTGCTGCTGGCCTTCAAATCCTGGCTTTGTACTTGACCTTTTCTCTCACCATGTAATGTAATTGCCTCCTTACAGTTTCCAGGGAATGGGTTTTCAGTCTGCGTATGAGGAAAAAATTTTATGTGATATTTGATCAAACAAAACAATAATTTTCCCAAAGTTCTCTGACTTAGGAGATTTCTCTTTTCACACCCCTTTCTTCTGGAGAGCAGCCTCTCATGCTGGGAATGATGCGGAAGGTTTTGTTTGTCTAGCTTTTGGTCTGTTCTCAGCCAGCATTGACTTTTCCAGGTTCCATTTTTCTTCAGCTCCAAGTTTGCTATATATGATGCAGAAAGAAGAGCCCAAACCTTCCCTGCTAATATTCTTCTCAGATCTCAAGGCCCCCATCATATCTGCTCACGTCTCCTCAGTCCTCAAATTCTTCTTGTGCTCATCTGATTTATGAAGTCTAGAATTTTCCTTGGTATTTAGTGAGAGGAATGTTCAAAAACTACGTCTATTGTATCTCTCCTGAACCCATTGAAATTCAGCATTTTGTTGGTCTACCATGCACTGAGCACTTCCAGGAGGCAATTCACTGAATGTTCTCTTCGGTATATTGCATCTCGCAAAGGCAAAGGGTGTACCTGAGAAATAGTTCAACAATTAGAGAAAATGCTGTCTGCTCTTGTAGAAGACCTGAGTTTGGTTTGCTTCACCCACACCGGGCAGTTCACTATCACTTTTAATTCGAGCTCCAGAATATTTAACATCCTCTTCTGGCCTCTGTAAGTACCCACATGCTTGTATGAGCAGGCATACAGACAATTAAAGAACAAAATTCTTAAAAGAAATGAAAGAAAGGTAGAGGATCTTGTCACAGACCATCGGATGGAGCATGAAGCATTTGTGATTACATGCTCATGTGTAACCAAATTTCCAATCTCAATAAGCTTGGTACCTTCCTTCAGTATTTTAGCACATTGTCTGAGCAGCCTAAACTTTCTAAAGGAGTGTAAGGTTTTTAATGTTCTAATGTCAAAATAAGTGAATCTGACCAGTGAGAGGAGATAGTTTTGCTAAAACCATAGAGTTGAGAACAATAAACTCAAATTCTATTTGATTTATCTCAAATGATGACTATTTGACCTCAAAATAGAAGTCTTCTAGTCCAGATCTCTTTGCCCTATATTATATTTCCTACCTTTAATAGAAGAGAAATTACGTAGTTGATTCATTACTGAGTGGAATATAGCTTTGTTCATTCAGCATTGTTAGAAAATGACAAAAATGTTTTTTGTAGGACCATGGATGCCTAAGAAGCCTGGTAGACCTTTACCCCAGTCTCCCAACCTTCTCTTTGTTTCTCCTTTCATCATCAGCTTCCAGAGTTAGCTGTGTGACTGTGGTCATACCTTTCTATTGAGGTGCCTTTTTCGTTAAGAACAGAATCATTCATAGAAGGTATTTAAACTTTCTTTTATTAAGATTCTTCTTGATAGGTGTGTATTTGTGTGTATGATTGTGTGGGTATGTGCACATGAATGCAGGTATATTCAGAGAAAGATAGAGGATACTAGATCTCCCTTAGTTTGAGTTAGAGATGGTTGTGAGCTGTCCAAAGTTGGTACTGGGAAATGAACTCAGGTTTTATGGAAAAACAGTGTTCATTCTTAACTTCTGAGCTGTCTCTTTAGGCATCACTAAACCTTTTACCTTCTTTTTCCTATGACATGCTCCATCCCTTAAATAAATGTTTCAAGAAACAACATGTGTGGATAAGAAAAGGAAAACATAATCAATAAAACAATTATAAATGTTTGTAGAAAGTTATTCGTTGTTTAAATAATTTCTTTTTAAAAAAAATTCCTTGTTCTTATGTTGAAAAAGAATTGGAAGTGATTATAAATATCATGTAAATTATCAGTCGCAATCTGATTTTTTCCCCGAACTTTCTCCAAAAAATAAGAAAGGAGTGGGGGGGGGGAGGGAAGGAGGAATACTAACCAATTTCTTGGAAGAAGCTGTGTGTTTCTCATCAATTAAAAATATATGAGAATAGAAACCTTATGCAGTCTTGCTTGAGAAGTTTGTTTTTCCATGGAATTGGTTTATTTAACAGGAATTGATGTTAATGCTGTTTGTTTTGGCCCCTTATCTCCTGTGAATTAAATGTTCAACAGATTTTAAAGACAAATAGTAAAATTTATGCTCCATTATTTTATGCCATTTCTATTGCTTTCGAAGCATATGTACACATATTAATTTATTTATATGCATTTAAATATATGCAATTTTAATATTTGGTGATTTCATACATGGATATATGTTTTGTTCTTTTTAACATAATACTTTAATAATCATTTTAGAATTTCTTGCAATGTTTCTTGATCATAATCACCTCCTCTCCTCTTCTAACTACTCTGAGATCCATCTTTCACCTTTTATCTTCCAGATTCCTCACCTTTAATTTTGTTAATTAGCCATTAATTCCAATTTGTGCTTCCCATAGAATCATGGTTGTGAACACAGTTAACCTAGGGGTCATGACCTTAAAGCAAACTGATTATCAGGATTTATCAGCTGTCAACAGCTTCTAAGTTAAGGCTGGGGCCTTGTGAGCCCCTCTTGTCTTCATGCAAGAACATTGACAGGCTTGATCTTTGATCTGAACACTGAGGTGTGATTCAGTGCTTGAACAGATCCTAGTCTATGCAAAGTCTTGAATTCAACCTGTAGTATGACGAATAAATAACTAATATAAATACATACATTAAAGGATGCAAGCAACACCAGATTCTTACATAGAGCACTGAACTCTGTGTGGTGCATTTTTCAGTCACACTATTAGTACAGTGTGGGAATGGAAAAGGGCTGGAAAGGCAGCACAATGGTTAATGGTTCTTGCTGCAAAAATATGAGGTCAGGCATGTTAGAAACCCAGAACTCACCTAAAAACCCGGACAGCTCTCAAATACTGATTCTCACCAACTCTGTGGGATTCCATGCCCTCTCACAGTCTTCTAGCCTCTGAGTGCACCACACACATGTGAGCATATACTTACAGATACATACTCCTATAAATAACATTTTTAAAAGCAAGTATTATTTAAAAAAAAAGAAAAGAGAGAAAGGTAATATGCACTGACTGTAGACTCCACAATGGCCAAGACACTTTCAAGTAATCATTTAGAAAAAGCTTTCAAAACAGACAATATTCACTCCGATTTACACTCAGGAGAAAGATGAGAATTTGAGAGATTGAACAGCTTGCATAGTGCTACAAACTAATGGAAAAAAAGCTGGATTCAAGCAGAGTTTTAAAAAACAACTCAGTGTTCTGTCAAATACGTTAAACTTGTTGATCTCAACAGCCAGCATGAGTTTAATAAATATGCATCTCAAGATTTGAGAGGAAAAGGAGAATGAGCGGAAAGTAAAATCTCCTTGAGGTGGAAGATGTAGGATACCCAGGGTTTTGATGCCTTTAGAGTAGAAATGTCAGACTTGACAAGAGTCACAAACAGGACTCTCAACCCTGAAAGTGTGAGTGTGTTCAAGACAGAGAGGCGTAGGATCCCGATGGAACCTGTCATGATGGGGTTGACTTATAAACTGAGGAGAACACAGTGGGTCCAATAGGTGACAGTGGATGAGAGTCGAGGACCTTCATGAAGATCAACTGGGAGCCAGGACAGTTCTTCCGATTAGAATCGAATGAGGATGAAAGGGGACACTGATAACTGGAGAATTAATCCCCATATGACAGTGCTGACTCTGAGACAGAGAAGAATGGCTTACATGGCTAAATGATCCTAGGACCCAGGGTGCAGTGTGATGAAGAAACCTTTCATTTCTGTGGACTCTGAGCACAATATTTTTATAGTCTAATACCCAGTTTTAACATCAGGAAAAAGGGACTGTCTGGAAGACACTGATGTTTCTATAAAAATGGCACTGTGTCACAATATCATGCAGAAAAAAATATATGTACAGCCCTGAGACATATAGACTGTGAGTTGCATTCCTTGGATTTAATGTGTGGCCCAAGATAGTTCTTCATCAAACATGGCCCAGATAAGCCATAAGAGTGGACATTCATGTTGGGAAGGATCTGACCCTTACTAGGCCCCAAATCCCTCTATGTTAACAATCTTATATAATGGGTATACCTTTGAAGAAGGAGGGAAATGGAACCATGGGAGCATATTGAATCAGGTGGTTCATCAAGGTTGCTCCATTTGGGGGCATACATTGGTTTTGAACCCTAAAATACAAGACTCTTCCATTCCATGCAGTCAGACAGCAAGTTTTGTGTTCTGAGAGTCACAGGTGAAAACAGCCCAGCTACGCCTGTCATTGCAGGTGCTTTCTGCTGGAGGCTGAAAACCCTAAGTAGGTCAGGTACAAGCTCCCTGCAACTGCTGCAGACTGTGCGGCCTTCTGCTTTGCTTATGACATGAGGATCTTGGCTTCTCTGCTATCTTTGTGTCAATCTGGGTTGGTTCCTTGCGAACGCAGTGACTAATGTGCCCTCCATTCAGTCTGAGCAACCCACCCCACTACCCCCCTTTTGAATCAGAGTCTGCTTTCTGAGCAGCACCTTCTTGTCTTTAAGACTCCACAGTATCTTCTAGAATCTTCAAATACTCTAGTGCAGTGCAGGGTGTGTTCTACCATTTGTACAAAAAGAAAGAATGAAAATGCAGGAAATCAATGGATTTCAGTGGCCAATAACCTACCAAATCCCTGGTTTTAGGAACTGTGGAGAAACTGAGATCTCAGAGCTACTTTTGCTGCCTATTTTTCAGCAACTGAAAAAGTTTATAAAGGAACAGAAAGTTGATAGTTCAGTTTCTTTTAGGCGAGGCTTCTGTGATGTCTGTCTCTTTCCAATATGGCTGATACTTTCCAAAGGCAGAAAACAGAATTCATTTTAGTTTTCAGTTATTTTTATTTTTTTCATGTGGTGATTTTAATGAGAATAACTCTCATCGGCTCATGTGCTTGAGTACTTTGGGACCCAATTCATGGAACTTTTTGAGAAGAATTAGGAGGTTTGGCCTTGATGGTGGAGGTGTAGTATTGCTCGAGGAGGTATGTCCCTGGGAGTGGTCTCTGATTCTTCTAAAGTCCATATCATTCCAGTTGGTTCTCTCTCTCTCTCTCTCTCTCTCTCTCTCTCTCTCTCTCTCTCTCCCTCTCTCTCTCTCTCTCCCTTTCTCTCGTGGTTGTTGTCTCAATATGTAAGCTCTCAACTACTGCTCCAGAGCCATGCTTGCCTGCCTGATGTCATGACTGTCATGGACCGAGCCACTAAAATTGCGATCAAGTTCCCAATAAACTTGTTCTTTCATAATTTGCCCTGGTATGGTACTTTTAAATATCAGTAGAAAAGTGACTAAGACAATTTGTGTCTATGCTGTGTGTCACTTGTGTGGATGCCTGCAATAGTCAGAAAAAGGTATTTGATTGCCTGGAACAGGACTTGCCAGTACTTGTAAGCCACTCAGCCTGGGTGCTTGAAACTGATCTCGGGACTTGAGGAAAAATAAAAAAGCTATCTTAACAGCTGAGTGATCTCTAAAGCCCTGAGCACAAAATTTGTTGAAATTCTCTTTCACAGGTTGGGATGTTGCTCAATTGGTAGAGTTCTTAATTAGCATAGAGAACATCCCTTTATTTAATCTCCGACACTCCATAAACCAGGGAAGATGGGGTACACTATAATCCCCAGCAAAGGGAGGTAGAGATAGGACAGTAAATTAATCATGATCATCTTGGGCTATATGGCTAATTTGAAGACAACCTGGGAAAATGAGACCCCGCCTGAGAGGAAAACAACTCTTTCACCACTGTTTCACCCAACTGGTTCGGGAGAATTATCTGTATTCTGTCAAACATATTTTAATAAAACGCTGATTGGCCAGGCAGGCAGAATAGGTGGGAAAGTCAGACAGGAAGTAGAGGTGAAGCAAAGAGACTGGGAGTATTCTGGCAAGCAGGAAGCTCCCTCCGCAGTTCTGCCCAGACCACCGGAGAGGAAAGATGTAAGCTGTCCCACTGGAAAAGGTACTGAGCCATGTGGCTAACATAGAAAAGGATAATGGGGTAACATAAGTCTTAAGAACTAATAAGTAGCCTGACCTAATATGCCAATCAGCTTTATAACTTATAGAGATCCCTGTGTGGTTGATTTTTCTCTGGGACTTGCTGGCTGTGGGGTACTGGGCGGGAACAGATACCCCAACAAGCAGGCCCCCTCATGTTACACCCAACTTTCTGTGACTGGGGCAGACGTCTGAGATAAGCAGCTTATGACGAGAAAGCATTTACTGTGCTCAGTGTGGGCATTCCTCTTGGCGTCTTGCCCTACTCACTCAGGTATCTGTAAGGTAGCACATCACACTGGGAGTGAATGGAGGAGGAAGCGTCTCACTTTTTGGCTGAGAAACAGAAGAGAGACATGAAGGATCTTGGTGTTCGGGGCAACTCCTTCCACTACTGTTTATAAAAGAGCTCCCACCAAATCTTGTCTCTTCAAAGTTCAATACTCTCTCAACAGATTCACAATAAGTACCAGATTTTAACATAAAACATGTTGGAGGACACCTTAGGTCCAAGCACACAGGCAGACTCCTTCTTTACAGATAGCACCAACTGTGGTCTACATGGCAGTTTCCAAGACTCACAACAGAGAGATATTTCCCCTCTTCCTCGATGTCTCTATTCTCATAGCCCACAGTCTCTCCTTCCTTCTCTCACTGGTATTTCTTCTGAATGAAGATTGGTTTTTTTTCCCATACATTTTTGTCCATTCTCCTCAATTTAGGTGCATACAGATCCTCTTGATAACTTGTGTTTCTGAATGCTGCTAATGACATAAGGCTTGACTGTGGTGTGTGTGTGTGTGTGTGTGTGTGTGTGTGTGTGTGTGTGTGTAAATCAGAGACAATCTTGAGTGCTGCTCCTCGGGTTTCTGTTTTGTGGTTAAGGCAGAGTTTTTCATTGACCTAGGACTTCATAGAGTAGGCTAGGCTACGTGGTCAGAGAGCTCAAGAGTTCTGCCTGCCTCTACCACTCATCTTACGTTTCTGTGTTTACAAAAGCAGGTTACCTTGTTGCTTTTTATGTGTGTTCTGGACACTAAATTCAGGCCCTTATGCTTGTGAGATAAGTGCTTTCCTTACCCAACTTCCCATCCTTCTTACTGCCTTGTAAATCCTCCACCTTCCTAACTGCCATAGAACTGACGTCTCTAATCTGAGAGTTCTGTACTGACTGTAAGAGCTAGTGCCCCCCCCCCCTCCACAAAGTGCAGGCAGTCTGAGAATTGAAACAGGGACCAGCAATACCACTCATGGATATTCATTGTATATATTAAATGGTTGGGAAATAACACAGTAAATAAAACAAGATTTTTTTCTTTTTCTTTTTTTTATTAATTTATAAATATTTCCACTTCCTCCCCTCCTTCCAATACCCTCCCACTCCCCCCACTCCCTCTCCACCTCTCTCTACAGTCCTAAGAGCAGTCAGGGTTTCCTGCTCTGTGGGAAGTTCAAGTTCCTCCCCGCTCTGTCCAGGTCTAGAAAGGTGAGCATCCAAACAGACTAGGATCCCAAAAAGTCAGTACAAGCAGACAAAACAAGTTCCAGTGCCATTATTAATGGCTTCCCAGACAGCCCTCATGTCAGCCACATTCAGAGAATCCAGTTGGATCACATACTCGTTCAGTCAAAGTCTAGCTGGCCTTGGTGAGCTCTCATTAGATCAGACCCCTTGTATCAGTGGGTGAACGCACCCTTCGCGGTCCTGACTTCTTGTTCATGTTCTTCCTCCTTCTGCTCCTCATTTGGACCTTGGGAGCTCAGTCCAGTGCTCCAATGTGGGTCTCTGTCTCTATCTCCATCCATCACCAGATGAAGGTTGTATGGTGATATGCAAAATATTCATCAGTATGGTTATGGTCCAAGCCCAGTTCAGGCACCCTCTCCTCTGCTGCCCAGGGAAAATCTGGGGACCTCTCCTTGGACCTGGGAACCCCTCTAGAATCAAGTCTCTTGCAAACCCTAAAATGGCTCCCTTAGTTGAGATATATACTTCCCTGCTCCCATATCCATCCTTCCTCCCTCCCCCCATCCCATTCCCCCAAGCTATCCCCAGTCCTCCCCTTTTCCCTTCTCTCTAACCATCTCCCCTTACTTCCACCGCCCCTCCGGTGCATCCAAGTTTGCCTGGCAATCTTGTCTACTTCCAATATCCAGGAGGATAACTATATGACTTTCTTCAGGTTCACCATCTTATTTAGATTCTCTAGGATCACAAATTATAGGCTCAAAGACCTTTAATTATGGCTAGAATCCACTTATGAGTGAGTACATACCATATTCCTCTTTTGGGATCTGGGTTACTTCACTCAGTAAAGCGTTTTCTGTTTCCATCCATTTGCATGCAAAATTCAAGATGTCATTGTTTTTTACCGCTAAGTAAAACTCTAATGTGGATATGTTCCACACCTTTTTTAACCATTCTTCTATTGAGGGGCACCTAGGTTGTTTCCAGGTTCTGGCTATTACAAATAGTGCAGCTATGAACATAGTTGAACAAATACTTTTGTAGTATGTTAGGGCATCTCTTGGGTATATTCCCAAGAGTGGAATTGCTGAGTCCTGAGGGAGGTTGACTCCCAGTTTCCTGAGAAACTGCCACACTGATTTCCACAGTGGATGCACAAGTTTACATTCCAACCAACAATGGATGAGTGTTTCTCACTCCACATCCTCTCCAACATAGGCTATCATTAGTGTTTTTGAGTTTAGCTATTTTGACAGGTGTAAGATGGTATCTCAAAGTTGTTTTGATTTGCATTTCCCTCATCACTAAAGAGGATGAGCATGACCTTAAGTGTTTTTTGGCCATTCGACGTTCTTCTGTTGAGAATTCTCTGTTCAGTTCATTACCCCATTTTTTAATTGAGTTAATTAGTGTTTTAGTGTCTAGTCTCTTGAGTTCTTTGTATATTTTGGAGATCAGACCTTTGTCTGATGAGGGGTTGGTGAAGATCTTCTCCCAGTCGGAAGGTAGCCTTTTTGTCTTACTGAGAGTGTCCTTTGCTTTACAGAACCTTCTCAGTTTCAGGAGGTCCCATTTATTCATTGATTCTCTTATTGTCTGTGCTACTGCGGTTTTACCTAGGAAATGGTCTCCTGTGCCCATGTCTTGTAGACTACTTCCCACTTTCTCTTCTATCAGGTTCAAAGTGGTCAGATTAATGTTGAGGTCTTTAATCCATTTGGACTTGAGTTTTGTGCATGGTGATAGATATGGATCTACTTTCATTCTTCTACAGGTTGACATCCAGTTATGCCTGCACCATTTGTTAAAGATGCTGTCCTATTTCCATTGTATACCTTTGTAACATGAGGGTCGGCTTGTTGGGGTATCTGTTCCTGCCAGGTACCCTACAGCCAGCAAGTCCCAGAGAAAATCAATCACATAGAGATCTCTATAAGTTATAAAGCTGATTGACCCATTAGTTCAGGCTACTTATTAGCTCTTATAACTTATGTTACCCCATTATCCTTTTCTACATTAGCCACATGGCTCAGTAAGTTTTCCAGCGGGGCAGCTTACATCTCTCCTCTCCGGTGATCTGGGCAGAACTGGAGAGGGAGCTTCCTGCTTCCTAGAATACTCCGGTTTTCTTTGATCCACCTCTACTTCCTGTCTGGTTTTTCCACCTCTTCTTCCTGCCCGGCCAATCAGCATTTTATTAAAATACATGATTGACAGAATACAGATAATTCTCCCACACCCTACCTTTACCTCTCTTGTCAAAAATCAGGTGTTCATGGTTTTGTGGGTTAATATCCGGGTCTTCTATTCGATTCCATGGGTCGACTTCTCTGTTCTTATGCCAATACCAAACTGTTTTCAATACTGTAGCTCTGTAATAGAGTTTGAAGTCAGGGATGGTAATGCCTCCAGAAGTTCCTTTATTATATAAGATTATTTTGGCTATCCTGAGTTTTTTTGTTTTGCCATATAAAGTTGATTATTGTTCTCTCAAGGTCTGTGAAGAATTTTGATGGGATTTTGATGGGGATTGCATTGAATCTATAGATTGCTTTTGGTAGAATTGCCATTTTTCTTTGTTGATTCTCCCAATCCAAGAGCAGGGGAGGTCTTTCCATTTTCTGCTATCCTCCTCAATTTGAATCCAAGAACACATTAGAAAAATTATCCATTATGATCAAGTTGCTTTCATCCCAGAGATGCAGGGCTGGTTCAGCATACACAAATCTATCAATGTAATCCATCATATAAATAAACTGAAAGATAAAAAAAATATGATCATTTCATTAGATGATGAAAAAGCATTTGACAAAATTCAACACCCCTTTATGATAAAGATGTTGAAGAGATTGGGGATACAAGCATACCTAAATATAATAAAAGCTATTTACAGCAAGCTGACAGCTAACATCAAATTGAATGGAGAGAAACTCAAAGCCATTCCATGAAAATCAGTAACACGACAAGGCTGTCCACTCTCTCCATACCTCTTCAATATAGTGCTTGAAGTTCTAGCAATAGCAAAAAGACAACATAAGAGGATCAAGGTTCCAAAATGGAAAGGAAGAAGTTAAACTCTCATTATTTGCAGATGATATGATAGTGTACATAAGTGACCCCAAATACTCCACCAAAGAACTCCTACAGCTGATAAACACCTTTAGTAATGTGGTAGGGTACAAGATCAACTCCAAAAAATCAGTTGCCCTCCTATACACAAAGGATAAAGAAACAGCGAGGGAAATCAGAGAAACTTCACCTTTCACGATAGCCACAAATAGCATAAAATATCTTTGGATAACTCTAACCAAGGAAGTGAAAGACCTACTTCACAAGAACTTTAAAACAAGAATTTTTAACCCTTGTGATTACAGAGATCACTTCCACTGAAGTATTTCCAAGCCTGTGCATTTAATTACCCACCATAATCAGGCAGGGGCATGATGGAAACGACTTGAATTTGCCACTTGAACAACATATACTCACTGCCAAATATAACTTGTCTCCCCTTAGTCTACTAAGCACCTGGCCATATGGACTTCCTGAGTCTTTCTTGAGTGTCATTAGACTATATGTAGTATGATTTTATGTACCTTCACAATGAAAAACATAATTTTCCCAACATAATTCTTGTTGACAAGTGGGGATCAGGTTAAAGCATGGAGGATTTAGGCTCAACAAACCTGACTCTCACAGAAGGGTGGATCTTACAAACTCATTCCGTTGTGCTCATGTTTTTTTTTTGTTAATTTCATAACTGATATTACTCTAGAACTTGCAGTATTTGACTACATTATGGTACATGATGTTGGAGAAGTCTTAGTTGGAATATTATTCTTTCTTTAAAAATAAGGAGAGGGAGGAGGAGAGGGAGTGGGGAAGTGGAGGGTATTGGGAGGAGGGGAGGAAGTGGAAATTTTTATAAATAAATAAATAAATGAAAAAAGAAACAAAAGCCAAAAAAATAAGGTTTACTTTCTGTTTTTTGTGTATGTGTGCATAAGTGGGACATGTGTGCATTGTGCTGTACATGTGGAGGTCAGAGATTGCCCTTCAGGAGTCAGTTCTCACCTTCCACCTTGCTGAGGCAGTGCTTTCCCTATTCTTTCTGCACCCGTGATTCACTCCCAGCTACCTTGTAGATGATTATCCTTTCTCTGCCTCCTGTACCCCAAAGTAGTGCTGGGATTGCCAATACATGCCATCACATCTGGCATTTTCATGGAATTCTGGGGATCAAACTCATGTTGAAAAGCTTATGTCCTAGGTGCTAAGCCCTCTTTCCATGATCTAAAACTGATTATTCAACAACTGTGTACACAAATCTGTGTCTGCAACTCACTGCTGCTCTCACTCTCTGTCTTCATACTCTACACTATGTACTGTGCTCACTATACTCTTCCTGCTCAGTGACCGGTGATTACATTTCATCTCCATCCTAGGAGTTGAAGGCAGCTAGGTAAGGTAAGTTTGGCCCGTATTCATAGTATTCTATAAAATCATCAAAGGATATGTAATAAAAATAAAGAATAGATAAATAAGATAATAATCTTGTGCAGTGTTACTATGTGCTTAAAACAACGCCTTGTCGTTTCTGATCTTCCTGCTTTAATCTGTGAAGTAGCAAATAAGGAGAGCTATCCAGGAGCTCATGGTGAGGAACAGTAAACATGTGAAGCAAGCCCTCAGAAGAGATGATATTTGACCAGTATTCCATCAACATTCCTAATAGTCATTATTCCTATTACCTTCTGCATTCTTTTGACTTGCATCTAGTTTTATTCTTTTTGTCTGTGTGTAAGATGTGGATGCATGTGCATGAGTGTGTGTGCATGTGTGTGAAAGAGGGAGAGAGAGAGAAAGAGAGAGAGAGAGAACGGCCAGGGTTCAGAAGAACCTTCAGGTGGTGGTCCATTGCTTCCACTTAGTTTAAGGTGGGTATTATCCTTGTTCAGTGCTGCAAAGGCCAGGCAAGCAGACAGGTGAGGTCTAGGAAAACCCACTGTCTCCAGTTTCTCTCTTGTCTCCAGTAGGAGAGTGCTGGGATCGCAAACGCTGGCCCTGAGGAGCAGACTGTAGGACTTGAGTTTGCAGGAGGGATGAGTTTAATGTGCACACAGCTGCAGCTCTTTACTCATTAGTGGGAAGGTCTCAGAGGATGCCCAGATCTCAGGGATCTCATAGAGTGTGTTTGCTTCAGCATGTGAGATAACAGGAACTTTTATTTTAAGAGAGGTGTGCACATGTAGGCACATTAAACAGTAGAACACATTTAACAATGTCAATGAAATGCAAAACATAGTCACAGTTGATATATGATTTTCAGATATTCATTTTCAAGTCTTTATTATCTGATGACTGGAAAATGGGTCCAGTGTTCACATAAAACTTGAAGACTGGGGTTGGAATTCCCATTAAGTTTGCGGCCTTTCCATAATCCCAACCTTCAGAGAAGATTCACAGGGTGAACTGGCTAACTGAACCAGCTAAATTGATTTAAACTGAGTTCAATTAAGAGATCCTGTTTTAATGTATGAGAAGAGAGAAATCTAGGAAGATAAATGGCTTAAATTGCTGACCTCCATATGAATGCACATGAATAAAAACCACACACACACACACACACACACACGCATGCGCACACACACAGAAGAAGAGAGAGAAGAAAAACAAAACAAACAAAACAAAACAAACAAAACAAAGCCACTGAAGATTTTATATTCTTATTCCTTGCCTCTTGGTGTCCCCTTACATGGACATAATAGAGGGCAAACATAGTGGACCCTCAGACAGCAGTGGTGACAGCCCTGTGCTCATGTGCCAGCAGGATAAAGGTGTGCTTTTCAGCGCATCACCATCTGTGTGATGATTGTTACTGATCTCACAGCCTCACTGTCAGGAAATCTGCAGAAACAACTAAACAATGGGGAAAACAAATTGTAAGACCAAGCATTCAGATGGAAGAGGCACTTCCTCACTTGTGTATCTTGGGCTAATAGAAAGTTACTAGGTGGCACATACAATGTGCTGTAGATAAACACTGGATATTGAGTAGCGCAAAATTAACTGAGGAGACAGAATATCTGTTGAATTGTAAGAGCCTTGTCACAATGAATCAAAGAAAACTGAATTGTTAGAAAGGATTGTGCAAATGCCCACACATGTGTTGTGTTGTATCTTCATCTGTGACTGTGTGCCCATATAGGTCAAAGGTCATAATATGTGGGTGTTGCTCCTCAACAGACTCTAAAGTCGATTTTTCAGACAGAGTCTCTCATTGAGGCCTGGGGCTCATTTAATAGGCCAGACTGGTGGCTCAGGGGACCCAGGGATTCTTCTCTTGATCCTTTCCTGATGATGGGTTTACAAGCCTGCCTTCTATAATGATGCTAATGATTGACACAGGTTAATATGCTTACATAGCAAATACTTCCTTGTCTGGATTATCTCCCCAGCTGAGAGGTCTTTTGCTTCTACAGCAAAGACCATGTATGCCCAATACCTTTCTCTCCTAGAGTATGAAAACAATTGATATTTGAGGAGCTGCACAGAAGAATCGAGCATGATATGCATGCCTGAGGCCTCAGTTCATTCTCAAGCACTCTAGAGGTAGAGAGACAGAGAACAACATACAGAGACAGAGATAGGAGAAGAGACACAGGGGTACAGAGACAAACACAGAGATAGATGGCGAGAAAGAGAAAGAAACCTGGGGTCACTCTCCAGTATCCAGGATAGGCAGAGGCAGAAACAGTGAAAGAGATAAACACACAGTGACTGGGCTTTAATTTCCAGTACTTGAGAAAAAGAGAGACAAAGATAGAGACAGTGAAAGAGAGACAAACTGACAAACTGACTGACTGACAGACAAGAAAGAAAAGAGAAACATGAAAATAGAAACCAAAAGACCTGGGTCCAATTTATGGTACCCACAAAAGACAAGGATGGGGAGATGGAGAAGGGAAAGAGAGACAAAGAAGAAGAGACAGAGCAGAGGGGGAGACGGAGGAGGAAAAGAGAGACAGAGAGGAAGAAACAGATCAGGTCTGGTTCATTGTAAGTACCAAAGAGAGTCAAGGAGGTAGAAAGAATCATGATTCTTGTTTTACAATTTGCATGCTTTTGAGTCAGCAGAACTGCAAATTACAATAAAAGAGATCTTGGTATGCCCCTGGAGCTCCTTCCTTCTTATCACCTATACTTGAGTTACAAAGTGGCAGATCCCACAGAACTCAGCAGCAACAAGACCACAAAATCATCAAATTGGTGGCATAAGAAAATCTCCAGATGAGTTATTGTAATGATGCCCAGTCTAGTGAAAACGATTGCTGATGTCCGTGATCACCTGTCACAAGCCTCACTGGCTTTCACTGCCCTACTAAATGGTAGTACTTTGTCCTCATAAACACATACACATCTTCATTTGATTGACTGAAATAATGAAGAGAAAGTAGATAGTTTCCTTCATATAGCAATTCCTCTCTCTACATATGGGCTCTCCATATATGTATTTAACTGATTGTGAATTGGAAATATTGAGAAAATCTTTCTGGATAGTGGGATGTATGACTGTCTTTATAACACTAGGGTTTTAAGGTAGAAACATCACTGGTTTGGGGCTATATAATGAGGTACCGTACCTCCACAGATATACTTGTAAAAAACAAACAAAAGCTAGAGGTTGCATCTATATTAAACATGCTTCCTTTCCTCTTCTTTCCCCACTTCTCTTCCTCTCTATTACTCACATTCCCAATATGCTATAATGATTATTCATAAGAATCTCTATTTGATTAGGTACTACAATTAGTGCAAAGATTATTGAAAATGCACACCAGAATGTGTGTAGGGTTTTCTAATACGTGAGACGTGTATGTGTATATGTGGTAGCATGAATATGGCAGGATAGATATATAGAAGCCAGAGGGTATTCTAGTTCTATTTCTGTGCTGACCAAAAGCAACTTTGGAGAGAAGAGGGTTTATTTGTATTTGCAACTGAAGTCACAGACCATTATTGAAGAGAAGTCAAAGCAGCAACTGAAGAAGGAACTCAAGTGCAGGGTGATTGTTACTCCACACAGTATTCCCTACAAACACAGCAAAGAGGAATATCAGGACTCATGGAGTATATGGCTTGCTAACTGATGTGAAGACATTGTTACCCTCAGATAACTTTCTTCTACAGTTTTAGAGCACCTGCTAGGAACAGTGTTGCCCATCATGATCTCATTCTTCCTATGTCAATTAACAATCAACACAGCTGCCCTACAGTCATGCCCATGTGTTCATCTGATTTAGGCTTTTCTCTCATATGACTTTAGGACAGATGAAAATTAAAGTTAAAGAAGACAGAGGACCAACCCTTTTGTGTTAGTTCTTCACCTTGTTTGAGAGAATATCTCTTTGTTGTACACTGCTGTGCATGACTCTTGCTCCAGTCCACGATCTTCTGAGAATTCTTGTGTTTCTTTCTCACATCTGACCATCAAACAATGTAATTCCAGATGTGCATTTCCACATCTGGCTTTTATATGGGTTCTGGTAATCCAAATACAAGACCTCATGCCTGTGAGGTGAGGGTTTTATACACTGAAACATCTTCCCTGTCTGCTAACACATTTTGTGGTAATATTGAGGCATTATGTAAAGTACATGAACTCCCGACTGAATTGTTATCTGGGAATCACTACAGGTATGGAGGGACAATGTATAAAACAAGAGATACAGATGTTAGTCTCAAACCCAGACTCTCTGGGATCAGATCCTACAAACATAAAAGGAATCCTTCATTGCCTTGGTGTTTATTGCTCACCTTCAAGAAGATATCAATACCTGGGAATGTCAGCTTGGAGCATCACAGTTGGAAAACAGCAAAAAATCCATAGCAATGGCAAGTCAAAAAACATAAAGAAAAATTAAGGGGTGTGCTTGAAAGAGATTTCAAAATATTCACCAGCATTTTGGACCCAGGGTTTGATCCTAGCACTGATATGGGGTTTCCCTCTGTATGCTATGAATACCATTGGTTAATAAAGGTCTGCTTTGGACCTATAACAGGGCAGAACTTAGCTAGGTGGGGAAAACTAAACTGAATGTTGGAAGAAAGGAGGCAGAGTAAGAGAGAAGGCATGTAGCCCTGCTGGACACAGATGCTGGAAATTTACCCAGTAAGTCACAGTCTTGCGGTAATACATAGATTACTAGAAATGGGTTATATTAAGATGTAAGTGTTAGTCAATAAGTAGCTAGAGCTAATGGTCCAAGCAGTGATTTAAATAATATAGTTTCTGTGTGGTTATTTCTGGTCTGTGCTGCCCGGTGGCTGGGAAACAAACAAGCAGCTTTACTACAACAATGCAAGTCTAACAAACAATGCACACAGAGACAAACACATACACACACAGTAACATGCTTTTTCATTTCCTTGCTTCCCAGACCCAAGATACAGAACTATATTAATTAAACACTGCTTGTCCAATGACCCTAGTGTATTCCTAGCTCATTCTTACATCTAAAATTATCCCATATATATTAATCTGTAAATCACCACAAGGTCGTGGCCTACCATCATGTTTCCAGCAGACATTTTTCTCCTTCAGCAACTTCATGGCATCTCCCTGACTCCATCTTCTTTCCACTTCTATCTTCTTAGAAATCCCACATTACTCTATTCTGCCCTGTCATAGGCCAAAGCAGGTTTACTCATTAACCGATAAAAGCAACACATATACAGAAGGACCTCCCACATCAGGTACAGAAATCAGAAACGCACATAGACAGACTGCATCCCAAGCATTATTATGGGTTCCCTTTAACATATCATCTCACTTAAGTGTAGAAGGTTAAAAGTAAATCTAGATAAAATTTTCCTTTATCCTTATCTATAGATTCCCTCAAATTTAGTACAAAATGTGTAAATCTAGATAGAATTTTTCTGTATCCTTATCTATAGATTCCCTCAAATTTAGTACAAAAGGTTATTTAACTCATTTCTTTACTGTCTTTAGTCTTGTTCAACACAAACACCCAACTGTCTACAGGTTGTACCAGCATAGCCATGATCCTGATGTTTGAGCTCACACAGAACTGCAAGTTGGCGTTGACACTATTGGCTTTGTAAATGCCTGCACCATGCTGCTCACTTACTCGAGGCCTTTCTCAGGGGATGATGAGTTTCTAAGTCATGCATTATAAGTATAGTTAGTGGACCAGTAGTTTTGGCTCATGTCAGCAATCGTGTCTTCATGCCTGACATTCATATCACACTGCTTTATCTCCACTGTACCATTTGCGAAACAGAGAAGCCTTTAATTGCTGAAGTTAAATACAACCATGACCTCTATATCAGTTTCATTCTTTCCAAACACCGAGCTCCCAGATCTCTCTATTACTACTGTCAGAATTAAATATTGAGGAAATAGAAACTATGGAGGAAGAAAGTGACCTTTGAGTTTTCCGTTGCAGATATTAAAGACTCTGCACAGGCATAGGACCTAGTCTAATCCCTGGAGCCACTTTTCAAAGAAATGTAAAACAATATATGTAACCCTCTCTATAAAATAGATGAAGAAACTGCCAGCTAAAATTGCTCAATAATGCAGTAAAGATATAAAATTTTCCTCAGGGGACTATTACACCCTGGTCTCTGGGTGACTTTGTAGATAAAAAGAGCACAGGACCAAAAACTAAGTGGTCCATCTACTGGTTTTCTGGCCTCTCCACAGGCAAGCCAGAGTGGTTTGATTTTAGGGGGTATGTTGAAATAATATAAAGCAAAGTTGCACAGGCAGACCAGAGAGCAGTAAGAAAGCTACATTCAGTATGTCTTTCTCTCTGTCCTTACATTTATTCAAACGAGGAGCTGGCCCAATGTTTTCATTTCAATGTAAAATCTTCTGCCTTCGAGCAAATCTGCTCACTCTATGTGTGCCATGAATGTGCCTCCCATTCCTGGGGCCTCTGTCCTGAAAAACACATTTAACTTCCCAGAGTTTCAATCCACACACCTAAAGCTTTTCCTAATAATGTTACGCACCTCAGAAGACTATTTTGAGGATAAATGAGACAACTTTGAAAAGGTCTGAGACTCATGCCTTCAATGTCCATGATAAATGTTAAGTCAAGGAACCAGTGCTACAGAGACTACTCAGAAAGGAAAGTGCTTGACATGCTAGCTGGAGAACATGGGTTTGAATCCCTAGGACCCATAGAACTGTGATATATAGCATTTATTTCTAACCACAGAGTACTTGTGGCAAAAAGTGAGGCAAAGACTCCTCCTGGAAGTTCACAGGCCAGCAAGCCTGGTATACACAGGACACTGTGACACAAACAAGGTGCACAGTGGACAAGGTCTATGTTTGCCCTGTTTGTCCTCTGACCTACACACACACACACACACACACACACACACACACACACACACAGACACACACCATACCACACACACAGCAGAGCACATTTGGCACTGGAGGAATTTTTTATATAACTAGAGTCTAGACACCTATGGAATGTGTATGCTACTTTCAAATACAGGGATCCAAAGCTATATTAGCATGCTAAGCAACACAACAAAGATAGGGAACTTGGAGGAGAATGACTGTTGTGATCAAGAATATTCCATATATGTGTGTCTTGTGCAAGTGTACAGTTGATGTACAAGATACATTTATGGAGATATAAATGTAAGAGTTATTTGCTGCAGGATGCAGTAAAATATACAGCAAAGTATAGTGATATTCTAGTACCAGTTTACCCTCTTGACCACACCTTCAGTGTGGGTGGAAGTCATGGTGAAGACAGGCTCTTTGTTGATATATCAGATGATATCGTGAGAAGAAGCACCCATGCACAAGGCTTAACACCACTTTCAACCCATTGTTTTATACAAAAGGACAGAGATATCCATCTTCATGATAGTTTGGTACTTTGAGTAAGATTGGTTTAGTTTTTTATTTCTTTGTATTAATACACTGAAATGTATGTAATGGTATCTGAAAGTCTCCTGATGGCTTAGGAGGTAACTCAACAATTGAAACATTTTTTGTTTAAGGTAGAAGACAAAACTCTTAATACCTGGAGCCCAGATAAATGTCAAGTATGTATGGCAGCCCATCTTTGCTTGCATCCTTTGGAAACAGGTAAGGGATTTCAAGGAGACCAGCCATATAGGGAAGTAAGGATTTCAGAGGCCCTGACTCAAAGAATAGTTGAAGAATGATTGAGGAAGATTGTCTCTCCCATCAGCTCTGGGCCTGTAAACACATATGAACACCAGCTACTCGCAAGTGTACACACAAACACGAGCATATTCACACAAATCACACATACATACTCAAAAGTGAGAATAAACAAATAAGTCTCTGGGTATCTTTACTCTCAAACAAACCAGACACCCTCTTTCCTGGTCACTCTGTGGCATTCAGGAATGCTCTGCATTTTGACACACATGCAAAAGCAACTCTTCTTTCAATACACATATATTCATATACTTAAGCAGTTTAAACATTGATATTTTTCCCATACAAGAATATATCTTAGTAAATTTCTCAGATCAGAAACTGAAATTTTTCATTTCTTTTAAAGAAGCATGATATCAAATTGTGTGGGCATATCATAATTTCTCTCAATCTCTGCTCAACTAATGGGCATGTAGGTTGTCACTAATTACTACTATTAAAAATAGTATGAGCTGAAGAAAGCTCAGACAGCAATGTGTTTGCTATACAAACCTGAGAACCAAAATTAAATTCCAAGGTAAAAGTCTGGGTTTGATGTCAATGGTTGTAACCCTAATTCTGATGAGATAGAGGGGTGTCTCTGTGCTTGCTAGACAGACAGAATAGTCTAATTCATGGACTGCCTATCTGTGAGAGACTCTCTTCCAAAATCTAGGGTAGACAGCACCTGATGAACAGCAGCGAAGGTTGACCTTTGACTTCTACATGCACATATGTCTATAAACTTATACAGATAGATAATAGACAGATGAAAGACAGACAGACAGACAGACAGACAGATAGATTGAAAAAATAAATATGAGAGATGATAAATGACAGGTTAGTGTCTTTCCACACTTAACATTATACAAATATTTAAATGCATATATAAGAAATTCTGGAAGCAAGATTGATGAAACAAAACACACATGGATACTGATCATACTTGAACATATTCAAATTTATGGCCTCAGGTTCAGAGAAAGACTCTGTCTTAAAGAAATAGGTGGAGAATGAAAGAAGAAGATATCTGCACCCTCTCCAATCCATTTCCCCTGTATACCCTATATACAGGCGTACAAATTCTCAGTTGTAACAGGAGGAGTGGGTCCTTTTTTTTCTGTCCTGGCAGCTCACCAGCTTACACCCAAAATAATCACACAGAAACTGTATTTATTTAAACACCGCCTCTTATTGGCTAACTCTCACAGAGTAGTTTAATCCATCTCCATTAATGTGTATTGCCACTTGACTGTGGCTTATCGGCTGAGTCTAACCAGTGCCATCTTGGGCAGGAGAACCAAGGCATCTGCCACACTTCCCCTTTCCCAGCCTTCTGTTCTGTCTACTCCATCCACCTAAGTGTTGCCCATTCAAAAAGTTTAATTTCTTTATTCAACCAATGAAGGCAACACATAGACAGAACCTCCTACGTCATCAGTAAACTTGCATCTTTCCCATTCAGCTAAGCCAGCAGGCTAGTAATGCCCAAGGATTTTCCTGTTTCCACTTTGATAATGCAAGAACTACAGAGACATATTACCTTGCCCAGCATTTTTTACAATGATACTGGGAATTGAACTCAGGTCATCATGCATGATGATATGAGGGAATTACTGACTGAGTGTGAAGGATAGTTTTGTTAACCTGACATACTCTAAAATCTCCTGGGAAGGGTTTATTTATGGTGAATTGGCTAGATTAGCTTTACCTGCAGGCATAAGTGTGAGGAATTATTCTGATTATATTAATTGAGGTTAAAAGATCTATGGTCTGACTGCTGTGGGTGGCATCATTTCTTAGCAGCAGAGATAGAACCTATAAGACAACCCCCACAAAACAACAACAACAACAAAAATAACAAGCTGAATACAGCCATGCACTGGTCTCTGCTCTTGACTGTGAATGTAATGTATACTGTTTCTTTAGCTCCTGGAGCTGCGACTTCCCTTCTATAGTGTACTATAAGCTGAAATTATGAGCTTTTAAAAATAAACCCTTCCTCAAAGCTACTCTTGTCAGAATATGGTATCAGAGCAGCAATAAACAAAACTAGGGCATCATGCTACATCCTCAGCTTTGACTCATAATTTCCTTTAATTTTCACAGCAAATAGTCTGATATGTTTCTTTTTTTAACTGTATTAAGGAGATACTGGCTGAAGCTAAGATCATTTATATTTGCTTTTAAACTTTTACTATGAAGAGAAAAACATTAGAACCCACATGCATATTTCTTTATAAAAATGCAAAATTTATATGTATTATTGTTTGGCCCACATGTAATGTCCTTTCACTGTGTGTGTGCACTCTGAGTATTTTTTGTATATACAGAGGCCAAAAGAAGGAACTGGGTCCCAGAAATTGAAGTCACAGACAGTTGTGAGTCAGCATGTGGGTACTGGGAACTGAATTTGGATCCTCTGGAAGAGAAGGCAGCACTCTTAACCCCTGAGCCATCTCTCTAGTTCCTTATATGGTTTCCTTAATGTCCTCCTAATTATTTTACCTCTTTCCCAGTCCTTGCCAATTTCTAGTCCTGTTGTCTTAAGTCTGATGTGGAGAGTGTAATTACTCTATTCCCACTCTATAACAAAACATCCAACATCGCATATGTGAGATCATTAGCTTTCTTGTCATGGCAACTATCAAAGTAATTATCAGATAGAGAAAAGTTCTTTGAGGGGCTTCAGCTCATAGTTGATCTCCCCTGTTGCTTTGAGACATTCCAAGAAGGAAAACAAAAGGCCACTATGATCCTATTATTTGTATTAAGGTCACATGCTCCATGACTGCAAGATTTCTAACTAGGTGGCACTCCTCAAGGCTTCCAGTACCTTCCAACAGCACTATGGTTTGGAACCTAACTTTTAAGACATGGGCTTTTGAAAACATCCCAAATGCTTCAAAGTAGTATATACAATAAATAAAGTTTTTTTTTTAACTTCATAGTCAGGAAGTCCAAGTTAAGGCAGCTACACTAGTTTTGTGTCTTGTGAGGGCCTCATGATGGCATCTTGGGGAAATGCAGGCAATATGGAGAGATGGCAAATCAGGAAGCTGGAACCTGGTGCTGGAGAGGGGGAGTCAGCACTGCTCTATTATAAGGATTCAATCTTGAGAGCTGGGACTACATAAAAACCATTTAAATCTCCTTGTAAGACAGTGCCTCAATGGTCAAAATATTCCCCTGAAGCTTCAGCCTTCACCATTCGCCACCACTCAGGTAACTCTACTGAGGCAGGGAGTTTTCATGAGTAGCTTAGAAACCTTTGATCACTAACTATATTTAGCTCTCCAGCAAAGTAATATTCCTCCTCAACAAAGTAACCAGTCACTCCACCTGAGCTGCTGGGAACAACAATTTATCAAACCTTAGCCAGTTTGTTTTGTGGTCAAACACATCCCAGAATGTACTGAGAACTAGAGGTAGTACACCAATCCAGCCTGAACTGTATGCATAGTTGAGTGTGTAAATGTTTAAATCAGATGCATTGTGGGAAAATGCTATATGTCCATTGAGCAAAGAATTGTGTAACCTATTGATCAAAACAGAAAACTACCCACATGTTGCCTCTTAGCAAAGAAACACCCTGTTTAGGGAGAAACCACCAGGATCAATAAAGAAAGCCAGTCTAGAAAAACCTAAATTTTTGACAAGGTGGGTCTGGGATGAACCCAATCCAAACCTCAGTGAATATCATTCATCATGACCTAAGTAGCACCCCTTCAGAGCCAATATATAGCCCAAGATATAAAACCACTAGAGATGACCGTCATACTTCACGGCACTCATGAACAGCCTTGTACAACCCTGAAAGTCTTCTGGTTTTCTTAGCGAGGTGCCATGGGAAGCTATGTGTGTGATCCAGGACATAGAAGTAACTTTCAGGTTACAAGTGTGAGCAGGCATGGAACTCTTACTACTTATTGTTTATTTCCTAGTCTGCTTTTCTACTGTTTTACATGTTTTTTCTTATTGATATTAGATTTTCAAAAACATTTTGTGCTTCATTTTGGAGGTTGGCATAATATACCTTCCTCTTTCATATGTCAATGAATGTAAAGAAGGCATGTGAGCATTTAACCCAAGACTGGTAGTTAAAACAGAAGGGGGGGAAAAGTCTTCCTTATGTATTTGACATAATGTTAAGCTTGACACGTTAAGTAAACCAAATGATTCTTCATCATTCTGCCAAGAATTCAGCACTGTGGGTGGTAAATCAGTTTTCTTTAAACACATATTGAAAAGTAAAATTACAAAGTCAGGAAATGAACGAATTAATGTTGCTATAAGCAGAACACACCTCGACAAAACAAACTTCACATTAACCACTAATATATAAAATGCAGGTTTTTGTAATAATGGATTACAATTATAACAATATAATAACAATAATTATGCCTGTTAGCAATATGATTTAAAAACCCAACATTTGTATGCAGTCACTTATATACATGCACAGTGTCTTGGTGGAGGGAAAAATGGGAAATCCAGGAAGTCAGTGGTTGATTCTTGCTTTTACCCACCCCCTACAGGGACAACAACCCTGCTCATCAGTAGGGGAAGGGAAACATCACAGTTTGCCTATTGTAGCTTTCATCCCTGCTCTGACATTCAGCTGCCCGGTGGTGGTGGGAAGGGCAGGACAGTGGATGGTGACCCCATCTCATGGGTGAGCACTGTCTTCCATTGCAGGCAGCAGTGGCAGCAGCATTGCAAGGCACTGCCTGCAGTAGTTTCACTACAGTGGACAATGGAAGGGCAAGAAGAGACCACCTTCTTCACCACGGTAGGTGAGGAAGGCTGCCAGATCACGGGTCCAGATGCATGAGATTCTGAGCTACAAAAAACTAGGGGAGGGGCCCAGAATAAAGGAGCAGGAGGAGTGATGTGGAAGGAAGGGGGGGGAGGAATATACTTACATTGGTGGAGAGGATTCCCTCCTGCAGGGAAGGATGCTGTAAGGGTAAGGGTTAGGGGTAAGGGAGGAGAGGGTTGGGAGGAATTGTAACAGTGGTCACATAAATCTTCATTTATATCAGGTCTCACCTCAGCAACTGCGTAAATCGGAGTGGAGGATTTGTTCATGTAAACTGGGACTTAGACAGGAGCGCCAAAGGAGTTGAAACAGTGTCTGTGAGTGGGTTTGTAAGAGAAGGCAGAGGGACAGACATGATGGAAGGCTCTGTTGCCTCCTGGGCCAAGGCAATGGAAGGATGGGGAGGAGGCAAGTTAAAAGTACAAAAGAGAAGGGACATTATGCATCCAGTCCATGCAGCACTTGTCCAGTGGGAGAGGCGGGGAAGACTGAAGGGCAATGCAGGCTGCTAGCACCTGCCTCTTATGATCCAAGGCACCTACACTGTGATCTGCGACCTGGTTGTCTTGCACATTTGACAAAATGCCAGAGTTTTTCCATGCCACTCTGAGGATGCTTGGCAAGTGGGAGCAGGCCACCTCTGTTCCTACAGTAGGTGGCAAAAGTAATAGAGGTGGGTGGCTTGTCTCTTACCTGGTCGGTGAGCTAAGGGTTCCTGTTACTGCTTCCCTGGCTTCTGGGAAGGCAGATTATGACAGCTCTGTGCTATAGGATGACTTTCTAGATGTGGAACTTTGTTGACTAGGACAGGCTAGCCAGCGCATGCCCAGCTGGCTGGCAGGTATTTAGAAAGCCTAGTGGAAGACTGTGCCCAGCAAGGCATCTTATGTAAAGGAGAACATCCTTTGCAGCCAAGGTCTTAAGCAATGTCACTAGTTCTTTATACCATCTCTTACTGGCCGTTTGCTGTCCTCCCCTCCTCCTCTTCCCATCCTCCCCTACTTCTCCTCTTTCTCTTCTCTCATCTCTCTTTCTTCTTTCTCCTCCTCATCTCTCCCTCTCCCCCTTTCTCCCCCACTCCTCTTCTACATTTCCTTTTCTGATTTGAGTTCTTCTTTAACCTGCAACACAGTGTTTCTTAGGCTAGGAACGTGGATGTGAGCCTATGTCCTGGGTTCGACAGACCGAGCCATCTGTGGGGTCCAGACAGTCATAACAGGGAACTTTTACCATGGATGGGATATTCTCTGAGTTTGAGTAGGTTAGAACATGAAGGAGTAGTAATTATAACCATGGTGTCCAAGATTTTTCTGGCCTAGTACTCTCATAAAATGCCTGATTATGATTCCTCGGAGTAGGGGATTCCCCATCAGAATTCTAAGTCAGCCTTGGATGTTGTTGGCGAAGGCTGCTCATTTGTTCCAGCTGCTCAGACTCGAAATAACCACACAGAAACTGTATTAACTAAAACACTGCTTGGCCTATTAGTTTATGCTTATTTCAAGCTAGCTCTTACATTTTAAATCGACCTATTTCTATTCATCTGTGTATCCTCATGTTCTATATTGATATGGGAGATCCCTTAAAGTTAAAGCCGCCTCTTTTTTTTTTATTTAAACAGAAAAGGGGAAATGATATGGGAGGTCCTTCTGTGTATGTGTTGCTTTTGTTGGATAATGAATATAGAAACTGGCTTGGTCTGATGGGGCAGAGTAGAGTTAGGTGGGGAAAACAAAAGTGAATGCTGGGAGAAAGAAGGTAAAGTAAAGGAAAGCCATGTAACCCCGCCAGAGACAGACACCGAACCTTGCCAGTAAGCCACAGCCACACATGCTGATACACAGATTAATGGAAATAGGTTAAATTAAGATGTAAGAGTTGGCCAATAAGAAGTTAGAGCTAATAGGCCAAACAGTGATTTAAATAATACAGCTTTTATGCGGTTATTTTCGGGTCTGAGCTTCCGGGAGACCAGGAAACAAATGGCCCCCTACTACACTCTATCCTCTCAATCATTACTCAGAAGGTTGAAATACCCACTCTACCCAACTATGTGCTTATTAGAGACAAACAGCTACAGTTTTCAAGGTTCAGATAAATTATACTCAGTTTAGCCCATTAGAAGAGTCTGAATACAGTTTATCCTGCACACAACATGCTGTCTTTAGTCAAACACAATTTGTACCTGCCATGCAATGGAGGGCCACATCTTCCAGACAAACAGAGTAACAACTTCCTTAGTGCATTTCAGAAACCCAAAGCAAGGAATGTGCCTTGCAGGGGGTGCGGACAGGAGCAACCCACTCTGTCTATACTCACACAGTGCTGAAGAGTCTGCTTTTGTTTGTTATTTATTAGGTATGTATATGACGGTGGGTGTTGGTTTGGGTCAGAGTGTGTCCTTGGGTGTGTCACAATGTGAGTGTGGAGGTCAGAGGACTACTTTGTGGAGTAGGTTCTCTCTTTCTACCTTTTCCAGTAGGAGAATTTGAGAGATAGTATTTAGTCCACTGGACTTGTACAGAAGACACTTTACCTACTGCACATACTTGACAGCCATGAACCAGGTTTTTAGCAAGGTATCATATTGAAATGATGAAAGTGGAACTTTGAGGGGAAAGTGATTTCAGAGCTTGATCTTGACTGCAGACTAAGAACTCCCTGTCAGCATGATAATAGCAACAATTAGTTGAAGCTTCAGGAACCCTGGCCAGTGCAGGCACTCAAATTCCTGAGCTCAGAATACTACTCTTCTAGAAAATTTTGAAGTTATAAAATGTGTCATCTTTGTATTTTGTTTTGTAAATGATATCCTGTGAGATACATCATGTCCTGGGGTCTTCACAGTATTTGATCTTTGGATTCAATGTCACCTTGATGTCCCAACCACTGATGCCTCACACTCTACCCACCTCCCTCTTCTCACATCCACACAGTGTATGGATGGTGCAGACCCATGCATACAAACAGAAGCACACATGCGCAGAAACACAAACACACATGCACACACACACGAGAGTTGATCATGGTCACACATTTAAGTGGCATCATCTTATAAATAGAATATATAAAAGAATTATACTTGCCTAAGCTGTCAATATTAGATCCTGCAGTCAGGCAGCTCCCTAGAGGCAAGTTTTCATCAACTCTTCATTCAGGCAATATGTCTTGAAGCAGCAGTTACAAGCGCTTAGACTTGTGAGAGGGCTTGTGGAAAGAGGAGTCTAACTTGTCCACTTGGACATGACAGAGCATTGAGGACCTGACAAGAAGGTAACCTGGTATCTGATGAACAACTTGTGTCTACTTGCCAAAGTTCAAGGGATTTTCAGCTACCTGCCAGTGTCGGTACTTCCTCCATGCTGACCCCTTTCCTGCAGGGTGTGAACACAAAGTAATAAATAACCAATAACCGTCAATGGCCAAGAGATAAGGTGAAGTTATGCAATTTAAAAAATTTGTTATTATTATTATTATTATTATTAGTAGTAGTAGTAGTAGTAGTAGTATTTGTGTGTATGGTGTGATGTGTGTGCTGACATGTATGGAAATCATAGGACAACTCTGAGTAGTTGGAAGTATCTTTACATTGTTGCCTTGTTATCATGGTATTCTTGATGCCAGGCTTGCACAACAAATGCTTTTGCTTTTCGAGTCATCTCAGTGAGTCATATTTTCTTATTTTTGAACACATATATCTTTTTTGGTGCTAGACTCCTCTATTACATATTCAGTTCATATCTAGAAGTAATATAGATATCAGAACTTTTCACTGAAGTCTCCAACTAGAGGGTTTTAATTCATTACACAATACTGCATGCAAAAAAGCACTTGAATAGGTTACTCTCAGTTACCTGAGTATATTTGAAGTCTAACAATAGACTTCTGTTTTTTATTTACTTCAATAGACACATATAATTTCAGGATGCCCCAACAGGTTTGCACATTTGTTGTGAGCTCATAGGAAGTATCTGTCTGCCTCATCTTCCCATGAAATTTTGTGTACTTCTGCAGCTACTGTCTCCTGTCCCAAGCACAGGGATCCCCATTAGCACCCACAGGAAAATCTGCAAAACCTGGTAACACAGAGTGGAGACTGCACTCTTAAGCTTATGCATATGAAGGAGCCAGATTCCTATGCATATACTTTACTGTGTTTGTTCCTGGAGGGAAGGCAGAACAATAAAGCAGAGCCATATGTCAGGATTGTAGACTCAAACTGGCAGCTGAGCTTGCATCCACACTGGAGAAAGGTAAACAGAATGATGGGGTTCATGAGAGAGTCAGTGAGCAAGGCCAACAAAGAGCAGAAGGGAGGAAGGGAAGATCCTGGAATGCCTGTCACCCATGAGGCCTGGATCAGGTTATCATCCTGACAGTGGACTGATGTCCTTTTGTTTTGTGTATAGTCACATGCACACATGAATCTCTGTGCATGTGTGTGTGTGTGGCTGTGTGTGCGTGTGTGCGTGCTGTATGTATATAGTTTTTGTACTTGTTGGTGTGTGTGTCCACACATGTGGAGGCCATAGATCAACAACAGCTGTCTTTCCTCTGTGGCTTTGTACCTGACCTTTTGAGACAGTCTCTCACTAAAGGTGAAACTTGTCAGTTAGACTTGATCAACTGGCCAAGGATCTTCAAAGATCACCTATTTGTGCATCCTCTCTACCACCCAGCCCTGGAATAAGAGGCATGTGCAGCCGGACATGAAATTTTACATGGTATCAGGGATTGGAACTGAGATCCTTCCGGTTATATGTCAGGCAGTTTATCTACTGAAGCCCTGTTTTCCTCGGTAAGTCCCTGAAGCAGACTGTAAGAATTTAGGTTATTCTCAGAGGCCACTCACATACATTGACATTCAGAAGTAGGTCTGTCTGATTGCATTCTCCCCAAAGCCTCTGCCTTCCAAGGGTAAGTGTCTCCCTTTATTCAGTGCATTACCATTCAGGGAACTTTTCCATCTGTCCCTTCATTTGATCTTCAGAAAAGCCCTTGCCAGTGATCACCCACACCAAAAGGGGAGCCGAGGACACAGAGGGAGCGAAGAGCCAAAGTTCATTATCGATTCATAAATGTGTCTCCTCTGATCTCCCGTGATCTCTAACTTGTCTGGTAAATGAATGGACTGGAAAATGACTGCGTAATCAAAGTGTGGTTTGTTCGGGGTGGTGCTGCATGAATAATGCAGAGAGCATCAACAGCACGGGATGGAGCACTTAGGCAGGCCCTTGATCAGATGCCTCTTATCATCTGGCTGGCAGACAATCAGAAAATGCAATGAAATCTGGGCAAATTCCATACGCAGCTTGGGGAAGGCCATAGGGAGCAATGAAGGAACACAAAAAGAGAGAACTCCTTAGGGTTCGGCGTACATTTGGATGCCTAAGACGTCTGGAGACACATTATGGAGAAAGGCATTCGTGTAGTGCGCACCTTAGACCGGAACCAGAAAGTGTATGCCATCGCTGTGAGTTCAGATCAGCTAGTGTCCTTTCTGGCTCTGATAAGGGTAGGTATGACAGGTGAGTTGTCTCATGAATTTGCAGCCTCTGGTGATGTATAGGTCCAGGTCCGAATCTGGAGGGCAGCCAGTGAAGTTTCCAAGTCTATGTGTCCCAGGACAAATAATTATAGCAGGAGTATGTGGTTATAAATAGAAATAGAGTCATTTACTAAGAAAGTGAAAGCAATCTGAGAATGGAAGAGACTAGAGATTTGGGAAGACATCTGTTCCTAGAGATCTGGGCATGAGGCTCATGACCCTTCAGAGGTCATTTGCATAATATCTACCTCTTCTACATTTGTTTATCATGGGATTTTTCTCAGTCATCCTCATTTTTTTTCTTTAATGTATTCTAAATGGGCCTGAGTTTCTACTCCTTTCATAACTGACTTTCTTATTATGTTTTAATTACTCACTGTGTTACATATGTGTGCTTGCTTTCCTTTGTATGCTTGTGTGTGTGTGTGTGTGAGTGTGTGTGTGTGCGCACGCGTGCGTGAGAGAGAGAGAGAGAGAGAGAGAGAGAGAGAGAGAGAGAGAGAGAGTTATATCCCTCAGAGCATTTCTGGAGGTGAGAGAATAAGAGAATGATCATGTGGGTCCTAGGATCCAACTAAAGTCTTTAGATTTAGTGTCAAGCTCCCTCAGCTGCTGAGCAATCTGAACCAGCTTCTTTTATATGTCAATCTTGAAGTTGCTACCTCCGTACCCTCCTGGCGTAGCTCAGCTCAAATCCATTGTCTGTAATAGTGAGAGACACTGATGTTTCTAATGGGCTCAACATCACCTGAACCTTGATACATATGTGCCTCGCTAGAATGTTCATCTGATTACCCAGAGGCATGATTGCTTTGTTCTCTCCTTGGAGCTTCAAATAATTTTCCTCTTGGTTCAGGCTCCAAAACTGATGTGGATTGCTGCAAACCATGGAGAAGCCACACGACTGCAGCAAAACCAGCAGGGCAGCTGTTGGAAGAAATAGCAAACACTCCAAATCCAAGGCCCAACACTGACTCACTGGTGCTGACATAAACACTTCCGTGACACTCATTCATCTTCTTTCCGGCCCTTCCTCACATTCATCACACACAAGTTCCTCCTTGCAAGTAGTAGCTTTCCTTTGTGACTTCACAGTTTCTCCAAACTATAAGCTCTGAGTCACCACACCATGCCTATTCTGGGCTTTCCATCACTGCATAATTTGACACATACATTGCTGAACCAATACCTCGCACTGTGTCCCAGGAGACATTCCTGATGGAGAGGCATACACAGAGTGACTTTCCCTAGCCAGGCCAATGAAGCTAGCCTGGCTGGAGCCAGTGAGTCCCAGTGTTGGGATGGCAAATGCATGTTGCCACACCCAGATTCTTATACATATTTGTTGAGACTCAAACTCAACTCCTTATGCTCTCAAGATAAGTGCTTTACAAACTAAGCCATTTCCCCAGCTCCCTTTGAATGAGTTCTCAGAGATGAAATGATATCAGTTGACTTGAAGCTTAGTGCAGTTAATGCTTCACTGGTGTTACTTTTTCTGTCTCTGTTCTCTTACCGCAGACCTACCAGGATGAAGGAAGTTATTAAATGCTTTAAGGACAAGCTTTGTTTTTCTTGTATTTGGGAGAACAGAAAGAAATAATAAGAAGGGACATGTACAACATTCCTCACAAGAAATTAATTAAAAGCCCAAAGTCAGCTTCAAGTGCATATCGCATTTAAAGCCTCCCTAGGAAATGTGAGACCATACATCAAAATTAAGGAAGGGAAAGGAAGAAGGATGAAATGGGGGGGGTGGAGGAAAAGAAGAGAAAAGGGAAAGGGGAGTAAAAGGAAAGCACCAGTAGAATGAGAAAGAAAAGAGAAAGTAACTAAGGCACCTGATTACAGTTTTAAAAGTAATGCCAGCCCCAGTGAACAGTAACATAGTTACTGTTATTGAATACTGTGCCTCCTCCTGCATGGCAGTGACTTCCCATGCCTTCTGAGTCCTCTGCCTACTTGGTGCTGCATCACTGTGTTAATGAACTGCAGCAGATGCACTCTTAAGTTCCTGGTGACTTTGGAGTTTTCCTAGAACGACTTCAACTTCACACAAACATGTGTAGTCACAGCTTCTAACGTTGCAGGAGGCTTCTCTCCTGAGGATTCTGTGTTTGTATACTAATACATGCCAGATTTGGGAGGTCCTATTACAACAGCATCAAAGAAATGGGCATGCCTCTTGATAGAATTAGTCTGAGATTACTCTGTCTTCATCCTGAGTCATGAATATTTCACAGCTGTATAAGTTTCACAGTCAAACTTGGTTCTCAATTCCAATATTTGTTATTGCCTTTAAATAATAACCCAGGGTAAAATAAGGCAAGCCACATCTTCCCATGTTTAATTAGTCCTTTGAGAATTGTATCCATTGAATTTTGATTAGATTTACCAACTCTCCCTCCTACCTTTTCCTGGATCTCCCCTTTCCTTGGACCTTCTGGACTTTGCATTGCATACTTTTTCTTTTTTTAAAAAAAGATTAGTCACCAGGTATAATTTATGCTGCCTTTATACTTTCAGATGTGTGTCAGCCACTGGAACATAAATGAACTGTAAGGACTACACACACACTCACGAGCACACACATAGCAAACAAACAAGCAAAGGAACAAACATCAAGAAACAAAAATCAAGAAAGGAAGGAAGGAAGGAAGGAAGGAAGGAAGGAAGGAAGGAAGGAAGGAAGGAAGAAAGACAGACCCATGTTGGGACTTTGGCTATCATGAGCTTGTCTATGTCTTTTGTATGGCACAGCTGCCATGAGTGTATGCAGCTGCTCTATTCTGTCCAGCATACACTCTTTCATTGTCCCTGGCTCTTACAATCTTTCCAACACCTCTTTTCAAATATCTCTCAATATGAAGAGGAGAGGTACTATAGAGATATCTTAGTCTCCCACGGTGTTAACCTCTCTGCATGATCAGTTGTGGGCCTCTGTGCTAATCACCATCTATTGCAGAAAAGAGAGCTGCACCAATCTGAGCATGTAATGATAACTCATTAGTAATCTGTTTAAATCCATAATCATTTAACAGAGTGATGAAAGTAAGTTCCATGACCTGTGACCTATCCAGTCATATCTCTGATTGACGCTAATAACAATGTCAGGAATGGATTTAACTTGTATAATTGGATTTAAATCCAATTAGAAAGTGATTAGTTACCCCCATTGTACTTGTGTCACTATTGAACCAATAGGCATGTCTTGTCGTTATTATAGTTCTCAGGTTTCCCGAGGTAGGTTTGATGCTTGCTCTTCTCCTCTGGTATCATGAAAAGCACCAAAGTACCCCCCAGCACTCCAAAAGTTATATAGTAAGGATGCGGTATCCAGGTGAGCAACAGTCTGATGTCTCCATGTTCTGTGAATTGAGTATGCTGTGTCTTAAGCAATAAGGTTTTACCATCAAGTTCTGGAAGGTAAACAAGAGCCTTGACAATAATCTGAAGTTTTGGGAAGAATCTGTGGGATGCTACTAGCTAATAACTCCAAATGAATCAAGCCATTTCTGGTACTGAGTTTTTATTTGTTTCTCTGGGTTGTCTAGTAGGGGTATTGTTGCCCTGCAATGTGACAATTCCACATAAACTCTTGTATATGTATATGATGTAAATGTAAATATATATGTATATGCATTTTAGAAAACTTCTAGAGCACTTGGTTTACACATTACTTTCTTGAAAAGTCTTTTTGTTAGTTAACCTTCCCCGTAGTCCTTCCTCGACTCTGCCTTCAAACTCCCACCCATTTAACACTTCCTGTGGCATTATTCCCTTTTAGTCCTTTATACCCTTGTTCTCTGTCACCCCTGCCTGGAAGTACTCCTCCATACATGAACCCTTAATAATTTCCTGATCTCTCTGGATATTGCAAATGGAACACAATATTTAACATATAAAACTAACATCCACAAATGAGAAAAAGTAGGAGATATATCTATTTGTTGAGTCTGGGTTAATCAAGAAAATGAAACCTGTTGCTGAATGTGGTGGTGCACACCTGCAATCCTAGCACACAGGAGGCTGAGGTAGATGGATCAGGAGTTCAAGGCCACGAGTAGCTACAAAGTGATTGGAAACTAGCATAGACAACATGAGATCCTGAGTCAAAGGAAAATAATGAAGGAAGAAAGGAAGGAAAGAACAGAAGAAAGGAAGGAAGGAAAGAACAGAAGAAAGGAAGGAAGGAAAGAACAGAAGGAAGGAAGGAAGGAAGGAAGGAAGAAATAGAAAATACAAGTGCTTAGTTTAAACCATAGATCTTTAGATGATTTCAGTCATGTA
This sequence comes from Myodes glareolus, assembly GCF_982192425.1. Lineage (NCBI taxonomy): Eukaryota > Metazoa > Chordata > Mammalia > Rodentia > Cricetidae > Myodes > Myodes glareolus. The sequence continues at coordinate 108,856,892 of NC_142030.1, forward strand.
TTGTAAATCTATTTACACTTTAAACATTTTCTTCTTTTGCAGCGTCATACATTTGCATGTGTACTTTGACAGCATTCCCGCCCAGCATTACATCCCTCTCACTGTCACTGAACTTTTCCTTCTCACTTGCCTGCATGAGCATGGATTTGGAATTATTTGCTCTAGCAAGCACAATTCACCCATGGTTACATCATTGATGAATGTAGATTCTCTCCCCAGAATCTACTAAGAATCTATGTCTCCCCAGGAAGTACTGGGGCCTTACGGATACTCAGACCATCCATGTTTAAATGTGAGCTGGCGAGGAACAACAGCCCTGTCCTGTGTACCCTGTGCTGTGAGTTTGGGACAGCAGCAACATCCTGTATAAACAGTATCACTTCTCGCAGTTCTCTGCAGGCTCTGGCCTTACACCTCCCACACCATTTCTCAAGACAAGACATAGATGTTCTGTTTTGGGCTGAGAACTTAAGTCATGTGTTCTCAACACATTGCTATCTCTGCACTCACTACAACCTTGCAAATATAAATCTACTTGGTGTATTTGGAAGCTCTCCTCTCTGGTCCTTCTCAGACCGCCTTATCGAAAATTTCACTTCCCATCACTTTCTACTCCCAATTTCATGTTTGGAATTTTCTTCTCTAACAATTTGATATAAAATCTTATTATTTATTTGATTAATCTGTTTCCTTTACTGACATCCCACAAAGAAGGAGATCCAATGCCATGAGTCTCCAAAGTTTGAAACAGACAGATACATTTCTCCATACATTTTGTTGATATTATCGCTATTTCCGTTTACACTGACATGGACCGAAGGCTGCACGCTCAGGGGGTTTGAGAAAAAGAATCTGTCTGCAAGACGAGAGAAAACAATACTCAACCTAGTATGGACTACTAATTTAATGAGTAGTGAGCTTTATGCAATTTCTAAGAAAAAGAAACTCTTGGCCAGGAACAGAGATCCCCTTCCTTAATCTCTGCTACTCACATACCCTTGGTGATCTTCTCTCCTATTCTGCATTCAAGAAAAAAAAACTGAGTAAAAGCAGTGATATAAAAGGTGAATTCCAAGGCAGGTGCAGGATACCTGAATCAGAGTGCAGGAGCTGCTGGGTTTTCATGCACAATCACAGTTATCAATCATTGGTTTATGCATCTGTTGTTGCTGTTTCGTAGTGAATTTGCAATTTTCTCTTACTTTTCTTTTTTAACGATGAGGGTAAATCTCTGTTGCTGGAGTGCTGGCCTAGCAAGTGCACAACATTGAATTTGCTCCCCAATCCACACAAACTGAACATCATGCTGCACTCCAATAAACCTGGCATTCAGGACGCAGAGGCAGGAGAATCAGAAGTTCAAGGTCATCCTTAGATAGTTAGAGATTTAGGGGCTAGTTGGGCTACATGAAATCCTGTCTCAAGAATTTATTCTAATCCTTTTAAGAAAATACAAAAGATGAAACTAGTGATAATTCAAAAAGAGTTGAGAACATGGCCATGTATTTCATTGCATGCGTTTGTATAACGCATGTACTTGTGTGTGTGTGTATGTGTGTGTATGTGTGTACACTTACACTATATGTACATGAATACCAACAGAGAGTATTTAACACAAAGTATATGTGCATCAATGTTTGGAAAACTTCAGAGCATAAAAGCACAAACCTTGCTTCAGACCGCAGTTTATCCAGGCACCCCAGTCTGTGTTCAACCTGAAAAAGATGACAAGGTATTCCCAGTCCTATCCACCTCAGAGGACTTCTCTGTCACTGAGTAGAATGAAAGGTCAGTAAAGTGGACTCAGAAATAATGAGGTTGTCTTCCCCAAGAATGTGCTGTGATGGTAAGCTGATTTATTTTGCAAAGCAGCATGACCCGATCAGCTGTGGGACTCCAGAGCTTCAGAGAGACTATTGACAGAGAGCTCCATAGAGAGATAAGACTAGTGGGAGGTCAAGGAGACATAGCAGCCCATACTTCATAATGCAAGCTGCCTGCTATGGGACTTGTGGTGTTGCTAGGTAACAGTTGGATGACATGGACTATGAAGGAAAAGCAACACTTTTTAAATGCTTCATATGCCTCAGGAATGTGTGTGGAGAACCTCATCACTATTGTAACCCACATAGTAGTACCAGCGCTGAAACATAGCTCTGCACTAAAAGGAAAGAAGAGATTGCTTAATATGTATTCAAATATATATTAATGTATATAATGAATGAGGAGCTTATGAGACCCAAATTTAGATCGTCTTGCATGCCATGTTCCAACATGACAATAGTTTCATGATGTACACACATTAACAGATCAAATAAAGTTGGAGGTCCATTTTCTAGATCGTTGATGGAACATGAGGTAGGCACTTGCACGGCCCCCAGCTGCTGCCTTTGAATTGCTGAGAGCCAGGCATCTGCCCCTGGTCACCAAGCACAGTGGTCACCTGGCTCACTCTCAATTGCTCACCTGGTTGCACTTTCCTCTAAGTGATCAGAAGCTCAGAAGGCAGCCGTGCCAATGCCTTCAGTAAATTCTGGTCTCCACTTCCCTATTACAGGAGAAACTTTCTAGTAGCGGGGTTCTTTCTTACCCTCTGTAACACACAGAACCTTTAGTGAAATCTGAGATAATTATTGCACAACATTTTTAGCCAAAGAATTTCTTCACACATTGGTAAGAATAAAACATTGAAGTTTTTTTAAAGTTCCATCCAAATAACCTATAAATATTTTTGTTCAAAATAAGTTTATTAGTCAAATTATATGCAGATGACATCATGCTGTTTAACAATAATTTGGCAAACTTAATACAGAGTTTCATTTGATTCAGTCTAAACCACAGATTGTACAAGCAAAATTTACAGTGAGAAAAAAACAAAACAAATACAAAAAACAAACAAAATCAGAAGAGGACTGCTGGCATTTTCAATAGGAAAGAGTCTACTCAGTTGGGAGCACCTGAGGACAGTCTTGTCCTACACTCTGTGAAGCCGTGCCTCTAAAACATGATATCACTGTAAGAAAGGAAAATCTTCCTGGCTGTGGTACTCTATTCAGCATCTGACTTCGTTGCACTGTGGAGTAGCCTGGGCTACCAGAGCAGTCTGCTGTAGTGTCAAGTAAGACAAACTGGAATGGAGAGAGAATAGTGGCCATGTAGGCATCACTGTCCTAGGAAAGAAAGAAATAGGATTTTCATGATCTAGGACTAGACCCGAAGTTTGATGATAACCCTGTCCAGAGCGGCTATGGGAAAACAGACTTGGTCTTCCCTAACCATTCACAGAGCACTTCTCAGAGCCTTAGCTGAAGAGTGGAGGGAAACACAAAGCCTGAGGCAGAAACATGAGAGAGATCAAACAGAAAGGGTTGAAGAAAAGTTAGAGAAATGAAAACATTTGACATTGTTTGGTCCATAAATACATGGACAAAAAACTAAGGTAGACAAAGACAAGTATTGTTAGAGAACTCAAGATAAAATCTCTAAATAATGGATAAAATAGGAGGCACCATAAGCAACACTAATGACCAAAGAAATACAAATCTGAGAGTGGTGGCAAGTGTCTGCAGTGTAAGTTGTTTGAAGGTGTGTTGTAAAAGTGGCAAGTTCAAGGCTACCCTGAGTTACAAAGTTGCAAAGTTGCAAAGAAGAAACAAAAAGAAGGAGGGGAAAAGAAAGGAAGGAAAGAAAGCAGTGTGTGGGGAAAAGTCGAAGAAGTGCAATAAAAGGATAAAGAAGGAAAGGAGGGAGGGAGGGAGGAAGGGAGGAGCATGTAGGAGAGAAAAATGGAAAGGAAGGAAAGGGGAAAATGTGTGCATATCATCTGATCTAACTAGCTGATTTTACTAGTGAGGAACTATTGATACAATGCTTTTATTCATAACCCCCAAGCAAGTGACCTGACTCTTATGGAGGAACAATCGGAACTGCTGTATAAGCCTGGAGACTTTTGTGAAAGTGTGACTGAGATTTAGGATATTAATTTGACATGAGAGAAACATAGAAGCCAACAGAATGTAGACACATATGCCATCTGTTGTTGTATGACCTAAGGGAAATCATTCTGTATTCAATTTCCCTTATTTCAGTCTGGTTTTCAAGGATGTTCTTTAATAAAATGATAGCTCTTAGGCTGGGTAGACCACTCATCTGGTAATGTGCTTACTATGTAAGAATGAGGACATGAGTTTAGCGCCTTAGAACCTATGCCAAGATGCTGGACACAGTGGCATGAGTTCGTAAACCCAGACCTGGGTTGAGAGATACAAGCAGATCACTAGAGCTCATTGGTCAGCCAGCCTAACAAAATTGAGTTGCAAGTTTAGTGAGACATCATGTCTCAAAAAACAAAGTAGAGAACAATCAAAACAAGGCATCTGGCATCTTCAGAAATAATCATATGCATACATGTGTACACACCAGTATGAACATGTACATACACCTAATCATTCCCACCACACAATCTGGACTTTTCTTCACTAGGAACTCACTGAAGGAAGTACACCCCTGGCAGTGAGTGCTTTGAGGTTTCATAGCTTGGTCGCACTTTCTGGTCCCTTCCTGTTGTTCTTGTTTGTGGATGAAATGTGATCATTCTGCTTTCTGACTAGTACCTTGTGCTCCTAAAGTCATCCATGCCTCCCCCGTACCCCATAATGTACTATATCCACTCTGGTCCTGTAATTTAAAATAAACCCTTCCTTCTCCAAATTGCTTTTGATCTCCATGTCTTATCTTACCAACAGGAAGGAAGCTACTACAGTAAGATGATAAGATTATACACTAGTTCCTCTATATGATGGAAATGGATCATTTAGGAAGTTCAGTGTGGTCCTGGCTTTGGCAACTATCATGGTTTGATTAAGAGTGGCTCCCAAAAGTTCATATATTTGAATTCTTTGTCCCCAGTTGGTGTAACTATTTGGGAAGAAATAGGTGTGTTCTTGTTGGAAGAGGTATGTCACTGGGGGGTGAGCTTTGAGGTTTCAATACCCTGCACCCTTCCCAATTAGATTTCTCTGCCCTGTCACGTGGATCAGATGTGAGCTCTCTGTGACTGCTCCAGCACCTGCCTGCTGCCATGCTTCCCATAATAATGGTCATGGGCTCTAATTCTGTGAAGCAATGAAATTCAAATTCAATGCTTTCTATTATAAGTTGCCTAGGTCATGATGTTTGTTCATAGCAATTGAGAAGTAACTAAGACAGCTACCCCCATCTTCCTGGTAGAAATTCTCTGTATTACATGCATGGAAGTTTTTGTTATTGTTACAACATCCTCACCCTAGCGCGCGTGCACACACACACACACACACACTCACAAAATGATGGACTTTTATTCCTAAATTAAAAACCTTAATAAGTCTCTCCTAAAAGTCTTAATTACCCCATCCACTAGAGTCTGACCATTTAAATGATGCCTCATCACTGCAAACCTTTGACTGAAAAAGCCCAATGCTTCCTCCCCAGCTGGTCTGCTGGCACATGGCTACACAGCTTTCCTTGCTTGCTTTTTGTGTTGGAATCATTTTCCCTGAAATATTTCAGGGGCATTCTCCTTTTTCAGTATTTTGGTTTCATCAAAGTCAGTGCAGCTGAGGCAATTGAGCCGCAGGAGAGACGCAGCCTGACTGGTGTGCCTGCACAGTCAACACAATTATTGCTTATGTCTGCCTTCCAGGACTTTTATCATCATTGGGAGACTCGCAGAGCTAAATGCATATGTCTTTGTGGTCAAACGCTGAATTAGATTTAAAGACAGTCTACAGATGGGGAAATGATGAGAAATGATATTCTGACTCGTGAGATGTGCCATAGGAAATGAGCTAAGGAACTTATTGCTTCCCTGTCTCTATCCTTTCCCGAACTATGGGTGTATTCCACTGTTACAGCCTTCTTGGAAACGTGAAGGCTGTCCTACCAAGAAACCCATGTTGGTCTCCTCTACTATGAGCATCCGCTAAGTTTTATAGTGTGTACCAAACAAGTTAGCACTTAAAGCTAATTAAAAGAGGTTAAATAAAATCACTTCTGCAAAAGTGCCTGCTGTGAACAGTACTAAACAGATGCATGGCACTATTACTGCCATTAATTAGATTAATTGTCTTTTGTGTGTTCATTTTTTTCCTCCTCAGCTCTTTGGTGAGCTTTCAGCTGGAGGTTCCATGTCAGCCAGTTCATGAAAGAGAGTGGCAATATACTAAATGGCGATTGATTTATTATAGGTGGAATTACTTGGTGAGCCAAACTTATAGCCATATTATTTCTTCTCACTGATATTGTTCCTTGAAAATTCTCACTTATCTTTACAAAAGGAACAATGCCATAACCCGTATCCAGCTATATTTACACAGCCAGAAATGAAGTAACTGTAATATGATGGATAAGTTTAAGTCCATGGAAATGATATTACTAATTAAATCGTGAAACGCTAGGCAGGCTGTCAAGCACAGATATATTTAAAGACATAACAGCTCTTGCTTCTTTTTAATGTTTGCAGTTTGAATAATTTGGGTGAAATTATTTCTATTTGTCAGCCCAAGTCCAAAGTGCTTGTCTCTGTGGAACTGGCAAGGATGACAGTCAATCGGAAATCAGTCCAGACCAAAGAGGACATCTTCTCCCTCCCCCACGATGTCTCCAGACCTTTTGTGGATATGATCTTTATCCAATTTTAAAAGCAGCTTCAAACCTTTACCGTTTCTAGTAGTCAAAGTGTATGTTGAGGGCAGGAGAAGGGAAGGCTGAAGAGACAGACCAGCGATGTAAAGCATGTTTGTCCTATGATTGGTCCATACTGACTTTACCTTTTGTATTTGGAACATAAAAAGTCAAAACAAAACCCAGATAAACCAGAGTGAATAACTATGCATACAAAAATTCCCTCCTCCAACAATTCATAGCTAAAAAGACAAGATTTTGTTTCTAAAATGTTTTATTAATTATGCCATAATTAATAAATATACCATAATTATATAATTAATTGTCCATAATGATGGGTTTTGCGTTAACACATGTCATTTCTATACATAGACACAATGTATCCTGATCACATTCTTCAAAATTACCCTTTTATCCACTGCTACTTCCGATCATCATCCTGTCCTCTTCTACTTTTATTTTTTTGGGTGACCCAATAATTTGCATTGAGGTTACTGATAAGAGGACTCATACTTCTGCTTCTGATTGTTATGTGCATACGTGCACAATCACCTCATACATACTTGTACACACATTCATACAGACACATATAACACACACACACTCATTCACAGATAGATAGATAGATAGATAGATAGATAGATAGATAGATAGATAGACAGACAGACAGATAGAGAGAGGCGGGAGGAAGGGGCCAGTGTAATTCCAACTTTTCAAAATTATAATCATGTGTTTACTTACTCCCTGAAAAATATGCTTAAATGAAGTATACTGAATATTTTAAAGCACCATGTGTGTATCTTATTAGTCACAAATATCAGACTGAATACAATAAAAATGTAGCTTAAGACGAAAGGCCTGAGCTCTTTGCTGATGCATATTCAGAAAGTTTTAATTGAAGCTCAAAAAATGATTGCTTTTAAAATCTCTTTATCTTCATCTGTGATTTGACCATCTGATCTTGGCGATAAGGGTGCTTCTAGCTGACCTACCTTGCATGCCAAAGTGCTGTCTGTCATTGTCCTTAATTCAGAAAGCAACAAATGAATCACAGGAAATTGCATGCACAGAGAAAATGATCTTTGGGGCGTTATCATGGTCTGGGGCTTCATCTTCTCTCCATAGACATTAGCAACTTGCCAAATTCAAGGCCAGGAGCTATAACTGTAATTAGACATCAAAATAATTTCCCTCCCCTGATTTCTTTTTCTGTCAACAGGATTTGTGCCTGAAATTACAAATTTCACTGTATAATCAGAGTCTCTCTCTGGTTGTCTTTCAGTCCAACTCTAGGGTCTGAGGAATTTTCTTGCCCTCGCTTTGCTTTTAGTATGTATGTGTAAATATGTGTGTCGCAGTTGTGGTGGTCAGTTGTGTGTGTATGAGTGTGATTGTGCATGCAATTCTTTTCATATCTCAGTGTTTGGTAAGTTTGGCTGGCTTTAAAGCATTAATGATGACATGTGTGAAGAGGAAGGAAGATAAAGTATCAGACTCATTTTTTTTTCTCTAGCCTGTTTGGTGCTCAAGTGGAGGGCTGCATTGCCAAGCCTCTGAGCCTATCGGACTCTTACACACACACACACACACACACACACACACACCATGGATTGACAAGCAGCCACATGAAAGTGAAATGAACATGATTATTGTGTCAGAAAAAATTGTCAAATAATGAAACTTCGCAGTGCCAGGCAAAAATTCCGGTCATTCCACTTTTAAAGAATTATCTAACATTTGGGGTATCCCTGTTGGTTCTAGGATCTTTACCATCAACACGCAAGAGGCCAGGTTCATTATGGCATTTATACATTCATTTTATAAGATTTTTATAGGCTTTTTTGGGGGGCTTTATCTTACCTAGTTGTTTACCATTTCCTTCATAGACAGTCTGTTCCTTCCACACCCTGTGCTGCAATGCAACCTGAGACATTCAAATGCTGTGTTGGTTACATTGCCTGTCACTGTGACCACATACCTGACCAAAAAAAAAGACTTAAAAGAGGAAAGGCTTGTTTGGAATTACAGTTTAAGACACTACATTCTGGAAAAGCCATTGACTATGACACTGGGACCTGTTTCCTCTGCATATGCTGGATTTTGGGGATCCAGTCTGTTTGGACGCTCGCCTTCCTGGACCTGGAGGGAGGGGGAGGGAGCTGGAGCTTCCCACAGGGCAGGAAACCCTGACTGCCCTGGGGGACGGAGGGGAAGGAGGGGGGGAGTGGGGGGAGTGGGAGGGTGTTGGGAGGGGGGGCGGAAATGGAAACTTTATAAAAATAAAAAAATAAATAAATAAAAAAAAAAAGACACTACATTCTGTTCACCAGGGCATGTCCACAATAGGCACTGAGATGACTGGCCACAGTTTGGTGCTCAGCCTACGGTCTCCACTTTATTCTTGGATTCATGCCTATGGAAAGAGTCCACCAACGCGCAAGATGGGGCATCCTAACTAACTTAATACAGTCTAAAATTCCCTCCCACCCTTCTTCTTTTTCTGTGTGTGTGTGTGTCTGTCTGTCTGTCTGTCTGTCCATCTCTCTTCTCTCTCACACCCACACCCCCACACGAATACACCCCACCCCCACACCCCTCCCCCCCACACACCAGTATTGTGTTTCCATGGCAAGTCTAAATTGTCAATTGACAGTTAAGGTTAACTTGTGATAACGTCTCTGACCGAATCAGTACAATAAAGATGCATCAATTACGATGACTTGTGGTGTTTGTCTTTGTTGTATGATGTCAATTCCCAGAGGTATAAAGCTTCTCTTCCACAAATATGGGTAACAGCAGGCATTTTTTTTTTTGGAGTTTAATTGTTAGAATATTCTATCTCACTAATTTTCTATCTATGTGACATTTCAGTGGGTATACTGTCATCACTGGCATGAGCACTTTTGTTGATTGGGGCTAAAGAAGTATCTCTGATAGAAGGGGGTGCAATTCTCTGCGTGTTCTCTAAGGTTAATGAGGTCTCACAGTTCTTATTTATAACTTTGGTTAACACAGCAAACTTTTACATCGCAGTCATACTGTCATGGTACTTTTGAAACCGGGGCTTTAAGTGGCCACATTTAGAAAAAGAGACACCCTGGTATTCATACTGTAAGAAAATGTCCTGAGAAGTCTCCCTCCAAGAAATGTTATGGCAAAAGTCTAATCTTTCCAACCCCTTTCGCAGATGAGAAAATGAACTAATGGAAGAGCTAAGTCACAAAGCTAGGTGGAGAAGGATGCCAGCACAAAGATTTGAATTCAAACTTGCATGATTCTTAATCTGAGATATAGGCTTATTTTTTTGCATCACTGATTGGGATAATAAATCTGAGATTGTTCCCAGGATTCCTTTAGCTTTGGCAGCTTCTCGCAGATTTGGTTCAGGTATGTGTTAAGTGTCTAGAAGGCATCGAAGTTGTTTTTCACTTAAAGAAAATGCATTGTTTCCATACAAGGGCTGAGTAGAAGATGCCTGAAAGAGAGGAGAAGCCTCCTAGGTATATATGATATTATCTTTACTTGTATAGTGCTCCACTACTACATGTGTTTAACAGAGCAGATCATCCAGACTGTCCCATAATTCTGTAATACAAATAGAATCAATGTTATTAACCCCATTTCCCAGATAACCAACTTGGTGAATAATTGATAATCATAAGTATTGATTCTGGGGCTCCCAATAAACACACTGTATGAACATTTGATAACTTCAAGTGCGATCGTATTTGTGCGAACACAAAATACTGTACAAAGCTTGTGTTTGATTACTGCTCTTTATGTGTTAGGCACCCAACTAAGAACTCTCTCAGTTTTCTCTCCAGTAAATCAGAGGTATAATTTGGCTTGGTGCCTTAATGGGGCGGTGGACCCATCTATGGGAGAATGTGTTGAGCTGTTAGGTACCATTTACCAGCAAGTATTCATTTACACACCTACTAGCTATGTGTTCACCAGCTAGTGTTCATTTACATACCTACGGGTTATGTAGAAAGATTGTTCTAGGTAACAAAGCAAACCACCCAATTCTGGCACTCACGTCACTGTGTTCAACAGCATCCCCATGTCTGTCTCTCTCTTTAATTCTTTATTTTTTAAAAAAATATTTTTATAGTTTATTTAACTTTACTTTATGTGCATTGGTGTGAAGGTGTCAGATCCCCTGCAACCGGATCTTCAGACAGCTGTAAGTTGCCATGTGGGTGCTGGGAATTGAACCTGGATCCTCTGGAAGAGCAGTCAGTGCTCTTAACCTCTGAGCCATCTCTCCAGCCCCTCTTTAATTCTTTAATAACAATCTGAGTAACTTGGTATTGATGACAATGGTAATATTGGTATAATAGACTTTCCATTGTAAGAGCCAACCTGGTTTACAAAGCTTTTTGTATATTGTTCAACCAAGTTCCGCTTGTAAGCAGAATGAACTAGATAGGCGAGGATCTCTGCTCTCTTTGCAGCTCTTCTGAACCCAACACTGACTTTTGATGAAATTCCTGAAACACTGTCTATTTGCTGTAATTACAAATCAAAAGCACAATTTGGCTGTGTCGTTGACGGCATAGCCTAGCGCCATAAGCGGCACACAATAAACATCAGACTCGTTTTGCAGTGAATGCATTTGTAAACGGAGAAGGGCACTGCACCTGTTAAGGGGCAGAGCTTCTGTGGTCTCTGTGAAGCATTGGGATATTCTGGGCACTGAAGCAGCCGAAGTAGCTGCCTCATTCACTGGTCTCTAATTGCTGTTCTTTCCTGCAACATTACCGGTGTAATGTGCTGATTCTTCCTACATGTCATCCTGACACACTTCACAGATGTACATAGCACCTAATTCTGATCTTCCTCATTTGTAAAGGCCAAAGTTGGTGCAGCGCCAATCTCTAACTCTGTTGTAGCAGTGAGCTTCTCAGGGGTTCATTTCCCTGGCCGCTGGTGACCTAATTCTACTCTCACCTTCTTCTTAGCATAAAAAAAACCACAAACAAACAAAAAAGCAGAAAAGCTACAGAGAGGAGTATACTGTCTCCAGTAACAGAAAAGAAGGGTAATACAATTAAGAAACACTTTCCAAACTAGCTCATGGAAAAGCTAAAAGAAATGTAAAATCTTGTTATGTTGCTATTGTTTATATTATATTCCAAATGGAAACTATGTGGTCTGTTAATAAAAATTAGTTTAGAAAGAGCAGCACAGTGTGTCCTGTTTATGACAATCTCTTCTTCAGAAACACTGCTATTAGTGAAGCTCCCCAGCAAAGGGGTCTGACATGATCTGTTTTCCATCTCATACAGTCCATGCCGGCTGCTTCTAGTCTATGTAACACAATGTCTATTAAAAATGCTAGTTGTGCATGGTCCTGGAGTAGCTGAAAGGAAAGTCACAACAGTATAAATAAGTGGGTATAGTCAATATTGCTAATGATCATACCCCAGGAGTCTTTAGATATATCTGCCTTTATGAGCGTATTTCCTTCTCTGTGAAAACATGAGTCCTCATTGAGCCCTAGATTTGACCCTTCTTAAACTACATGATTATGAGGACCTGAGTGTAAATCCATAAAACTCACTTTAAACTGGGCCCAGTAGCACACAACTGTAATCACATTACTCCTGAGTCAAGATTGAGGTGGAAACAGAAGAATTCCCAGAATCTTTGAGGTCAACTAAACTGGCATATGTAGCAAATTGGGAAACAAAAAAAGACTCTGCATCAACCAAGAAGGAAGGCAAGACCAATAGCTAGCATTGTCCCTGATGCACACACTTGCCCTGAGGCATGTTCTGACACATAACAAATACACATGAACACACACATGTACACACATACACACATTTTTTAAAAATGAAGTGTCCGGCTATAGAAATGTCTCTGAACTTTATAATCATACATCCTATGATTAAGAATGTAACTTTTCCTTCTTCCTGATAGTGTGACATAATTTATGTCAGAATATTGGCTGATATAACTTATTTAATTAAAATAAAAATACCTACTCTATAGATTTCTTGCATCATTTAAAATGAAAATGACAGAGGCTGTCATCCTGAGTGTTCCTGCTCTGCATTACTCCCCATCCATTTCTTTAGAATTGAGGTCTTGATAGAAAGACAAGGTCAAGGCGGCCTGGAACTGTAGACACTCCTCCACCTTTGCATCACTCAACACCTGGCCAAGAGTTTCATTCCTACGGAGTCCTACAATCTGCAGTGTTTCTGAGAATTTGTATTTGCTGGAGATCTCTTCTCTCCCCCTCTGTCTAGCTCTAGAGGGCTGCTTGTTTCATGTTCAGAAATCAATGAGAGCTTGAACTTTAGATATCCCACATACCTCAAGCACATGGCATCTGGGACCCCTGTCTGCTTCAGACTTTATTTTTATTTTGATTCTGGGCTCTGAATCCAAAGCTTTTCATGTGGGAGTCCACTCCAGTTCTCATGTACCTTTGAGCCTCACTCTTAGAAAACAGAACATAGTTTGAGTCCTTCTTCCCTTCTTGTTTTGATTGAAGAGAGACATAAAGATGACCAGGTCCCTAGCCTACTGATAGCAACTTAACTCATCAAAGAGATGTCAGTCCCCCTTGCACTGGAAACCTTTCCCTCATGAACTTGTCTCACCTGCTCCTCCTTTGCCACAGATGCCAATATTGCCACAATATGCCAATATTGGAAATGCCAACACATCCTCAGTTGACCACCACCTTTCCTTGCGCCAACATTAAACAGAGACTTTGAATAGTTACATTAATTTCTTTGAATGCTCTTATTTGTACTGCATTTGTATGGACTGAGGCACTAACTTCCCTTTCTTGTTTACACTGCTTTCAAACATTGTTTATTCATGGCCATGACAAATGTAGCATCTTCCCAAAACACTATTAATTTTATGTATAGAGGGGTTGTCAAAACATTCATTTTTAAAATTTGTATAAAAATAATGGACTTTTTGTGACATTTACATACGTGCATGTCATGCACTTTACCTGTATTTACTCTCTTGTTGCCCATATTTTTCTTTCTTAACCTTGTTCCTTTTTCCTTCCTAAGTATTACATCTTATTCTCCGTGTCTGATAGATAGTTAGGTAGATAGATAGATAGATAGATAGATAGATAGATAGATAGATAGATAGATAGAGATAGATGATATAGACAGATATATAGATATATATGAGGATGTATGAAACAAAGATGATAGATAATGCTTGAATTAAACAGACTCTCTGTATGAGTTAAAATATGTCTGTCTTATTTATTTAGCATGCTAATCTCCAAAATCATTCATTTCCTACAAATGACATAGCTTTGTTCTCTAAAGATGTAAGATAACTTTCATCTTTATGTATCATGCTAGTTGCTGACCTCTTACACAATAGATTATTGCAATGATAATGAACCCTAAATCTCACAAACTATTCAAGAGTAGAGGAAAATCACAAACTTTAAAGCTGTGCCAAGCCAGCAATCTAGGGCAAGTTGTTTTCATTCCTTAAGACAGAGATGCTCAGTTTTTGACTAAATATAGTTCTCATTTTTCCTCTCAGAGCATGACCTTGTCTTGTAATCACCTGACTCTATCAAAGACACAGGCTCCTGCTTTTCCCATTATATAAATCCTGGAGCTGGAGCTGAATCAGAGAAAGCTAAACAATGGCCCTGGGACCTCATTCATTTTTGTAGTCAAAGGTTATAAGAATTAAAAGAGAAAGTCACAGTAGTGAGAAAAGGTGATATATCTGGCATTAACTAAGGTGTACATGTGAGACACTGTAACACATGAACTTTATTTTGAAACTTGATAGCAAAAATTTCTCTAAAAATTGTTTAGATTATTTATTGTGTCATTCAGGATGTGCCTCTTCATCATGAATCACCTATATATTGCAAACAACATGTGTTATTTTTATCTCTTGAGTGTGTGTGTTCATGTTTCAGCTGTGTACAGGTGAAGATGCACATATGTGCACATACATTTGAAGGTAAAATGACAATCTTGGCTCTAGCTATCATTCATCAGATGCTGTCCCCATCCTTTTTGGACATAGGGTCTCCCATCGGGACTTGAAGCTCAGTGATTTGTATAAACTGGTATGTCACTGAGGTCTAGTCATTCTCTTGTTACCTGCTCCTCAGTACTGAGATTAAAAGTGTACATTGCTGTGTCTACCTTCTCACCTGGGTTCTAGGGATAGAATTTATATTGTTCTGTTTCCACAGCATGGTCTTTATCAACTGGTCCATCTTACCAGGCCCTCAAATGTTGTTTTGTAAACTTATTTTTCTTTGCATGTTTTATGTTGTTAAGTGATTTATTGTTGACTTCAGGGATGAGAAAATACATGATCCAGGGGACAGTATATGGCAAGGCCTATAATTCTGGTCTTTGAGTAGCAGAAGGTAAAGAGGTAACAAGACAGATAGGGAAAGCAGGAGGGGCCAAGTTGTACTCATTAAAGGATTCCAGTCCTTTGATGTTGATGGTATCAATCCATTATGAGCAAGCCGCCACAGCAGCTCTACCATCTTCCATTCAGCCCAACTGGAGGTGAGTTTCCCAATTCATATACATCTTAGTGAGAAAATACCAGCAGACACTTCCAACTTTGTAGGCTATGTCAAATTAGAGTTTGAGTTTATTTACACAGATAAGGTAGTTTAGAACCAAATTTCAGGATGAGGTACAGTTTCTGAGAAAAATTTCATTCATTCAACCTCATGTTCAGATCACACAAGAAACTACTAACGTGGGTGTTCAATAGAAAAAATATGGGATTAAAACTACTCTTTAATTTTAATGAGATTAAGCTTACTAAGGAGAAAATAAAACTTGCATATAAAAACAATGCTGGAGAAGGAGCTGGGAAGATAATATGCAGGCAGTAAAGTATTTGACCCACAAGCAGGAGAACCAGAATTTGGATCACCAAAGACCATGTAAAATGTCTGGTGTGCTGGTATAGGAATGGAATTTCAGTCATAATTAGCTTGGACACAGATCTCTCAGGTCAGTTATCTTACCCTCTATAGAGAATTACCAGGTCAAAGACCCACACCATCTCCATCAAAAAAAAGAACTATCGTCAGAAATTACAACTGAATTTGACCCCTGACCTACACATGTGCACACACACACACACACGCAGATGCACACACATACACACACACACATACACACGCCTTCTAACAAAGGATAGTTTATTTGGTCCTCCTATAGCAGATGGTGGAGAAAGCAACAAGACAGGCAGAGAAAACAGGTTGGGGGAGGGGCAAGTTTCTGCTTACTAAAGACCCTGTGATGATACACATCAGTATTTTTGTGAAATATAGAAACATAAGCAACCTGCAGTGACTTACTACTTGAGTAGTAAGGCTTATGGACCAGTGCCCTTACCTGCTGAACAATATATTTCATGAACCAAAATTGTTCTTTATAGATGGGGAGTGCAAGAGAAAAGGCAGAGAATGCGCAGCCAGCCTCCCCACCATTTGTCTGTTGGTATCACAGATTAAAACAGAAGTGTTTTTGACCAGAGCTAAGAGACTCCACAATTTCAGTAAGAGTAAGCAGCTTCCTTTCCCTTTGGTAATTTTGTTTCCTTTCCCATGAAGCAACAAGAAGTGAGGGAAGAGGGAACACGTTTGCCAGCATTGGATTGTTCATAAAGTTTTATTCTCCAGATTCCACAAAGCAGATGTCAACACTTTATTTTCACTAAAGTCATTTAAAGCTTTGATGTTTTAAAATTTCTTAGAGAATTTCGTTTTTAAGTGATTTATTATTATATAATAGGTATTTGTGATACGGGTTTTTATTATGATAGTCTCATAAGTACCTTTAATATGTTTTGGTTTTGCCATACTTAAGCTTTGTTATCCTCTCTTGTCTCCTCCCACTCTTGATGATTCCCTTTCGAGTACTTTTTTTATTTTTCATACTTTTTGTCACTGTGTATGTGTGTATTAACTCAAGAAGTATAGTTAGAATTGCTTACTGAAGACAGACACCTTGTTTGTGGTTACACCACTGAAGAAAGTCTTTCTTCTTCCAGAAATGATTAAGGTTCTTAGATAGACAGGGTTGGGTAGGTAACCCCCACCACCAATGGGTTATTGATTGACCCAATCTTAGTTAGGTCTTCTGATGGAGACTCTGTTTTTATTTTGTTTTGTTTTGTTTTAAGAAAGTTGTATGAGGTTATGGTCAATTGACAAAAGTCAATGGATCAACTTTCAGAGATAGGCTTGTGGAATTTTACTTAAAGAACACAGATGGCTTCTTTTCTTTTTCCACACACTGTGTCTCCCAACTGCCCTGGGCTGAGGCTTCCCTGAGAGACCGTGTAGATCGGGAGATGGGATGAACACTTAGAACAAATTAAAGACTTGATCCTGAACTTCATATGCACTGATGGAGCTCCTGAAGCTCTGGGACATTTGTGTTGTGATGGGCCCTGCACAGAGTCACCCTCCAGAAAGTAGCCTGTCCTCTCCCAACTGAGGGGGGAAGAAGCACAGATAGGATGCCTGACACACAAAGTGGCTTTGGTGTGGTGGTTCTGCTCTGTGCTCTCTGCCAAACAGCACAGGGGATTCTCGTCTATAATTATCTACTCCCTTTGGTCTCTCATTAGTACTCACTGTTGCCGAATAGTGATATATATATTTGAGAATTCTGTGCCCAACTACTGCTATTAATTATAGGAAAGACTTGATGTTTTGAGTATTTAATGAGATTTCAGCTTTGAATGTCGTAAGTTGGAGTGAATATTGATGCACGTTGATAGCAATTGTAAACAAGTAAGTAGTTGACCAAAGTTCTCATTGCTGTCGAGTGGAATTAATAACAGCATGGAACTGTGCAGCAATCTTTGCTTTCAAAGATTTTTCCATGAGAAATATTTTATTTCTGTTTTGAGTATCCCCATTAAAGCAGGGAGGACAGAGGTGAGCACAACTGCCAGCAAAGAGGTGGGGAAACAGAGGCACAGAGAGAAGCAGTCAGACATTGGAAGCAGAAGTGGACAGCAGCACCAACAGTACAGACAGAAGACAAGTGTGCTTTCCTCTTGAAGCTGCCTGGTCAATTTGAAGGCAGATGCTAAACGCTCAGATAACTAAATGTGCTAAGATCTCTCATGCTTGTAAATTTTGTTTCAAACCACAAACACACATACACACACACACACACACACACACACACACACACACACACACACACACACACACACATTTATCCTAGTAGCCCTGAAAGAAAGACACAGGAAAGTCAGAAATGTTTAGTGTTTTTAGGTTCTAAAGATTTTAACACACTGGATAACTTAGCTAAGATTCCCATATCTATCATTCTATTCTACATAATGTGATGTATACATGCATAATTTTAAATTAAAATATGATTGCATCATCTCCCCTTTCCTTTTCTCCCAACTGCCCAACCCCTCTCAAATTTATTCCCTCCTATTCTTTAACCAACTGTATATGTGTGTGTGTGTGTGTGTGTGTGTGTGTGTGTGTGTGTGTGTATACACAAGAAATTCCATATAAGAACAAACTACTGAGTCCATTCAATAAAGATGTCCATATCAGAATTATGGAAGGAAGTGCTTAGAAATAAACCAAACTGTACTTGTTAAAGTATTCTAGATTATAGATAACATATAAATAAAATAATATGTGTCAATCATACCAATAGATAGCATGCCCATATATATAAACATACACACATACATACATATGTGTGAATTTTTTAACGTTTCTTTTACCTTTGACTTAATTTTAAATGAATTTAAATTTGAGAAGTTAGTAGAAGATTTAATGAATTTTCTCTTTATTTTCCTAATAGAGGTTTAATGTATGTGTATTTACTGAAAGGAAGGAAGGCACATTAACTAGCCCTTACAAAAGCGCTGTTCTGGACTGACAGAAGGCCTCCTACAGAAGGTCCTGCTCTTATGCAGCAGCCCACAGGGGAAAGGTGAGGACGACAGGTGAGTTCGTCCTTTGTCTTTGACCTCTGGATAGTTATAAATGTGGGTACAGTTTTTTAAAAATACTTTAGAAAATAGAGAAAAAAGGCACACCATGCATTAAGATACCTACTTGCTTTCTATAGTCTTGTGAAATTTATTTTTGATACAACAACAATAGCAATAAATTGTGTTCTTTTTGTTCTATACCCAAATAATATGCAAGACACATATTTGAGTGTATCTCAGTGGTAAAGCATTTGCCTAGTGTCTTAAGTTTGGAGTTTATGTAGTTTTTGTTTTGTTTTGTTTTGTGTGTTTGTGTGTGTGTGTGTGTGTGTGTGTGTGTGTGTGTGTGTGTGTGTATTTATAATCCATTGGTCTCAACTACATCAAGTTGGTAAGCTAATAACTCAGACTTGAAACTCAGCCAACCATAACTCTGTATGTGACCAAGGAGTAAATGTTACAACTTCTGTTTATCCATTTTGTGTATTCATTTACTTTACCCTTGGAGATTATAGTCACAAATGAAAGTTTTAGCTGGCAGTGTAGAAATTGATCTTAAATATGTATAATGGGATCATCAATCTAGAGAAATCGCATTTCCTATTTCATGCTGCTGTTACAAAAATACCATAGGTCAGACAGATAAATTAACAGATATTTATTTCTCAATTCTCAGAACTAGAAATCAAGCTCACATTGACTATCACCTGATTCGGAGTCTGGTAAGGGACACAGTTCCTGGTTTCAGACTACTGCCATCAGCCTGTTACCTTTTAGACTGGAGAGGGAGAGAGGTGATGCAGAGAACACGCTTTCCAGTCGGTTGTTAGGAGAATGTTAATCTCATTATGTGTCATCACGATGTAATTAACTTCTAAGGGTTCACTTTGGGAATGAGAATCTCAGAATATACTTTTGAGGGGCCCATACACACACACACACACACACACACACACACACACACACACACACACACACAGCATCAGTGTTGGAGATTATGTCCCAGATATTCTTCATTCTTCATAAAACATATTATGTTTGATGTGTGCAAGTATTTTCAGTTATTTTGTAAAAGTGCCCACTGAACACCAAGTTCCTGGCTTTTTACCAAGCTCCATGTTATAGATTCCCATGTCAGCCATAGAGACTTGAGATTCAGGAAGTACCCAATGGAGATGCAAGTGGAATTTTGTAAAAAGGACCAAACTTAGCTTAAACCCTAGAAAAAGGCAGATAAAAGAAATTTCCAGAACTTAGTTGAGGTCTTATAAAAGAGCTCAGAAAGATAATACCTATGTCTGGTGTTTAAGTATCAAGTGACTGAGCCATTGCATGTAAAGGTTTTGCAATCCAGGATATGGGGTGATCTAGGTTAGGGCTCATGAACAGTCTTGTGCTCAACCTCAGGAATGTGAACTATATCCTAAGAGCAAGGCCACACCAGGAGATGAAATGCACTGATATCATGTGTTCTCCAAGTACATCTTTCCAAGCTTGCTCTCCACATGGACTGTTATCATTGCTTGCTTTGGTACTGTCCTGAGCATCCTCTCAGGTCTTGGCAATCACTGCAAACATAATGAAAACGACTTTAGAGTCTGAGATTCCAAGTTAAAAATTCGGTCTACCATTCAACCCTTTGTGATTTAAGAGCCGGTTTGCTGAAGTTGTCTCGCTTAATTGTGTCTCCAAACAGACTGTTAATTGAGTCCATATTTCAACACTTAAGAATATTATTTGTTATTATAGCAGTGTAGATTTCAGTTACATTCTTCAACTCGCTGGCTACAGATATTTCAGTGGATTTCCAAAATAAATTACATATAATAAAATTATATGTATATACATGCACACAGTCACGTACACATACATACATTGTATTTCAACTCTTGCCAGCAATACCAGAGTAGACAAAACATGACTCTATGGAGATGCCTTTCATTGATGACAACATACACTTATCTACTTGGCTAACTATTCTCTATTATTCTTGGTCCCAGAAGTTAAGAAATCTCACACCCAATATTCAATGATAACTGCTATTACTTTAGCTCCCTTCTACACTGCATGTCTTAGTACAGAATGTATACATGTCCTCGGGCATATAACAATGCATTAATTATCTGGTAAGAACCAGACACTGACAGCTGCTGCAGAAATAAAAGGTAAGGGTGGGAACAAGTGAAATAAGATCAGCTTTGTAGATACCAACTTTAAGAAATCCCATTAGCAGATATGTTCCATACAGTGGTCCATTGAACTGAACCTGACAGAGACTTTAGTGGGCAGTATCAAATGCATTTCATAGACAAAACAGTAGACCCGAGGGACACAAAGCAACTGTCATTTGTGTTGACACTGGCTGTTGTCTATGCTAGGTGTTTTCAGATTCTTGGTATCTTATTCAAATAATCATATTTCAAAGCAGCAAGGAAACTATTCAAAAGTACAGCAGTTTTAAGAAAGACATTCAAGCAGCAGCATTCCACCTGAGCAGGAGAGTTCTCAATGGCCTTGAATGAGTTTTAGAGACTTCTTTTAACAGAGTCTACGGGAAAGAAAACTAAGGCATTTAATAGGAGTGATTTCTATTTTCTTTGACAGGCTTGAATCATGTAAGCTTTAAGCATGTGCATGTACTGTCCTGAGATACACCTGATTTTAATAGTATATTTGTCCAATTAGGAATGGTAAATATGGGATTCTTCCCTAATTGTTTACACAGAGGACAAAGTCAAGCTTACTGCCCATGCATTCAAACCCATTGTGGGCTGGATCAGTCCTCTTCTTTCACATCTGGATAAGTTCTGGAATAAATTTGAATTGAAATTGTACATTCAAATTTCTTGGTGGTTTTTAGAATAGAAGACATTTTTCAAAGTTGGATGTTCATATAACACAGTGCTGCCGGAGTCTGAGCTGCTAGGAAAGGCATTTGTATGTACAGTACTTGAAGATGATGTTTCAAATTGCATTGCTAAAAGAAGAATGTGTGTACAGCCCATGAGAAGTCGAGTTCCAAATTTCTAAGATATTCCCCATGCTTATCTACCTGATTGTAGTCTAGTCCCTATCTATGAGTACACGTGCAGGAGACCTATCTGTTGATCAGAGACTAATTGTTTTTCCGTCTCTGTGCCTTACCTGAGCATACCTCAGGAAATAATACTATAAAATGTTGCTGCTGCTGCTGCTGCTGCTGCTGCTGCTGCTGATGATGATGATGATGATGATGATGATTTGGTTCTGAATTCCTTAACGCATGCTATATGCAGATGCAATACTATGTGCTTTATGTCCCAAGTCTTACTGAATATGGCACGCAGATAGAAGGGTTGGCTTCCACTACTAGCCAGAGTTTACATAAAAATACTGAGTTTCATGAAGGTTAAGGCATAGTTCAAGGCCAAGATCTCTGAGTAAAATTGGGCAGCTTGCGTCAAGTTTCTGCCTTTTGCCAATATATTTTGAGGCAGAGAGCAGTAACTATGCTTGCACAAAATCATACAATCCTAAGTGTGTGCTGATTGTGTGTGTGTGTCTGTTTGTGTATACGTTGATATATGCATATACAAATATAGTCAATAAAACTGAATACTTGGCTCTCATCTAGAGCTGGGATTATTTAAAGAGGACTGATAGTGTTTGGAGGGGAAAAGAGACATAGGAGCGGGATCTGGAGAGAATTCATGGAGAAAGAAGGGAGAAAATAAAGATCTGCAGGCAGGGAAACACGACAGACGATGCTCAGCAGCTCTGAGCGATCACGAAAATAACAGACACGCAGGAGAGCAGATTTCAGCATGCTAATATAGAGCTGGCAAATCGGCCCTATTCTAGCAACAAGGCTTTGCTTGCTCAGCAATGCTTATTCTCCTCTGAATTTCTATTAAAATAATGTGGTAATGTCTGGAAAGATAGCTCAGCTAGTAAAGGCTTGCTTTGTGTGCTTGAGGTCCTGAATTAAGTTCCCAAAACCCACACAAAAGCATGATGTCAAGATTTATAAAGCCTGTTTATTATAGGGGAGACCAAAACTGATGGATCCTAGATGTTTTCAGACAGCCTAGCCTAGGCAGTAACTTTAGATCATTGGAAGATCTTGTCGGCAAAGTAAACAGACAAACAAAAACAACATAAAACCCAAAGTAAAGTGCATCTGAAGAATACTATTCAAAGTTTATCTTTGACTTCCACATGCACACACACACACACACACACACACACACACACACCAGTGTAGGCAAAAGTTATTCAACAATGTTGGTTGCTGTGGAAACTACAGGAAAGCTTCATCCAGAATTCTGGGGTCAATGTCATTGAGACCACCCCTAGAGGAAATAAAGTTTCGAATATTCTGGGGGTAATTAACCAACTGAAATTACCCTTAGGCTTCAGGTTCAGATTGGAGGTCAAGATTACTGGCAAAAGGTTTCTAAAAAGCTTAACTCCCCTGTAGCATAATGTTATGACTTAAATAATTCATAGGACCCACTGATTTTGAAAAGGGGAGGAATTATATTTGGCATTTAAAAAATAAAAGAGCAGAAATTGAAACCTGGAAAATAGAGATGAATCTTATAAGTTCCTGCTCTGAGAAGAAACGGCAAATATGTGAAATGATTGTTGCTTGTAGCCAGAGGAGACATGGGTTTAAAGAAATACTCCCAGCATCAAACCTTACTGTTCTCAGGGCCTAATGGGGCTGCTTGAATGCTGTGCTCAATGGGGCATTGTCTTGCTCAGCTCACCTGCCGGAGCAAAATACCATAGACACTATAACTTTAAAATGGATACCTATTTCTCCCCTCCATCCCTCCTCCCTTTTCTCTCCTCCCCCTCCTCCCTTCCTCCCTCCCTCCCTCTCTCCCCTTCTCCTTCTCTCTCCCTCCCCCCCCCATTACCGCTCCTTTCTCTCTGTGTGTGAGAGTGTGTATATACACATGTATGTGAAAGCTAGAGCTCAACCTCAGGTATTTCCCTGAGGTGCTGTCCTCTTTGGTTTTTGAGATAGGGTCTTTCTGGTCTGGAGCTTGGTGATTGTGCTAGGCTGCTGACCCTTGAGCTTCAGGGACATCCCTGGCTCTGCTTGCTCGCTGCTGGAATTAGAAGCATGTGCCAACAATGCTTGACTTTTTTTTTACACAGTTGCTGAGGATCAAAATCAGATCCCCACACCTGACAGACAAACACTTTGGCAGATTAGTTACCCTCTCATCCCTATTTCTAGCAGCTGTGTAATTGGAGGTTCAAGACCAAGTCAAAATCCAACTCTGCATCTGGTGAGGACTTGTTCCTTATTTGCACACACACACATCTCCTTATTGTACTCTCGTATAGGAGGAGTTCCTTGAGAATTCTTCAGTGTAAGTCCTAAGTCCTTTCATGATAAACTGTCTTTACATTCTAAACACCTCCCCAAGTCTCTTGCAAACCCTAGAGGGGTTCCTAGGTCCAAGGAGAGGTTCCCAGATTGTTTCTTGGGCAGCAGAGGAGAGGGTGCCTGAACTGGCCTTGTCCTATAGCCACACTGATGAATATCTTGTATATCACCGTAGAACCTTCATCTGGCGATGGATGGAGATAGAATCAGAGACCCACATTGGAGCACTGGATTTAGCTCCCAAAGTCCAAATGAGGAGCAGGAAGAGGAATAACATGAGCAAGGAAGTCAGGACCACAAGGGATACGTCCATCCACTGAGACGGTGGGAATGATCTAATGGGAGCTCACCAAGGCCAGCTGGACTGGGAGTGATGGAGCATGTGATCAAACTGGACACTCTGTGGCTAGCAATGAAGGCTGACTGAGAAGCCAAGGACATTAGCACTAGGTTTTGATTCTACTGCATGGACTGACTTGATGGGAGCCTGGTTTGTTTGGATGCTCACCTTTATAGACCTGGATGGAGGGGAGAGGACCTTGGACTTCCCATGAGGCAGGGAACTCTGACTGCTCTTAGGACTAGAGAGGGAAGGGGAGGTGGGGAGGGGGAGAGAAAAGGAAGGCGGGGAGGAGATGGAAATTTTTAATAAGTAAATAAATAAAATAACACCTCCCCAAGTCTCTCCTCCCAAAAGCATCACCTTGAGGGTCAGGTCTCACCGGACGGGTTTGTGGAGGTTTGGATATTCCACTTAACAAGCAAATGTTTAAGGTTTCTATATCAGTATGTTTTTCATTGTTGTGATGAAGTGTCCCAAAAAAGCAGTTTAAGGAAGTTAGAGAGTACAGGCCATCATGAGGGGAAAGCCACAGCCACAGGACTGTGAGGTGGTTAGCCATGCTGGATTCAGTTAAGAAGTGGGAAATGAATGCTGATATCCAGCTCAGTTTCTCATTTTTATTCACTCTAAGACACCCCAGTCCATGAGACAGGACTACCCACATTTCCACCTAACTTAACCCAATGTACAAAGTCCGTCATGGACATTTGTGATTTAAGTTGATTGCGTGTCTTCGCAGTTATCAATATCAGCCATCATATGCTGTAGTCTTCCTGACCTCATCTGAATGACTGTCTCTGCTTGTTGCATTGTGTGTTCTCTCAGAACAAAGAACGAGTTGTTCTCTTGTTGGTGTGGATTCACTAGAGCAGTCGATATTGAAGGGTAGGGAATTTGTTCTGGAAATAACAGGAACCAGAGACAAAGACAGAGGAGGCACAGCAGAAGGGGTGTTAGTTCAAAACTGTGGCGGAAGAACTGGGGTTAGAGGCTAAGTGATCCCAGGGCAGGAATGCAGAGGACCATTGTATACTACACAGTTGACAACGGCACAGCATTGTCTGAGTGAGGGTGATACTGTCGGGGTCTGGCTGAGGAGCTCTTCCAGGGAACACTCAATCTGAACTGTGTCCTGCCATGCTGCAACAGAGACTGTCAGTGCTGAGAGAACAGTATGTGCTGCTATGGAAGGTCTGGCGGTTAAAGTTGGTAAAACTCCCATGAACATAACAGAAGTCGGCCTTACTCTTCTTAATTCAAAGGGGAGGCTTCTCTCATGTGTATGTCCATGTTGGTTAGCTTTCTGCCAATTTGCCACAAGCTAGAGTCAAATAGGTAAAAACTTGATTAAGACAATATCGTCATCAAATTGGTATGTAGAGCATTTTCTAGATTAATGAGTGATGTAAGGGATCCTGGTGCACTTGGTGGTGATACTCCTAGGCAGGTGGTTCAAGGTTATATAGTTAAGCAAGCTAAGCAAGGCAGGAGTAGAAAGCCAGTGAGCAGTGTTCCTCCATGGTCTCTGCTTTAGCTCTCGCCTCCGAGTTCATGAAGATTTGAGTTCCTGCCCCAACTTCTCTTATCATCGATCATAAGCTGTGAGGTAAAGTAGAACTTATCCTTTCCAGGGTGCTAACGGCCACCATGTTTTGTCATAGCAGTAGAAACTGGATATGATACAGTCCTTTGAATAAGCAATGGGTTGATTATTCCTAACCAAATGGTTCTTTGCTGGGCTGCATATAACAAACCAATTGGAAACTTTCGAATATAATATCCTGACTCCACTGCATACCTCTCAAATGAGTTTCTGGGATGGGCTCTAGGGGTGAAAAATTGCACGAGCTCATCATATGATTGCACTAGGTAGCCTGAGCCAAGGAATACCACTGTTGTTTGATGAATGCATTCATTTACTCCAAAATATCCTTGACAGATGGCCATTCGAGCGCCTCTTAGAAATTGTTCATGAAAAGACTCTGATATTCTCAGAAGCACACTATTCCCCTTTCTGACAGCACTAATTGTTCTAATTTTATTTTCTTAGGCTGCGCCAAACCTTCCTCTGAACCTTGCGTCAGTCATCCCTGCTGCACGGTTTTGAAGGATGTTCAATGAGTCTATTCCATTTGTAGACAACTACCCTTTAGACAGTCAAAGGCACAGCAATGCCCTAACTTGACCTTGCTTTGTGCACTCAGAACACTCGCAGCTCCTTCTACAACTGCTATCCCAACTCTTTTAATCATATTTCAGCTTTCCAGTATCACGTTTTCCTATAGCATTCTCAATGGAAACTGTGTGTCTGCATATTAAAATGTTCATGACATAAGATCAAGTGTGTATACGTGCGTATGTAATATTAACAACTGACCCACTTTAATTGCATTGTTTTAATTGGCTTACTAAGAAAAAAATTACAATTCTCAGGACTCAAAACGTGAAAGCAAATTGAAAACCAATTAATTGACTTCTGAGAGAAAGGAAATAAATGACTTAAAACTTAGGGGAAAAGATTTTTATTTTATTTCCGTGACTAAGTCTACTACAAATTTAAAAGTTGCGGCTTCGTCCCCTCTGGATGGGAGGTCTAAGGCTCCTTAGGAGATAGTGAGCATGCCATGTTTCCCCACTTTGCACAGAAAAGGGGTCCAACTCCAAGGTGCCTCTAAGAGAAAATTTATAAAGAAGGTAAATTCATTCCAGTTAACACTACATGATGTTACAGAACACAGGCAGAATGGTACCTTATCATGAGTGATCTTCATCTTAAAATTAGATGAAGGTATATAGGCTATCATCGTCAATTATCAAAGGGCTCCAAAGAGACAGTTTGAACCCTAGAAAGAATTAAGGCCATGTAGAGTAGCCTGAGGGATGGTGGAGGAAGATAGCAGACCCCAGTGAACATAGCATTATATCTACTTGTTAAGAGATCTTAAGGTTAGTCAGGATCACCCAGCTCTATAATGCATGCAGTCATCTGTCTGACCTACAGAAGTAATTTGTCATCTCTATACCTCAATGTTGTCTTCTGTAAATGGGAGACCATATGACTAATAATACCTACCTTGAGCACTGTGCAGATGGCTTAGAGGTCCATGCATTTGCCACACAAGCCTAAGAAGCAGACTTTGAATTCCTAGAACCCACATAAAGTTAACCATGGAAGTGAGTGTTTATATTCCCAGTACACCTTTAGTGAGCTAGGAGGCAGAGACAGAGGAATCTCAGAAGTTCATGGGGCACCTTGTCTGCAGTACACAACAATAAAAACAAGAGACACTTTCTTAAACAGGTGCAAGGCTAGAACCAATACCCAAGGTTGTCTAGCTGCCTTTAACAGGCAAGAACATACATTCATGCTTGCATATATACATACATGCATACATACATACATAAGTATATGTGTGCCTGTGGGCTCATGCGCATATGCACAAATAAGAATATTCACTCTGGGATTAGTTTGTGGTTCAGTTTATCTTCCACGTTCAGAAAACTTAAAACTCGTGGAATAGAACTTGGTGATTCACAAACATATAGAGTGAGTTAGTATTTGAGGGTCTTCTCCTAAACTGGTGCCTGCTAGTAGTAAAAGTAAAAGTAGTAAAAGTAGATCAATTCCCACAAATAGAGGACTTTTTATAGAAGACTCTGGCTTCCATTGTCAGTGATTTTCTGACTATTGCATTCCCACGTAGCTTGTAAAACTGGTTAGACACTTACCTCTCAGAACCTCCCTCTTCCTACATACATAGACTGAATTTTCTTTCCCAGTACCTGACTGTCATACTGTATTAATTGTTTCTTCATTGTTGTTGCTGTGACTGGTGTGTGTGTGTGTGTGTGTGTGTGTGTGTGTGTGTGTGTGTGTGTGTTCATGTGTTTTCTCATGAATTACAGACATGGACTTTTACATGTGTGAAGGTCAGAGGTCAGAAAGTATCAGTCTCACTTCTCACCTTGCCTATTACAGGGTCTCTTGTGTTCAGAGCTAGTGCACTGTCTGAGGACTATCCTGGCTCCATTTCCTTCCTCTCTGGAGGAATACTGAGATTACAAATGTGCCACCACATTCAGCTTTATGTGTGTGCTAGGGTCTCAATCATCTCATCTCCTCCTCTTTGTACAAAATGCATTTTATCCACTGAGCCCACACCCAGCCTGTAGTTGTCTTTGTATTAATAAATGAGGTTACACATAGTGAAATCCATGGCTTATCTTCTAAGACTTCACATCTTGGATTCTCTGTTGTTCTCTGGTGAGAAAACTGTGTTAGAGCCTTTGAACAAAAATTCTGAGAGATGATTTCTGAATCTTCTGTTCCCTGCTTTCCCTACTTTAATTCTCTTTTTCTTTCTACTGTTTAGTGCTTTTACTAAATACATCCTTCTGTGGATATTCATGTTTTTACATTGTTACATTACAGGCAAAATTAATAGTACAGTTCCTTTTAGAAGAAAAAAGTATGTCTACTGTGTCTACTGTAAACATCTGGCTAAGATCAACTTGTGAGGAGGTAAAGTTGATTTTTATTCAAGTTTATGGTTTTCAGCCATGGTTGCTGACCCCCTGCTGTGGACCTCATTGTACTGTATCAGCATGGCAGTTCCATATCCCATTGTTTCCTTTAAGCTTATGGGTCCAATGATTTAAAACTGGCAAGGGGTTGTGATGAATCTCCAAAAAAAGGTTGGATTTTTAAAAGAATGTTTGGGCAATAAACACCTCAGTTTCCTCTATTAAACATTGCTGTAGCATCAGTCTGTGTAATTTAGGGGAGTATGACATGGAGAAAATGGTCATGAGCAAGTAATAAAGAAGCATGAACTTGTTGCTGAGCCAGAGGATTGACAACTCCAGGGGTTGTTCCTTGTATATTGCACTAGGTGAGGGGTTTTCTTTCCTCTTTATACTAACTAGTTTGGCTTTATGTGTTTCTGATGATGTCATGTCTCCTTTGGAGAGCATCATCCATATCAGATTGTACTGAAAGAGATGATGTTGTATTTAATGTATAAGGCATATTATTGACTTGTTTGTGATGGTCCTGTTGACATGCTTTAAGATAAGCATAAGATTTTCTTATGGTAAAATAATATTTTGTATGTGTTTAATTTTACTGACAGTAAAATACATGTTGTAGACATAGCATTCTAGTTTTGTAGCCATCAGCTCACTACACATAGTTCTTCTTACAAGGTATAGCACTGGATAAAACACTTGATGCTTCGCTCATTGAGAAGGTAAACCTGAGCAGTTCCTTTCAGCTATGACATACCAGATGGGTGGATAATATATTACTTATACGTTAATGAATTGAATAATATGCTCTAGTCAGAGAAGTCTTATAGCTCAATGCTAACACATCTTTCTTTTAGACATGTATATGTGCATGGTTTATATGTATTAACACATAGATGAGTTCATGGGTGTCAAAGGTCATATGCATTCCATAATCACTCTCTACCTTATTCTTGGAAACAGAGTCTCTCTCTCTGAACCTGGAGCTTGCCAGTTCATCTGGCTTAGCTGGCCAACACTCCCCGGGGGTCTATCTGTCTCTATCTTCTTAGCCCTGGGATTATATCACATACCACCAGGATCCAAATATCAAAGTGAGATTCCCATGCTTGTACAGCGAGCACTTTACGAACAACTATCTTTTAAGCCTCAAACATATCTTTTTTAAAAAACAGCTCTTTAACAGTTTCTGAAAACCTAGTGGAGAGAATCTACCTAGTGTGGTTTACAAAAACATTCATATTTCCTTGGTTTTAACATTGTCTCTCCAGATTCATTCACATCCCATAATAAGATTAATTTCCTATGACATTGGCATTGCTGAAGGGGATCATGAACAGTAGTTTGCTGCTGGTTGGTTTTATTCACTTGATTAAAAAAAAAGTTTGTAGTTATCTCAGTTTGTGGGTTGGAGTTTGTATTCATTGTTTCTTTAGCAGAGGTCAGAAAACTTCCTTCCAAAGGCCAGACAACAACACACTTGGCTGTGCGGGCCAGATGGTTTCTGTCACAGCACTCAGTTCTTCTGTTAGATCAGCAAACTACACAGTATGTAAATGCACAAGTTCATGGGCACCCCAGTCAAACTCTACTTGCAAACATAGGTAGCAGGTGACATTTTGCTTCGAGGTCATAGTTTTCCAGGCCCTGAACTTACTGGGTGAAAAGGTCAAATTTAAATTTTGTGCCAGTTTTCTTCCTGCCCAACTGTTTAGCCACTGCCGGAGTTATTTCATCTAATTGGGTTCTAGTTTTCTCCATCTGAGAAATAAAATTGACCCTAGGTCTTTCCCAGCTCAACGTGGTATCCTGTGATGTCAGTGACACCTCAAGGCCAAGGACTTAACTAAAAAGTAAATCAAGAAGACCAAAAGGATATTTACTTCAAATATGCATAGGAATGGTGTTTGTGTCTGTGTGTGTGTGTGTGTGTGTGTGTGTCTATGTCTGTTTTTATATGGGTGTTAGTAGACATGAACACATGTGTGCACGCATGTGGAAAACAAATATAGTGATAGGTGTCTTCGTCAATTACTCTCTAGCTTATCCTGACTCCCTCAGTCCTCCTGACTCCTTCCTGTATGTATTACAGATACATACAAACACATTAGGCTTTTACTTGGTGCTGGTGATCTGAGCTCAAGTCCTATGCTTAGTGGACAGGTGCTTTATTGACTGACCTAACTTTCCATCCTCAACAACTCTTTGTGATAGATGCTCCATAATCTAGTTCCTTTCTGCCTGGTATTTGCTATCTCCATCTTTTTTATCTAGGTTAAAATCAATTGACCATGACATAGAAGTAACAAACTATAAAAACGGAGCATGCAGGTGTGAAGAATAGTAATATAATCAAATAAAACTTACAACAGAGTTAATTTGACACACACCTAATGATATACATAATGTAGTTTTGAGGCATGGTAATTAGGTATAAATGCTAAGTTATTGATATAAATGATTGCAATTAGCACTGCTCCTGCACAGGCAAGCCCTCTGTTAAGTTTTATATTTTTCACTTGTTTGGTTCTTTGAGATTTATAAATAACTGTCATTGTTGACAAACTTTATAACTAGAGAACACAAGTCTTTGGAAAACTGTGACCATAATGTGGTATTTATATTTTTAATATTTATATGTTTCATTCAAGTGTCTTATGAAGTCTTGTCAGTTTTCCAAAAGGCTCTTGTGGATCACCTGCAAAAGCAATTAGTGATGCCAAACTAAAAGCAAAACATTAAGATCAGAGAAAACACAAATTAGACATAGAAACATAGACAGGAGAAATGATGCTCTTGCCAGCTGTGGCTAGGTGATAACATTTGTGGGATGAATGCTTAATATGTCAATTCATTTAGCATTTTTGTAAGAGTTCTGAAGTCAACCACCTAATTCCATAGAGCCAGAGGGAATGTAAATATGCTAAATAGATGCTGATAGGAATGAGCAGAGCTGATTAAAACTTGATCTCGATGACCAATCTCATGTTGTGTGACACAGAGTAAGATGGGATCTGGAATAGTACAGTGATGAGGGAAATGGCAAGGGTAAGATATGGAAAAATAAACCTTGAATTTGTATCATTTAGAACCATAATGGTTAGTAAAGAGATGACTTGAGTGTCTATACAAATGCACACCCTGTCAAGTGCCATGTGACAACTATTCCTAATGATTCCCAGCAATGTGTATGTGATTAGCACTTAGTCAATGGTTGTGCATTGATTACATACTTCAAAAATATATCAAGGATGTAGGCATTAATGCAGTTATTTAAAAAGCATTGTCTTTACTTTGACAAGTGGAACCCTTTCTTGCTTTTAAATGTCACCCACTCTTCAAAGGAACAAAATCTAGAAAGAATATCATCTCTGTCTTCAAAGCAGAGGGAGACAAAAAATAAAGAAGGAAGGAAGGAAGGAAAGAAGGAAGGAAGGAAGGAAGGAAAAGTGATTTCAACTTAATATGTCAAGACTTAAAACAATAAAATGAACAAATGAAGAAAGAAAGGCACAGTTGCTAACGTACCTGTGGAGCTGTGACAGGGAAGTGCACTGACAGGAACCCTGTGTTACTAATTATATAAACCTGGCCATGTCCCTTTCTGTGTATATCCCTCTGTAAGAAACTCCATTAAAAATTAGAGCATCAGAATTGGGGCTTGCAATTATTTCATTAACATTTTATACAGACAAAATTGTCCTTGATCTTGTTTCCCTGTTTTACAAAGTGCATTTTGTGTTTAAACACTTATGATGGCTGATCTCAATTGTCAACTCAATGAGCTCTAGAGTCTCCTGAGTGGCAGGCTTCTGAATATGCCTGTGAGTGACTGTCTTTATTAGGTTAACTGACATGGGAAGATGTGCCTGAGATTAAGTGACACCATTCCCTATGCTGGGATCCTGGATGAACACACACGCTTGTTACTCTCTGCTTCTCAACCTCTACGCAATGTTATGAGCTACATCACCTTCCTGTTGCTGTGACTTCCCAGACACGAGAAACTGTAAGCTCACACTGTGAGTCAAAATAAACCCTTTCTCCCTTAAGTTGCTCCCTCAAGAATCTTGTAACTCAAGGGGAAAACTAACTCCTAAGATAGCCCTCCTTGGGTATAATCATCCACATTTCCAATGTAACTTGGTCCAAGCAATAAATCCATCACTTCACTGTTCTTAATTTATTTAACCATGGTGACAACAATTATAAAGTTATCTGTTTCATAATCCTCATTTTACAGACAATGAGTCAAAACATAAAGCTGTTAAATCTCTGCTGGAACTCTTCTTAGGTCAAGGAACAAAGTTGGGCTTTACCTTCACAACCTAGTGAGAATGGTCTGAAGACCGCCATTTGCTTCTCAAGTTCTCAGTAAGCATAATGCAGATTCAACCATCACTGATAGGGAAATGATGCAGTTGATGCTCAGAGGAAAGAAGTGGCATCATTCCTCTTCATTACCAGCCTGTTCTTATCCATACCTTGAAATGAAGCTTGAATATAGAAATCATAACTAGGGAAAGAATTTTTTGTACAAGAAATTTTTAAAAACTGATCAGAAGTGGGAAACACTAATTGTTTCCTTCCTGAAAAGAGACAAGGAATTATTTAGCTATTCCTGGTCTGTAAGAAACATAAACCTAGGCCAGGCAATGGTGGCACATGTCTTTAATCCTAGCACTTAGGAGGTAGAGGCAGGCAGATCTCGGAGCTCAAGGCCAGCCTGGTCTACAAGAGCTAGTTCCAGGACAGATTCCAAAGCTCCCTTATCTGTGCAAATATTACTATAGAGGTGGGAATCTCATTAAAAGACTGAGTATTTTGAAGACGAATTGTCTCCAAAGTAAATGTAGCCCTCAATGTTGACTAAAATAGAGTTTGATGGCTACCATTGACAGTGAAATGTTATTTTATTGGAGCAGTCTTGAGTCTTTCTCCTATGATAATTAATGATTTGAAAACACAGAACTTTAAATGAAGGCTGATCTTAATCTTAACCATCCTTTCATTCCCCATGAAGAAAAGCTGAAACTGAGACATAGACACATACTCTCTAATGGTGGGATTGGACCAGAAGGCATGTGACCTGTTTCCAACCATGCTCCCTCTGAGGCAGCAGCGAAAGTGTTGACATGCTGCATCCATCGTAGGAGGCACAGCAGTGAGATGGTCACGTAATTCACAGCACATTATCATGGTTGGAGATCCTGAGAAAGCAAGTATCTTATCTACCAGCTGACAGGCAGTTTTCATTCACTGAAAATGTCAAGATGGCATCTGCATGTTTGAAGCACATAGACATGGAGTGCCAAATCTGATCTACATGAAGGTACTTCAGGAGATAAATACGGGCTTTTGAGATTTATCATTCAAGATGACTTAAGCCAACAAATGCTAACCACTTTCTTTCCCTTTTATGGTTAATACAAAACAACACTGATTCCATTTTGAACACAAGGTATTTTTCTATTTATTTATTAATTAATTTTACATCCTGACAGAAGCTTCCCCTCCCTCCTCTCCTTCCACTCCCACCCACGCATCCTCCAGATTTGTGTTTGCACAGAAGGGGGCAGGCCTCCCATAAGTATGGCTTATCAAGTTGCCATAGACAAAGCACCCCTCCTCCCAACACTCTGCCACTATATTTAGACTGGGCACAGCAATCCAGCATGAGGAATAGGTTTTCAAGAGCCAGCCAGTGCACCAGAGACAGTCTCTGCTCCCATTGTCAGGGGTCCCACAAATGGACACAACTATCGCCCATGGGCAGACAGCCCACATGGGTCCCATGCAGTCTCCCTGGATGTCGGTTCAGACTCTGTGAGTTCTCATGAGCCAGCTATCCATTTCTGTGGATTTTCCTTGAAGCCCAGGCACCTACGATCTCTCCTCCCTCTCCTCAGCAGGACTTCCCTAGCTCTGTCCAAAGTTTGTCCTTGGGTCTCTGAATCTGTCTCCATCAGTCACTGGATGAAGAGGCTCTTATGACAACTGAGGTTGTCACCAATCTGATCACAGGGGATGGTCAGTTCGGGCTGTCTGTCCACTGTTGCCTGGAGTCTGTGCTGGGGCTGTCCTGGTAGGCTCCCGGGAGTCTACCCTACTGGTAAAGTCTCATTTCGTAGGCATCTTTCTCAGCATTCTATCTCTCTGCCCACCCCCTCCAACTCTATTGCTCAAGTTCCCATGCCTGCCTGCTCCCAGTTCTCTGAGGAGATGCCCTGTGTTTCTCCATCCTGGGGAGATCCATGCATCCCACATACACAGACAACTGGGCCTTCCTTTTTGCCTAGACTCCCTAGGTCTGTGGATTGTAACATAGCTATCCTTTACAGCTAAAAACCACTTATGAGTAAGGACATACTATGATTGTCTTTCTTGAAGGCAGGGTAATTATTTCCTTTATGTTTATACTACACCACAGTCTTTACTATATCTTCTAGGACAACCCTTGAAATTATATCCTCTTCCACCCCACTTTGATAGATTGTTTCTTTCTTCCAATCGATTTCTTCAGATTTCTTGTGTGTTTGTATATGTTCATGTGCATATGGATACATGCATGAAGTCAGCCATATGCATAGTCAGATGTATGTGCACGTGGAAACAAGAGGTCAATGTTGACTATCTTCCTCAACTGCATTTCATTGTATGTTTTAGAAGCAGAAAATCTTAATGACCCTGACACTTAAAGATTCTTTTTGCCAGGCTGGGCAGTGAGCCCTAGAGATCTCATATGTTGCTCCTAGATAGGATTGCATATGATTCCAACTGTCTTTTATATGGGTCTGAGTTCAGAACTCCAATGCTCAATATGTGTGGAAGGCGTTTTACCAAATGAGATGTCTCTCCTGTCCCAGCGTTCTCCAATTTGTGTGGTAAAATGAGGAAAAACAACTTCTGCTTTTCTGTCGTGAGAAAAAGACCTCTTCTTCCTTTCAAATTCAAATTATTATGCATTTTCCCTATACTTAGAACCTTTACCATGTTCAATGTTTCCTCCAAGGTCTATGATTTCTATAGCTTAGCTGGAATCTATCTGAACAACAGCATTTTCCTCCCTACAGTGGTGATTAGTGCTTACACATATCTCAGTGGATTTCAGAACCTGGCCGTTCTAGACTATCTGACTCCAGCTAATGTTTGCAGTCACCCAGTGCTCACCAGAGACCTGTGCAGATCACACTTACTTGGATGTTCTTCTTAGCGATAGAGCTAAGCATATTCCAAGGCCATGCCTGCATGGAACATAAAACAAAGGGAAGAAAGCAGGAAGTAAGAAAAATACATATACCATACCATAATAAATTTAAGATATCTTTAAATGGACAACAAACATAAAATACAGATGGCACTTCTCAGGAGGACTATTGACAATTAATTTTTTTTAATGGAGAGGGGAAGATTTTCTTCAGTGGTTTAGCCACAAAAGCATTACCTTTGCTAGGTTGAATAACCTCCCACCCATGAGTATACAAGTGACTAATTAAACTCAACAACCCTTACACAAAGAATACATGAAAACGAAGAGGGAACTTGTTGAGAAGAATATGTAGAGGGAGAAGGATGAGAGAGGGGAATCATGGGCAACCATAGTGTAAATGCATGAAATTATAAAACAATTATTTTAAAGTGGAAAGAGCTGGGGAGATGGTTCAGTAGTTAAGGAAGAGTAGTACCTGCTCTTCCAGAAGACCCAGCTTGATCCTCGATACCTTCATGGAAGTGCACTGTTATCTGTAATTCAAGTATCTGAGAGTCCAAAGACCTACTCGACTTTGGGGACGCCTGATAGGCACGTGGTGCACATTCATACATGCAAGCAAACATGCATGCAAATAAATTTAAATAACTTTTAAAATCGTAAAAGAAAACTCAGATGAATGCAGGAACTCTATTTTAAATTGTATTTATTTTTGTTTTTCTTTTTAAAATATTACCTTTGAGTCAGTGATATTTGAACAGACACCTAAATAAAGGGAGAACAAAGTACAGAAAAAGTGTTCTAAGTAGAGGAGACAACTCCCTATGGCAAGATGACCTTTAGTTCTCAGATTATCTTCAAAGATGAAAAGGAGACAGGAAGTAGAGAACAGACCAGTGGAAACTGGGAAGGTTAGACAAAGACATCATAAAGAGACACAGGAGTCACATGAAGGGGTGTGGATTTCATTCTAAGTATAATATGCAGCTACCGGAAGCCTTCAAATGGGGTTTAGCAATGCTATTTAGATGACCTTCGGCTCAGCAGAGAGATCCTGTAAAGGCCTTAGCTGGGGAAAGGGAAAGCTAAAGTCTACACTGAGCTCCTTCCTAAGTGAGCTGGGCATGTGTGTGTCTGTGTGTGTGTGTGTGTGTGTGTGTGTGTGTGTGTGTACCAGGGGAGGGACACGAGGAGAGGGATAACACCGTCTTGATGGGAAGAATGAAAGTACAGTGTCACACAGGGAGAAAGTCCATCCTCAGACTGTAATCTTCTCAAGTTGATTGATATCTATGTGATGTGCATGAGGGACTGGCCTTCAACTGTAAAGTGTGGACACTTTGCAGAACCCCAATACTGGACCCATAGGAGTGCCAGGAGCCATTGTATGATAAAAATGTCAGAGCAACCATTATTTTTTCTAGAAAAAGACATGATCTCGTCTGAATCAGACATCACTTCACTTTGGAGGCCGGTTTACAGTCAGTTTTGGGGGTGTACAATCTTATCCTTTCGCTGTGGCCCCTGGGGACCTTTATCTTCTCTAAATAAAAATGTGCAATGCCGTGTGGCTCATACAATGTTTTGAGAACTAAATGATGCGAAGATAACAATGACAGAGAAGATAACAATCTGGTAGTTGCAGGAACTTAGACTAATATGCTTAATCTCTCCCACAGTTTACTTTTCAAATTTCTGTGTGTGTGTGTGTGTGTGTGTGTGTGTGTGTGTGTTCATGTGTGTGTGTTACACACATGTATACATGTCAATTTGCATGCAGATATGCAGGCACATATGCTTATAAGACCTGAAGTTGGTGTCGCAAATCTTTCTCAAATTGATCTCCTCATTATTAATGGAGGCAAGGTGTTCAGTTTAACTCGGAGCTCATCAATGCCTGTAATCTAGCCAGCCAGCTTTCTCCAGGAACGCTAAGAGCTGGGATTAAAACCTGCAGCCACACCCACCATTTATCATTCTTGTTCTGAGAATCCAAAGTCTAGTCTTCATCCATGTGAGAGAAGTGCTTTGCCCACCGAGCCTGCTCCCCAGCCCACAGTTCCTTTTATATGGTGTAAATATATATGGTTTGAACATTATGTTAAATGTACTTATTAAATAGAATGACTTACATGCACACAACATTAAGGAGTAAAATGCAACCTGCTTGTCACTATTGCACCTCTGTCTCCTCCATGAACCTGAGATACTTTTCTACTGAGGATCTCATTCCACTTTTGAAATAACTTCCTCTTTCCATCCCTTTAGGTCACCAAACCTAGAGGAAGGAATGACAGGACACATTCTGGATGGGAAAGTCCTTTCCCTTTATAGATTTAGTTCCTATAGAAAGTGTGCTCTGAGAAAGATATATATATATACATATATATATATATATATATAAAGTATCTATCTGTCATTTTCTATCAATCTATCTGTCTATCTATCTACATATCCATCCATCCATCCACCATCTGTCTATTTATCTCTTTCTTTGTTGGAAGGATCCTTATATGAAATCTGAAAATGTTTGCAGTACAAAGCTAAAGTCCTCAAATACAGTCTATTGTTAGCTTATGCATACTCAGTAAGAGGAAATATGTCACTCTTGTCTTAAACTCTTGAAATTTGATTTTTTGCAGGGGTAAATGTCTGAATATTCTGCAAGTATATGGAACAGGGCAGAGACTGGCTATTTCTATGCGGCCTCAGAACTTCTTTCACCTCACTAAGTTTCCAGTGACCACTAGGACTCTCAGATACAGCCTGCTGGCTTACCTGTGTGAACCAATGTGTGTCCAGTGAATTAGGGTATGGAATGAAACCTCGGATGAAAGTACTTGCTTTGCAAGCGTGACCTGAGTTCCACCTCTCTATACCCATAAAAAAATCCGGGTGATATAGTACAAACCTCCTACAGTAACAGCGCAGTGAAGAGGGAGGATACTGGGACACACACACACACACACACACACACGAGAGAGAGAGAGAGAGAGAGAGAGAGAGAGAGAGAGATAGAGAGAGAGAGAGAGAGAGAGAGAGAGAGAGAGAGAATGATCTGAATGTGGTGCTCTCCAAATCCCCAGGCCCCACAATGTATTTTTGGTTGAAATGTGAATGCCAATGAATCTGTCAAGCAGTCAGTGATTCAGTCTGAGATGTGCCCATTGTGCTTCCTCTTCCCCCAGTCCTCTGGCTTAACATCTGTGCTTCTGTAAACATGGCATGAATTGAATTACACGGACTGTTGTTTTGTTTAAATGAATGTGGTGTAATCTTGATTAAAGTATCATGTGGGAGATTTTATAATAATAATTATATGCAGTTCTCATTAGAGCCGGGAAGAACCTAACTCATGTTTAATAACCTAAAGCATGGAACTAGTCACACTCATTTACATCTGGACCATGGGGTGAGTGAGGCTCTGCTTTGGTCTTCTGGATGTGACAAGGGCTCCAGCAGCTGGCAGGCTTACAGGGAGCAATGGAGGCTTTGTCTGTCGGGTCCCTGGCTTTCCCTTGCTCAGTCAGGCTTCCACTTCACTTATTTTGCATGCCTGTGCAGCTGTATTCTTATATCATTAATTCAGGCTAATTAACAGGAGCCACCAAAAGATGAGCTCCCCCTTCCCCCCCATCTCTAGCGCCAGATGACTCTTTCCCTGCAATGGTACCACATTGGGAATGAGCTAAATGCTTTACTTGGCAAAGATGCTCTGTCCTTGGAGAGATGGCAAGTCCAAAGGATCCCAACTTCCCAAGCAACGAATTCCACTTACTGGAATTCTAATTTATTTTTTTATCTGTATCTGCTTTGGTGTTTTGTCATGTGTGTTGAGTCTCCTGGAACTGAAGTTACAGACAGTTGTGAGCTGCCATGTGGGTGCTGGGAATTGAACTCAGGTCCATCTGGAGGAGCAGTTAGTGCTCTTAGCCGCTGACTCATCTCTCCAGTCCCACCAGAGACTTTCCTTAAAACTTCTTCTCAACATTCCCAAGATACAAAATGAAAATCAGGTCCAGTCTTGTTGAGTTCTGGGTGGGGGGAGGGGGGCAGAGAGAAAGACTGTGAAATCCTGCCCCACAGAGGCATGCTATCGCGGAGGCAACCGAACCTAGTTATCAGCTAGTAATCAGCTATACGAATGCCACGCGGTGCACTGTCAATTCATCTCCACACTCATTTGCCTGTAGAGATTGCAAATGTATAGCAACAACAGCAAAATCAAACACACAAAAAAACTCCACTCTTTTTTTATAGCATATTCTGTATTAGTTACTTTTCTATTTCCTGTTAGAAAGTACCTAAGAAAAGAGACCCAGTGGAGGAATGGTTTGTTTTGGCTTATAGCTCGAGGATCTGTCCATCGTGAAGGGGAAAGCATAGATACATAGCCATTAGACAGCTGGTTGCAGCTGCTGTTAGGAACCAGGGAGCGATGAAAGCTGCTCCTCAGTTTGCTTTCTCATTTTGACTCAGTCTGGGGCCCAGCCTGGCTAGGTGGGTATCATCCACAGTTAGCATGGAACTTCCCACCTCATGTGACCTAATATAGGAACTCTCTGACAGGTATGCCCATAGGCCTTCTCGTCTATAATATTTACATCCTATCAAGTTACACATACAGTAGAAAACCTGCAGGAGGGTGACCTGAGAAAACAGGGAGCGGGATCAGCCTTGCACTTTTGTTATACTCTCCTGTGAAGTCAAAGTGCACAAGAGAAATGAATTCCTCACGTTCATAGTCAAGAAGACATAGTCTGCACCCATATTCCTTGAACTCTCCAATGTGGCTCACTTCACTTTATAAATTATGTCTTGCATATTTACTTTTAATCAAATAAGACATTCCAAATTTATAGGCGCAGCTGGGCCACATCTGGCTTCTGCTGCCTCCCAAAGACTTCACTGGAAAGTGTTTCCTGAAAGCACGCGCAATTCAGTTGAACAATGTTGCTTCTAACTAGAAGTTGGAGGAGTGCTCTCTGTTAGATGAATTTCCACATGTGAATGTATTTTTAAACCAGAAGATGTTAATGCTTGCATGAAGAGGGTAAGGGTGGAACCTACAGCCCCATACATATTAAGCAAGCATTCTATTGTTTCGCCCTCAGAGCCTCCAGAAGTGTCTTTTACATACACCTGTGTCCAGTTTTGTGTGGTAATTTCAACTTCACTTATCATCAGAAGTTGTCAAGTGCAAAAATATTTTTAAATGGATTCTCACTTTTCTCAGCACTGCATAAAATTACCAAAACAAAAACATACATTTTTCTCACATTTTTTTTCAAAGGCATAAGCAGAAAGTAGCAAGCTTAATATGGAGAAATAAGTTCCATTATCATGTAATTTCTCTCAAAGTCTAGCCCACAAAGGTCACTGGAAAGCAGATTGTACCTATGTCTCCAGTTAGGTGGTAAATAGGTGGTCTCTGTAGACAGGAACCTAACAGGAACCTAAGGGGATAACAGTACATGTGCTATACTGAATGTTGAAGTCCCTCTCACACCAAGACCCTCCCCAATTACATTTCCAGAGGCCTGAAATGATCTGCCCTACAAAGATCTCTCCCAACACCATGTCCCCATTAACAGCAGTTCACATACTTATTTATTCATTCATTTTCTCTTTTGTGCGAAAGTCTTACTACCTAGCTCAGCATAGTCTCCAGCCTTAGCCTTCCAGATATTGGTGTTGCGTGATCACATAACTGTACCCATTTGGATGCTGATTATGAACATTTGATATTTGTTAAGAAAAGGCAAGGAATACTTCAAGTGGTTCAAGTGTAAAACTAGGAATTAAAAAAAAATATGCTTTCTTTTTCCTTAAAAAAAGAAAATAAGGAAGGAGAAAGAAAAGTGGAAGAGATGGAGAAGAAAGGAAGCCGAGGCAAGAGGACTTTACTCCTAATTTTAATGGCTGCTATGGTTAGCCTTTCCTAGATGTACTCTCAGGATACATGCTCAGTGCCAGGGTGTAAAAGAGGCAAAATGCTATCTGCATAAAGCTGTATGGTGATTTGGGTCCGAATCTGTGTGCAGTTACATATGTGTGTACAGATATATATCCAAAGTGTGTTAGTAGGGGTATGTGCATGTGCGTGTGTGCATCTGCCTATGTACTTTTGTACATATGTGTGAAGGTTATAAACAATCTTAGTTGTCATTACTTAGGATACCGCCCAGCTTGCTTTTTGAGACGGTCTCTTTCATTGGTCTAAAATCATTAAGTAGGCCGATCTCAGGAATCTGCTTGTCTTCTCTCACCAGAGTTGGGATTACAAATGCACACTGCTGTACCATGTCTTTGTTTTACATTAATTCTTGGGGATCAAACTAAAGTTGTCATGTTTGGCAAGCTAGTGCTTTACCCACTTAGATACCACCACAGCCCTATCACAACAGGTTAACGAAGGCCTGCTATGTGACATATATCTACTTGTTGGTCAGTATGGGGAAACTGACTTCATTCTCATACCAGATTCCCATTCTAAATTATTAAATATATTAAGAATACAAAGATTAGAAATCTGTGTTTATGTAGACAGGACACTAAAAATTTCCTGAAGCGGTAGTGGCACTATGAGCTAGCATAGAAACAGTCCACATGGGCATGGAAATATCAGGGGTAGAAGTGGAAACACAAACTATCTCACAACTATTAGTATTATCTACTGTGGGTTTTGTCTGTTATATGGCAATTGTGACAAGTCACGAGCATAAGGTCACTTAACCTGTCACCCAAATGACTCAGGAGTTTGCTTTTGTTTGTTTGTTTGACAAAAATTCTTCATTTATGCAATACTAAGAGAGTTGGTCCCTCTCTTTCTCTCCCTGCTTGGTTGGAAGAAGAGAAGGACTGAAGAGGCAGTCTCTTGATTTGATTCTGATGTCTCTAGCAATCTCATTTTGGGATTTGACCTGCCCAGGGCAGAAAGAAGAACACGAATAGGAAGCAACTGAAATTGCTTAAGCTTGCCTATGTCATGGGCATATCAACATGTATTATTGAAGACAGTGAAAACAAACGGAACTAGCCGTGGGGGTTATTGCCACTTAATTAAGCTTATATCTTGCCCGAATCTAAGCTGTTGTGACAACACAACAGAATACCTTGTGCAGATAAAGTTCACTAAGGTTGGTCTGAGGCGCTTGAAAGAGGCAGAGTCTGGCCAGCAGGTCACCTCCAGGGAAGTGGCCTGAGTGAACAGAGGGTATGGGGGTCATCGTTGTACTTCTGTGATATTTCTCTCTTGAAAATTCAAAGCCCACAAGAGTAACTCAGTCTGAGGCTAGGAAGTGCACGGGTACCTTGAGGCAGACAGTAGATGGAGGCAGTTACAAAGGAACCCCCTTTCAGAGCTTGCCTTATGTTTCTCCAGTTTTCTCTCTCCTTCTCCCTGAATGGCATGGGGTTGATTTCTGTTTCAGGCAATGACATGGCCTTGGTTTTCCTGAGGTCATTGCCTTGGGAGAAGGCCAGTATGGTTTGGCTTGTTCATTTGGCATGATTTAGTACCTGAGCGAACCTTCAAGAAACTTCACCAATATTAGCATTGTGTGCAGACACTTCTCAGATGAATGGCGCCTAGGGATGTCAGCGAAGATGATGCCATTAATCCATGCAGTGGTATTCTCTGTCACTGTGTGAAAGTCAGGTGAGGGGGCCATAGCTTGGGATGTTCATTGTCCAGTAAACCGTGGGGTACTTCTTAGGAGTCTGAAGGGTGGAACTTTACTCTGATGAGATGCTTTAGACTGAGGACAGGGTCAGGGGAGGAATTAACATGGGATCATAGTGAAGGGTGTAAACTTATCCACAGCATGTGACAGGCCTTCAGGTCTTCACGGTGAAGGGTAATGCGGGGAGTGCCACAGAGGACAAAGGATGGATAAGAGGAGGAAAGGGATAAGAAAAGCCAATTAGGGCATGATCAACGAAACACAGTTACTGAATAACAGACAAGTAGAAAGCTAGTGTTCATAGACCCATTCTATAGTCCTCCTTGCTGTCTGATATTGTATCACTTACCCAGACCTGCCCAAGCAATAGATTCATGACTCATCAATATGACACACTGTGGGTGGTGGTAGCCCCACTCTGATCCATCAGCCATTTTGAGGAGCCCCTTGACTTCCATACCCATCTTCTACATGCCGTTATGAAGTCTGATATGTTTTATTCCCAAATTGCTGACAACTATAATAATAAGACTCCCTTAGCTGTCACTCAAAGCAAAAGGAACATACTGGTTTTCAAAACAGCATCGAGTTACAGCAGGAATATAGAGAGTTGTTTCCATTGGCTATGTTCAGATGTTCTGCTGGCTTTTGTGTGAAAGCTCTTCCGCTACCCACGGATCTGACTACTTTGTCTCCTTGAGCAAGGACAGATGAGAAACTGAAGAGCAATTTCTGCTAACTACTGAAAGCACGAGTCATGGGACTCAACTGATCTCAGCACATTGTCCTTGTTTTGTTTCCCAAACCGCAGAGTTGGGATAGCAGAGC
The DNA here is from genome assembly GCF_982192425.1 of Myodes glareolus. NCBI lineage: Eukaryota > Metazoa > Chordata > Mammalia > Rodentia > Cricetidae > Myodes > Myodes glareolus. Next base: position 108,901,501 of record NC_142030.1, read on the forward strand.
CTCAGCATGCAGCCAGTCTAAGCTGCTCTCTACAGAAGAGAGCCGTGAGTGGCATGAAAGGCCAGATGCAGGGAAATGCAAGAGACCTCAGAATGGGGGACTGGCTGTAAGGTATAAGGAGACAACCTGGAGTCTCTGGGTTCATATTGCTAGCTAGAAAGGAGCTGAGAGACTGAGCTATGCACATAGTTTGTATCTTTGTCTCAAATTCTTGACCTTCTTCTAACCCGGATGGTGGAAATGGGTTGTATCCCAGGAGCCCTGTCTGTTAGAGAGAAGGGTGGTATTTCCTTCCCATGCTGGTCCTAAGGTAAAGGTCAAGCTTTTTTAGGATGGATGGTAAATACCGAGACAGTTTTCTCTGAGGAAATGATCCAGAAAGGTTTTCTGTCAGCCAAATTTGGTCTTGCTTTACATTTCTTCTGAACAATAGCAGCATCGTGACTTCCTCCCTCACGAAAGCCAAAAACAGTCTCCTTTGGACAACTTTGCAGTATGAAACTGTGACCATTTGTTCTTGTGCTGTCAAAACCAGGGCTAAGATGATTTTCAGTTGTTTGAGTGTTAGCTGCACAAGTGTGAGGAGAGGCAGGATACCCCGTGTTTGGATAGAAGCTTCACCCCAGCTCCTGGCATCCATATAGCCAAAGAGTCTGAAATGTTTGGAGGGCTCCACTCCAAATGTCCTCCCTTGGAGTTGCCTCAGTCCGGACTCCACCCATGAGAAGCCCCCCTAAGATGACCCCTCACCAGAGATGCCCAAGATCACTCCCACAGGGTATTTTAACTGTTCCTGCCCCAGAAAACAAATGTGGGGTTTTCTGATCTTCCTTTCCCATCTCCTCTCTTGGGTCTGGAAAGACATCCGGGAACATGGTATCCATTAAACCTGGGCTTTGTCTAATTCAGTTTGATTTGGTCTGATTTGGGTTGTTGGGTTGCCAGAGAGGTGTATCAGGGTGCAGAAACTTTTCACCCAGGACATATGTAAACGTGAAACAAACATGGCAGCCCTCTTGGAATTCCAGTTTTCCTAAGGGAGAAGCTCGAGCTGTTCCATCGAGCTCTGACTTAGACTGAGAGCCCTTATGTGAGGGTCGGCTTCAGTAGTCAACATGACGCAACCTGAAATCACCTGGGGAGAGTGTCAAAGTGCACTGTCTACCTAAATTGGCTCTGTGGTCATGTTTGTGGAGGACTGTCAATTAAATTCCGTGTGAATACTCATCACACTATGGTGGCAGCATTCCTTTCGGCGTGGGGTCCTGGGCTATGAGCGGAGGAAGTAAGCAGAGTGTGAGCAGTGAGCGTGCATATGTTCTTTCCCTCTGCTGTAGTGTGATGTGACTGGTCGTTTGAAGTTACCATCTCCACTGCCCCGTAGTGCTGTACTATAACCTGGAACTGTAAGCTGAAATAAGCCCATCACGTTGCTTTTTGTTAGGGTATGTTATTACAACAAGAGAAATGAAGCTGTGATACATCTCTCCAATGAATAAGTGTAGAGAGATAAAAATTTCTGATGCTAAACTTGCGCCTCCATATACATGCCCACACATATGTACCTCCAAGCACATGTGAACACACATGTAAAAGAATTTTCATCACACAAATACCTTTTAAAAAACTTGTCCATGGCTCCCGTCTTTCAATCACGCTGAAGTGCTTCATATTCTAGTCTGTGTACACTCTTTCCTTTCCTCTATCTGAATTTGACAAATATATTTGTATTAATTTATATCCTTGAAGATTTTTGCATTCATACAGCATTTGCTTTCAGAGGAGAGCCACATTCATGAAGATAAGTAACAGTAAGTTGGACATCACTACTAAGTTTTCTCACCCCCAGTAGTTTTGAGTAGCTTATTAACAATTAAGACCTCATAAACTATTTGAATACATGTTTGGTTGTAAAACTGACAATGCTCACTTTAGAAGTTCATGAATTGCATTTTATTTAATAAGTTTTATTTTATAAATTAAGAAATGCATTATATTTAAATTATTTCTGAATAAGAGGGACTTAATATTTGTTTATAACATGGTCCTTAATTTGGCTTTTAAGCTTATTCTCTCCTCTTATATGCACATTCATAAATGTATTATATAAGTGTGTATGTGTTCTTATACACATTTACTATATATGAATAAATGTGCACACATACCAAATAAGTAGATATATCATTATATATATGTGAGTAAAGAAATATATTAATTATTGCATACATTGATGTTTTTGAACACTGTTTTCATTTTAATATTTCCTATGCTTTAATTATTCTCAAAATATTTTTACAGATAAGTTAAAATGCACCATCAACTAATTTGACTATTGAAATGTGAGGAACACATGAATCCTGGAGTCTGAGACCAGCCTAGATCACATAGAGAGGCTGTGCTCAAAACCCCTTTCTTGTTGCTTGGAGTAATTTTAATTTTTAAATTTATAATAATAAAAACTTACTCTCTTGTTTGACAGTCCCTGAAAATGAAAATTATATGTCCCTTTGAGTGCTTGCTACATCCTTAAATTCTCCACTTCCTGGGCTCTTCTCCTCAATCATTTCTTATTATCATTTCATGCAGACACAAGTGCACGTGCTAGGCTAGTTCTCCCAAAGCCCAGCATATGATTGTGATGTGAGAGCAGTGCCCTTGCTCCATGCCTCATCATTAGGAGACATGAATTAACCTGGGCAGTGACAGAAACTTGTTTTGATTTCCATGGTGAAAGGACTCATGGGGTGGATGTCCAGTGCTCTAGGACAGGCTTCATCCACACCAGGGAACTCCCTTCTCTTCTTTTCTTCCCAAAGCAACTGCCAAGATCTCTATTAGAAAGTGTGCTGAGAAAATTGAGGCTCTGAAGACAGGCAGAGCTGGACTCAATTCTGTCTTATTTACCTGAACGGTATGTGGAATGATACCGCTTGTTCCATTCCTGCCTTAATCCCTGATTAAGCTGGGTCTGGAGAAGGATAGATGTACAAATGTATGAACAGGTACTGACGTGTGCTAGAGAGAGGGGGGAGGAGGTTTGTGTGTGTGTATGTGTGTGTGCATGTGCATGCTCGTGTGCACTCATGTATGTGGATACATGTGTACACATGCACATAGAATGCCTGCAGAAGACAATGCCAGTGTTATTCATTACCTTGTACGTTATTGAAAACTGTGTCGCCTGTTTCCTATAGTGTACACCAGGATAGCCTATCCATGAGTTATTAGGGATTTTCCTGTCTTCATTTCCCATCTCCCTCTGGAAGTCCTAGGATTATAGATGTTCACTACCCTTTCTGACTTTCAATAAATTCTGCAGATTTGAACTCAGATTCTCATGTGCATATGGCAGATACTTTACGCAATGAGCCGTCACACCACCTAGAGTAGTAGATACTTTTAATCAATGTTACTTTGGCACACGCACAGACTCCCAGAGATGTCCACACCAGGCACATGCCACACCACATCACACACTCTCGCGCACACACACACATGCACACACACACACACATGCAGGCATGCACACATGCTCCAGAAAGCCTCTCAGAGAGTAGGCAGGTAGAAAGCGCTGCTGTCCCCGCAGCTTCCCTCTCTCCTGCTTCCTGAGCTGTCGCTGTTTATTTCACTGCTTTTGTTGTGCTCTGTCTGTTTTACTGTGTTTACAGCTGACTTTTTTCTGCCTGTGTATCTTCTCCAGCATCCATCCCTTTCACCACCTGCGTTGCTGAAGATGCTAAGCAACTAGCTTTCTTTACTGTTGCTTCCCTTTCCACTAAACACATTGTGTATGTGTGTGAAATTTAACACCACCACCCAATCCAGGCATCTGCTAGGCTGTAAAACAAATCTGTATTGTATCTTACTGTCTAGTTTCTTTTTCTTTTTAACACGTATTTCTTTGCATGTCACCTCCCATGTATATAGAGGTATGCATGTAGAGGTCACAGGACTCAGTTCTCTCCTCTTTCGGTTGTGTATTCTGCTGGCTGAATTCAGGTCATTAGGCTCATGAGTCAGCACCTGTACCTGTGCCCCTTCCCTTTACTGCTAACGTGAGCATTGTGCTGCACTGGACCTTAGCCTAGTCCTGATATTGTTCATTTACTAGAGATGCAAAGTGGCCTAAGAATGCTGTTGATAGTCTGGTCCATCTTGACCCTGGCAAAAGAGACAGGGCCCCAATTCATACAGGTCCCTGCATCCCCAGCAGTCTCTTCAAGGGGTTCCCTTCCGTTTACCTCTCTTTGGTCATGAAAAGCAGGGTCCATGGCGTCCTGAAGGAGGACGTTTCAGGGAGATCCGATAGGAGCCAGAATTGGAGCCTTACAGAGAGGCGCTGTCAGTGTGGATGCTTCCCACAGGGATTGGTAGATGAGGGAATCAGAGAAAGAAGAGGTGAGTTTGGCTTCTGGGGAAGAACAGAGCTGGGTGAATTTACAATATGTATGTATAGGGTTCTGGTGTGGCTTAAGCTACATGGCAAAGTTAAGATTCACGCCTAAATACTTGAACAGTTCCCAGAGTGCAGTATGAAACAAGACAAAAGTTAAAGACATGTGGAGCTGGGAAGATGGTGCAGAAGAGCAGTTAAGCCCTTACTGTGCAAGCACCCGGGAAGCGGTGGGTGGTTGTGTGGCCTAACTGTAAGTAGAGCCCCAGAAGGCAGAGTAGGAAGATATCGGAACCATCTAGCTGGTGTGAGCAGCCATACTGGCGAGCTCTGGGTTCTACCACAGAACCTGTCTCAAAGAAGAAGATGGGAGAGAAGTGGGAGAGGATTTCCAGATTCCACCTCTAGGCCTTCTTTCCCTGCGCCAGTACACAGACACACGTGCACCCGTGTATACATGGGCTGATCCATCAGCGTTCACTTTCACACCCCAGATACACATGGAGAAGACTGAAGCTGGAAAAGAGGAAAGGCTTGGTAAGCACAGCTGTAACTGGACTTATGAAGAGAATCCTTTAGGCTTAGGAGACCGGGTAGGGTGCTCAAGGCGGCACACAATTTGGGAAAGAGGGAAACGTTTTTGTTGTTTTTTAACATCTTTGATGGAGCTGTCTGTAGGAAAACATGGACCATGTAAATAATTTTATCTTCATCAGAATTCTCCAGATTTTCCTGACTTGGTCAGCAGGTCATGAAAGCAAGGCTGTGGCAATGGATCCTCTTCTCTTCTATACCTCACACTTGCCTCTTTTGGCCCTGAGATTTCTCATGGTTTTCTAACCTGTGTCAACCTGAGTGCAGTTTGGGAATGAATGGCAGTTTCTATCCACAGAGGTCGGTCACAGTAACTTTAGTGATCTATTTAACACGGCAGTCTTAGTGTGTGCTCGGTATAATTTCTATTTGCATTTCACTAATATTGTCAAGTCCTCTGTCATCTCAGTGTCTCAAAAGCAGTACTCAGTCTCAAATTTGGATATGAAGTTTGTTTTGGTGTAATTATTCTGATAGCAAGCCAATACTTGATTTTCCATTTTGTTGTTCGGGTTATAGGCCTGGGGTTTTTGTTATTGTTTGTGTTTGTTTTAACTGACATTTAGGAAAATGTTTAAGATTTTTCTTTTTGGAGTCTCGTCAGTTTGCTTATGACCACAGGACTGCTGTCACTGCGAACAGATGTCAGCAGCAGTAGTTGTTTAAGAACTAAGGCTGGACTTAGTTCCTCCTGTGAGGCTGGACCTGATGTCTCTGTCAGCTCCTCCTGGAAAGGAAGCTGCAGTTAGGGCTGAAGAGGTGAGTCCTGGTGGACTGGCCTCTCCAGCCTTGACTTGTGCCTGAGCTCCAGAACCCACATGAAGAAGTAAGGCACGGGGAATCACACAGGGATCCGAGAACAGGTAAGCAGAGTCAGGAAGACTCCAGTGTCTCTCTGCTTAGCCACCAGTCTTTTCTGGTGAATTCTAGACTTTTTCTTAAAATAAGGTGAGGGGATAGGTGGTGGCTCAATGAGTGACAGCATTTGCTGCCTGAGCCTGCCAGCCTTAGCTGAGAACAAGGAACCAACACAAAGAGAGAAGAGAAACCAATTCCACCGTGTTATCTCATTATCTCCACATGTGTACACAGGTTCATATCCTACCTCCAACACATCACACAGCCTTACACACACACACACACACACACACACACACACACACACACACCAATGGCGGAAGTTAAAACACTTCTTAGCGCTCCCACATTCTTGCCGAATTCCACAAGTCACGAGCAATCATTCTTCCAGCTGTTTCCTTTAACTCCATGAAATTCCGTTCTGCAAGCTGAACAGAATAGAAGCAGGGATTCCACTTCAGCCAAAGACAAATGCACTTCCTACTTCCAACTATTAAAATCCAAAGCCTGTGGCTTTCTCAGGATTAGTAGTATTTTGATGCATTCCTGATAGGATTGACTTTTAGATTCCCAAAACTGGCCCCACGCCTGTGCTGGCAGCAGTTCATCTGCTTGTTTCTGCTCCCTGAGGAAAAGGCTATTTCAGAATATACATTTTGATTCCAGAAAAAAAAAAAAACTCTAGGAAGGGCTGTAAATCTGTGGGACTTTTGTTTCCGTCATACTTGTATGACTTGGGTGGTTCTAATGGCTGTGAATCTGAAGGAATAAAACATTTGGCTTCTGGGCTCCTTCTCTGCCAATTAATTTTATAAAGAAATATTTTGGAAGCTTACAAGCAATGCATAAAAATACAGTTTGGTTCTGGACAAGACTTCAAAGGACCTGTGGGGCAGAGAAGATTCCCAGCACAGAAAATCAATTTCCTGTAAATAGTAAAGAGAAAAGGATTTGAAGCAAGAGTCAGATATAATTTTGGAGAGTCTGTTTCTGCTTATTTTCTGGAAGCAGTGGCTAAAAAAAAAATGAAATATATACTTTTACCTTAATTCAATTCTTTTGCATATTGCCACCTCATTGGTGATATCAGAGATAACATTTTATGTATTGCTTTTGACCTGCTTTTATTCTGAAATATAAGTAAGAAGGAGCCACAATGTAAATGTGCATAAAATGAGAATAAAATGGGAAATTTCTAAATATTTAGATAAGGTTACAACTACATTTAAATTCAAGATGAATTTTATCATATCTCACTATTACTGACTCCAACAATTGATAGAAATCATATAAAGAATGATGATACTGGGCTAAGAAGATGAGTCAATGAGAAAGTGTTTGCCACGCGAGTGTGAGTTAGAATTGTTAGAGCCACGCGGGAGCATCACGCAGGAGCTGACCACCATAGTAGACATCTGAAATTTCAACACTCCTACGGTGAGACAGGAAGTAAAGACTGCAAAAGGCCAGCTAACTGACTCCTGCTGATGGAAAAGAGCCTAGACAGCCCACCTCTAAGCATAGTAGAAGTGGAGGCTGAAGAGGTTTCTCAAAAGTTACAAGGAATTGTTCTTTGCCAGACGACCTGAGTACGGTCCCTAGAACACCCATAGCAGCTCACAGCAATTCTAAATCCAGTTCCAGAGAGACTCCGACAGCTCTTCTGGTCTCCCAGGAAATCAAGCATGAAGGCAGTACACATAAACATATAACAAAAACCACTCATACACATCAAAATAAAAGACAAATCTAAAGAAAAAAAGGTGGAAGGCAATGATCAACACCAAAAGTTGTCCATTTCTCTTCACATGCCACATGCAGACAGTGGGTAAACACATTCATACACACACACATACACACACACTACACAGTTAAAAACTAGTTATGGTACGATTTGCAAATATCTTACATGAAACTTGTAGTTATAAAATGATTCCGTTTTCTCTGCTCATGGACCTAGAAATTAAAATCGCCCCCCCTTACTGCCCTACCACAATACAAACTCTGCCTTGTAACCATATTTAAGCTAATTTACAGCTAGTTCCATGTAAATTACAGATTTATGTGTTTTTTTTTTTGTTTAACACTTTATCTTTCACGACACCCTTGGTATTTCCTTAAATCGTGTGTCTATTACATGTTGCACTGCAATGAAAAATATCTGACAAAGTAAGGAAATCAGGGTTAGTCTGGGCTCAGAGTTTGGTGTCCTGCTCCACTGAGGAGAGAAAGCTTGGTAGTGGGAGTTCAAGGCAGCTGACTCCACTGTATCCAAAGTCAGGGAGTGGAAGGAGGTGGGTGCTGGTGCTCACCTTAGTCTTCCCTTCTTGTTCAAGCCAAAACCCAGACTGTGAACTACAGTCAACATTTAGGTTGAGTCTTTCCACTTGAATTAACTCAATCAAAAACTCCCTTGCAGGCATTTCCAGATGTGTTTCCAGATCTTGTTAAGCTAACAGAATTAACCCCCAAAAGTAACCACATTATTGTATGTAATGGGAGCTCAGTCAACAACTGTGAGAAGAATTGAGGTAACATGTGTGAAAATTTCCATATTCTTGCAACTGTTATAAAGATTGTGAGTCAATTTTTTTATTATTTATAAATCCTTCCCTTGAGTGTATTCAAGCTGTTGTATTACAGAATTTAGTGTGCTCTCCACACATGCATAGAAGCTTACATTTCCCTTTTCCTTTTCATTGTTTGTATCCTCTCCTTCTTGCTATCAGTATGTCTCCCAACATGTTTTCATCCTCTTTCCTTTGAAGCTATTTGCTTGATCTAACAAGCTATTTACTTGATCTAACAAGTCAAATAGGGAAATTCCCTGCTTCCCTGGCAAGGACCCTTCCAGCTGGGTTCTGACCTTCTGAACAAGTATTTCCTTTTATCCTAGTGTTCATCCCTGGTGAGTTAATAAACCAATCCACCCCTATGTTCAGCATGGATTTCCTGCAGTCAAAGCCTAGTGAATTAATGGCAAGACTGCAGTCTGACAACGAATGGAGCAAAGTTGCCGTTTCACACTTTGATCTGAATTTAACCAATAGCCATTCTTAGATTTAGGTTATTTTGACTTACAAATCTGGCAGTGTGGCAGAAGGGCATGTCATGATTCTCACACGTGGTGGAAGAAAGGCCTTCCAGCAGTTAAGTAGGGTTTGGACTGAGTTATGCCAGTTTAACCATCCACATTGTAGAGGACGTAGATTCAGTATTAAACCTTGCTGTGAGTGACTGGTTCTCAGAAGTGCCAGACTTGGGAGCTTTAGTCAGTAGATTATCTCCTCCACTGAGACAGGAAAGTATGCAAGTGTGTTCTTTTCCTGTTCTGCAGAATGTTGAAAACATTCTACACAGTTGCATTTCTCCTTAAAAATACATATGTAAAATAATAACTGGTATGAAACTTAACTCCTGACAGTCTTCTTTTTCCCAAGAAGTTTCTATGATCTGCCTCCTCCTCCACACACCACATCCCAACCAAGTTATTCGACTTTGACATTTACTAATCTTTAATTTCTACATTTCGCTTACCTTCAAGCTTTGATATATAAATTTTTTTTCCTCAGAAAAGAGAAAGAGTTGTCTCTCAAAATGGAGTCCCTTCCACGTTTTACTTGTACATTTCTGTACTTTTCATCAGTGCTTCTCTCTTTGGTGACAGTAACACTGTCATTCAGTCTACCTCCTGTTAGGATGATAAACACTTACACCCTGGCTGCTAATTCCTCACACCGCCACAGTGACTGACACCAAGCATACGTGACCATGGGTGTTCAGCTGTAGAGTAAAAGTCTCCAGCAATCCCTTCGTCTAAGGCTCCGGGTGCTGTGAAATGCTGCCTTCTAGTGAGGACATGACTGTCGCTCACATAAGCTCACAGAGACTGTAAGACTTGCACAGCATCAAAGCAATTAATATCCCAGCTTGTAGTGGGAAGGAGCTACAGAGGCTCCACCTACGCTGAGGAGATGTTTGGCAAGTGATGGCTCCTGAGAGAGGAGAGTTGTTTTTCTTCAGGGGTGTGGGCCCTGGTAGGTTCCCTGTGTGGTCATGGGTAATCCCACCTTCATGTGCAGCAGATGGGAAGAACTAACTGGACTCAGGGGAAAACACATATTTAAGAAAGGTCGTGAAGTTGGGAGAAGGCTATGTTAGATGTACCACACTGGATTCTACATGGATTTGAAGGTTGATATGATCATATGATCAAGATATGTTACATACAGGATTAAATTTTCAAATAATAAATTTAAGTTATTATTAGAAAAGGATAGGTGGGTGGACAAATAAAATACAAATCCAAAGGTGAGAGTTGCTTTAGAACCTTGTGAGTCTGACCTGTGTTATGATGTCGACTTCACAGAGGTACATTCTCTGCTCACTATTGTAGGGGGCCCTTGAAATTCAAAAAATAGTTTACTTTTTATTATACAAAATATAATAAAAAGGGCCCTTTTTCCTTGAAATATGCTCTAGTCCTAAGAAATGCAAAATTGAAAGTGAAAATGCATGGCCACTGAGTCATAATCCAGTAGAAATGGCCGACATTGACTTTCAGTCACCGTGTTTGTGGTGGGCTCAACAGCTGCCGTTCAGAAACCACCACCCCGGATCCTAATCAATCTGTTTGCAGAGGCTAATGCACTTGATTCTCTCTTTTTTGAAGACTAGGGTAAAACTCAATCTATGTTTTATCTCCCAACTGCCATAGGATCCCTTTCTAATGTTTCTTTAGGAATCATTACCATGAGGCTTTAATTCTTTACATTCATTCAACCCCCCCCCATTTTAAAATTCTCTATGTAAAGAAACTGAAAATGCTGGAGTCAAGGACTAGAGCTTTCCCTTTTAAAGGTGTTCAAGGTCAAGGTGGGCACACAGATTGGGTTGATCATTACACACGGTGTGATTATGTGGGAGGAAGAAAGATGTTTGGGTTCTATCCAGGATAGCAAGAAAATCCACAGGGACTGTTTCAGAGGGTGTCACACTAAAGGGGGCCATGACATGTTGGGAAGGTGACAAAGAAAGGTTTAATGAACAGACACCAATGTGGATCAAAACTTACTCTCGGGGCTGGCAGTAATGGTAAGAGGCCTCGAACACAGTGGGAGGATCACATACACTGGGTCTTCATGTGTGAGAAGGGTGGCAGTGAATCTGGGGACACAAGCAGAAAATAGTCCACAAAGGACCTTATATGTCCTTCCCAGCATTAGGAAGATTGTGGCCTTAGCAAGCTGGATGTGTGACTAAAGAAATGGTGCATTAGTTGAGAACACATACTGGTCTTACAGACCACTAGGGTTCGGTGGCTCCCAGAAGGTACATCAGGTAGCTCATAGCTACCTGAAACTCCACCTCCAGGGGATGCAACTCTTTCTTGTGACCTCTGAGGGCATTGCACTATTTGCAAACTCATGATCAGGTACATACATATATACACACCTAACTAAATAGTAAAATACCCAGGCACAGTAGCACACACCTTTAACTCCAACACTCAGAAGACAGAGGCAGCTGCATCTCTGTAAGGCTAGCTTGGTCTACAAAGAGAGTTCTCAGACAGCCAGGGATACACAATAAAACCATTTCTCAAAATCGAGAAGAAATGAAATCTTTGAAGAGCTCAGAGGAGGAATTGGATTAGCAGCCTAGTCACCCATAATATAATATTATTATATTATAATCATATAATAGGATGTTCATATAAAATGCAGATAAATTTTAGATAAATAAGTGATGCTTACTGTGAGAATAAGCACATGCTAAAGCTTGCCTGGGTACATATACATAGTATGAAAAGAAATATTTAGTGCTACCTGGGAAAGTCAAGTGTCAATTGGGGTCCTGCATCTTTATGCATTAAGTCTCCCTTCTTTGTCCTAGTGACAGTGTAGAGAAAGCATTGGAGAAGAAATATCAATCCGAGGGATGAGCTGTTCCTCTCAAGACTCACACAGTGCTGATGCTGCTGTTCAGGATGTGGACCTTTCTGTTGCCAGGACACAGAAAGCTAAAAACCTGCAGAGAAAGACTATCTTTAGGTCTCATTCGGAAGTCAGCAGATATTTTAGGATGAATAGATGGTGTTAGTGTTTCTCTGCTGCAGCCCTGGTCATATGATGGAGACATCTGTTCCTTTGCTGGTAGATGCATGTGTGCATGTCTGCGCTGCAGACTGCGGAGTAAATCAGATAGTGTTGTAAGAACACCTAGGACACATGGCTTAGTGCTTCTCTTGGGTCTCAGGCCTAAGCTCTCAAAATGGGCAAATTTAAAGTGTTTATTACGATTTGAACATTCCAAAGTCTTCACATAAATATTATTTCAATAGCTTTATTGTCAAAGGATGTTAATGTTTAAGTCAAAGTGTCAGATAAGAGAATAAGTACAATAAAGTATTCTGGTTTCTTTCTCATGGTTATGTGCTCTTTGTTATGTGCTCAATGTCGTCATAAACCACACATTTCCTAGCAGAAGCCTCATGTCCACACATTCCTTTGCCATTTACAGTGGCAGCTTAATTCAGGATGCTGCATGGCTCACCTCTGAGAGCTTGCTTGGTTTACTTTTTGTACTCACACAAAAATGAAGATTACCAGAAGAGGAAGATGAAACTCTGCCTTGTTCTAAAAAACATCCATGTATTCCTATTGGCCATTGAACATATGGAAGACCTAATAATATTTGACTAAAGGACTAACATTGACAGCCAGGAAATAGCACAGGAATCCAGGGTCATATGGTATCTTATACATGTTGGACCCCTGAGACCCTTTTTAGTCCTTGCCTTGAGGAACCACATGGAGGTGTGTTCACAAGGGACTATTTTGAGGGTGTTCTTATCATCCTTTAGGAAGTGCAGAGTAGAACATAAACCACATGAAAGAGACAGAATCTTAACATCGAGTAGTTAAGGAAAGGGCAGCTAACAGTAAGTGAGATGCTATTTAAATAATACCTCAGACACAAAGACTCGTTGCATTCTCTTGGGTCTCAGATCCAAAGTCTCAAACATGAACCGTCTCAGAGAGATGCCTCACAAGGGTAAGAACACTTCTTACTCTTAGGAAGAATGCAAGTTGAGATGCTAGGACCCATATCAGATGGTTCACAACTCTATCTGTGTCTCCAACGAATCCAACCTCTTCTGTCCTCTTAGGGCATCTGTATAATGTGGTATGCATTCACACACACATGCACGCACACACACACACACACACATGCACATACAAATATAAATTATATATATATATATACATACATACATATATAATTAGGAGTGCTGACATCCGATTTCTGCTTACCTTCTCAAGATGCTCTGCTCAGTACTTGACTTTTTGGGTACCTTTCGAGGTCCATGTTTCTCAGCCACTGTCTAGGTTCTGTACTATGCTGGGTACAGGTGTTAGGGTGCCATCTCTCAGTTTATCAAAAAAGTTAATCCCCCAATTGCTTTACCTCCCCAACATTAATATTATTTTATGTTCATAAATATTTTCAACATGTATCCTATATGGTATCATTAGTCATCTGTGTATATTCTTCTAAATAAAATGTGTATGAACTGTGTTCCCTACATGTTGACTGTAAAGCTATTCTCATGGTGATGCATACATTAGAATTACCTGAGTGTGCAGCTTACTGAGTAGTGGAGATTAAATCCAGGTGGTTCTAGTGGGCCTGAGATATTGTAGGCTTATCAAGTTCCCAGGTGAAGCTAACTGTGCTGAAACAGAACCACACTTTGAAACCAGATGTTTTAAGAAATACATTCTGATGTTTTTCTGTGTGCTATGTTTACATACACATTCTAGAGTTCCCCATTATGTTTAGAAGCAGATCATTTTCCACTGTTATCTGCATTTCTATACTTACATCTATAAAATGAAAATAATATATGTATTCATATACAAATACATCAAAATAACTTTTCATAAAGAGTGATCAGCCTAAGTATAAATTTTCAGACACCCACTGAAAGTATACAATGAAGTGTGTTTTGTATCTGTATCTATGTACGTGGGTGTTCATATGTATGTGCATTCGCATGCATGGGTTCTTATTCAAAGTGAACAAAGGACTCTTTTGGGTGTCACTTCTCAAGTGTTTTTTGAAACACCTTGAACTAGTAGACTAATCTGGCTCTACACCATGCCCTAGGGACCTGCCTGTCTCTGTCTCTCCAGCACTGAGATCACAAGTGTGTACTACCATGCCAGGATCCTTTCATGTATTCAGGGCTGAATTCAGGTCCGGATGCCTTCAAAGCAAGAACTTTTGCCACTGGATCATCTTCCCGGCCCTCGAGGCATCTTCCACATGAATACACAGTTGTCAGTGCCTTTCTAGGTGGCACTTATGCTGGGCATGAACACATCACGTCATTAACCTGTCTCCATCCTTAGCAATGATTAAGTGCATGATTACATTCCATATTTTATGTTAAGTTCATTTCCAAAAGTGTTCCAACAGACTTGTCTTCCTGATGGCTGTGTTAAACTTTATTAGTAAGATGATCTTTTCAATTTGCCTGGAGTACATTCCACACTGCCATATGTCACATGTGAAATTGCCAAGTCAAATCGGGTTCACACATTTGTGGGACCACCAGGGTCCTCTTGGAAAGTCAAATGTCGACCATTTCCCTCTTTTCCTTTCTCACTCGGCAGCACAGAAATTGTTCCAGCATTTAATGAATGAGAACACAGCACAAACTGAATGTGTTCTGTATTCCTGGGTCATTTCTCTGCCCTCTGCTAGAAATTTCCCTTGTCTCAAAGGTAAAAGTATCTTTGAAGGAGGAGAAGAAGAATAAAGACGAGGAAGAGGAGGAAATATGACAGATGGGGCCTTACAGTTAGGAGGTAAAAAGTTAATACAAAATGGTGACAGCATAAGATGAACTCTAGGGAGCCGGTTCAGTGGGTGACATTCTTTTTATTCAAACATAAAACTTTAAGATTGGCAGATAGCTAAATAATCTTCATCAGATCTAACCAGATTCTCGGAATTTGGCCGGATTCTCTGAATGTGGCTGGCCCGAAGTCTTTCTGAAAAGCCATTGACTATGATACTGGGACCTGTTTCCTCTGCATATACTGGATTTTGGGGATCCAGTCTGTTTGGATACTCACCTTCCTGGACCTGGAGGGAGGGGGGAGGTATTTGAACTTCCCACAGGACAGGAAACCCTGACTGCCCTAAGGGACAAAGAGGGAGGAGGAGAGGGAGTGGGGGGAGTGGGAGGGTGTTGGGAAGAGGGGCGGAAATGGAAACTTTTATAATTTAATAAAATTACTTTCAAAAAAAAACTTTAAGATTGGATTCCCAGATAAAAGAGTCACAACAGCACGCCCCTGTAGTGTCGAGCCGAAAGAGAGAGGCAGCTGAATTTCCAGAAGCTCCAGTGCCTGTTTCAAATACCATAGAAGGTAGGGATCCTCTGATCATGACTCTCAGGCAGGAATGTACAGTCACACATCACATCACCCACATACACAGAGAAACAATGACCCCGTGTAGCAAAAAACAACCAGTTGTTCAGTTTTAAACAGGACATCCACTGATCCTTTCAGCACACTACTTTCCCTTACTCAGTTCAGGAACTGTGAGAAAAAGACGCACAGCCAAGAAAAAGAGAGAGAGAGAGAGACAGAGAGAGAGGGAGGGAGGGAGGGAAGAAGGAAGGAAGGAAGGAAGGAAGGAAGGAAGGAAGGAAGGAAGGAAGGAAGGAAGGAAGAAAGAAAGAGAGAGAGAGAAAGAGAAACCTTGAGAAAAGAGGCTCATATGTGTTGCTGGCTACTTACTTCACAGGACAGTGCACACTGTATCTTTATATTACTGTTTTTGATCGATGTTATCCTTAAACTCAAAGTGGATGACAACCAGGGTCTACTAACAACATGCTGGAGAGTTCTCTTCTTAAAGTGGAGAAACCAGGAAAACAGTTGCAATTGTTAGGGATCTCAAAGTTTATATCCAGAACACTGGATCAACCCTTCCATTTAAGAAACAGAGGCTGAGAGAGAGGCAGTTATTTCAACAGAAACTGATAAGGGAGACTACAGTAATGCATAAAATGCCAGGGAATTCACTAGAACCTACATCTCCCAATCAGGGTGAACAGCTGAGTAGCCTCCTGAGCACCAGTGAGATGAAGTTGGCACATGAAGGGTGGTAGGATTTACTTTTCTGTAAAGAAAATATCAGCATCAGTATGTCTCAGATGCAGAGTGGCGAGCAGCCCGTACAATAACCAGCATGTGTCTGAGGTCATACGCATTTATTCATGTGCACAGCTTATATCAAGGTTTCTGGCCTGTAGTTCACAGCTGAACTTCTGGGAATTAATTGTTCAATTAGAGTTGGTCCTGTGCGCTGAGTAGCTTATGTCAGTTTGACACAGGCAAGGGTCGCTGGGGGAGGAGGTAACCCCAATTGAGAAAACGCTTGCATAAGACTAGTATGTGGGCAAGTCTGTAGGCTATTTTCGTAATTAGTGATTGCATGGGGAAGGCCTAGCCCAGCCCACTGTGCATGGGGCCACACTAGGACTATAAATCCTAGGTTCTGTAAGAAATCACACTAAGCAAGCCATGAGGAGCAAACCAGAAATCAGCACTCTTACATGGTCTCTGCATCAGCTCCTGCCTCCAGTTTTTTGTCCTGTTTTGAGTTCTTGCCTTAACTACCGTCAGTGCTGAACTGTGATGTGGTAGCATAAAAGACACAAACCCTTTCTTTCCCAGGTTACGTCAGTTGTGATGTTTCATCCAGCAATAATAACCCTAGACACCCTGTTTCAAGTCTGCTAATAACTAAAATTATTTGAAGAAGGAGTCTGATTTTTATTCATCATCTAAGATAAGATCAGATACAAATAATGTAGGAAGCCAGTGAACATTGTCTCCGCACCTGAAATGTTATAAAGTCAATTGAAGATCAACCTTGAAGATAACAGTGTATTAGGGTGCAGAGAAGATCACTGGGATGTGATCAGTGAGTGTGGATGAGCACAGAGATCATAACCAGGTGGAGACAAATACAGGAGCTGGATGAACCTTCCTCTGCAACTGAGTAAACTTTAGACAGAGAATAAGTGGGAGCTTTTGGATATGGTGACCTGGGGAACAGAAGCATTCCTGGGAACCATTTATTATTTAACTATTTAGCAGTGTGGGAGTCTATATCAGAGCCTCAACCAGGTTAGACTAGCACTCCGCTACAGAATCACATCCTCAGCACAAAGTGTGCATGTGTGTATGTGTGCATGTGTCTTATACTTTGCACATCCTTTTCTTTCAGGGAGAACATGTGGGTGGTATTGGCGTGTGCACATGTGTGGACATCTGAAGAATTTACCATTGAACCATCTCTCTTGAAGTAATTTGTGATTTTGATACTTACTGTTCAGGAAATATTTCTGAACACTATCTGTTATTTTTTGATGTCAGAGATTCAGAGCAAGTAATACAGAAGCCTTTGGTCCATATAGAACTGATATAATAATGGAAACAGTTAACACACATAATGCACACAGTCATGCTTCTGGCTTACTTGGCTGGAGTATCTCCAGGGACCAATGCTGACTCTTCATGATAGGGAGCCTCGTATTCGTGCAACTGAAGTTTCACTCCCCTGGCTCCTAGAGAGACACTGAACCACTCTGGCTCCACATTCGGCTTTCTGGTTATCAGATTTACCTTAGAATTGAGTGAGAATGTAATTGTATTAGTTTGTTTATGTTTGGAGGTTTTTAGGCAGGCTTCCTTCTCAGATTGTCCAGGTAGTCCTTGAATTCACAACCCTCCCACTGTGACCTCCCAAGCAGCTGTATTATAGCTATATTCCCACTTCCTGGCAGTGGCAGTAGATTTATAGAACATCATAGAAGTGAGAGATTGTGAATCTAAAATGGATACTCTTCCTTCATGTAATTTCATCAATCCAAGTATTACCACGATTTAACAAGGAAGAAGAAACTCTTTGATCTAGGAGGGGGCTTTTATTTTACGCTATTTCTAAAGTGCAGCACTCAAAGGCTTTAGAATTGGTTAGGTCCCTTCCACGGGATTAGTGGGGGATTGTCAATCAATGGGAAGCAGTGCTGGAGAAGACCCTGCTGCCTCCCATACCTGCACCTGTTACCTGTACCACAAAGAAAAGCAGGTGGTGTCTATAAGAATGGCTTCCACGTCTCTGTCATGCCTCCCAGAAATAAGGCCTTCAGCTCCACTAACCTTTATCTCTGGAAAACTGAGGCAGGATCAAAATACCTATAGCTAGTAATAGAGAGTGAAAATTGAATCTTCCCTCCAGTGAGAGAAGAAATGTAAACCCTTCATGCCTGCACTAAAAGTGTTGTCAACCAGTTAGCAAGGCCACTGTCCCTCAGAATCCTTCGGGGTGAGATTTATCTCCTTTTGGTTCATAATGCACATGTTTCTAAATAATCCATTGGTGTGGTGATCTGAATAATAAGATAATATGAGCTATTATTAGCCTAATGGGTAGAAATGATCTGTAAGAGTTCATGTCATAGGTAGTCGGAAGGGAAGTCTAGAAGCAAGTAACTCTTGCATCAGTCAACTGTATTAAAGGTTGCTGCTTAAGGTTCCGTAAGAGAGGGGCCTGGGAAAAGGCTCCAGTCTCTAATGTGGTTGCCACACAAGCATCAAGGCCTGAGGTAGATCACATGACCAAAAAATAAAAACAGACACGTGCATCTGTATGTCAGCGCTGAGGAGGCTAACTGGCAGGCAACCTAGAAAAACCCCCAAGTTCCATGTTCAGTGAGAGATTCTGTCTTAATAAAATACAATGGAAAGCTATTAAACAAGGCACTTGTTGTTGATCTCTGGCCTCCAAGTTCATCTTCATAAGTGTTTATACACACATAAGCACATATTCACACATCCACCACACACACACACAAACACACATATTCACACAAGTCCTATTGGGGAAACGACATGAACAGTGTCTAGTAATGGGTAGCTTCCCCATGAGACAGCTGGGAAACTTTATCAGCCTGGTCATTCAGAACACTTACTGGATCAATTGTCCTACCTTAAAATCCAGTATCCTTCTACCTGGGAAATAAGGAATTTCAAGATTATCCATGAATAAAAAAGTGTTTAGCATGAAAATAAAACAGCACAGTCAGCAAAATTTCAGCAAGGAGAAATGCAAATGGTTCGTACTCCCAGGATCCACTTCTCTAAACCTGTCTTCGTGTATATAGCGTTAGAGTACTGTAGCTGCCTAGACTGTCAGTGAGGTCACCATCACCACCACCATGGGACTATCAGTGTGTTTCCTGTGCATATACGTCTGTGGGTATGTTTTCTGTCTTCTCTTATGTAGACTGTTGACTATTACATCATACTCAGACACAGGATCTTCTGGTACAATACCTGTCTTCAGTGCTGTACTCACTGCTGTGATAGAATAGCAACAAAGGCACTTGCAGAAGAAGAGTTTGCTAAAGCTCACAGTTTGAGTGTGCAGTCCACCCCGGTGGGAAAGGCTCAGCAGCAAGAGCAGGGTGCAGCTGCTCCAAGGACAGCCACACTCAGAAAGCAGAGAGAGGTGGTGGGGACTGCTGGGGCTTGGCTCACTTCTTCTTTTCAAGTGAATCCAGAACCCGAGTCCACGGGATGGTGCTGTCATAAGTTTAGACTTCTTTCTGAACTTTATGCTGCCAGTCCAACATTCTGCCACAGATTATATTGGAAGCTCAGCTGGTTTCCAATAAACCATGGTACATTTTACAATCTTGTGTCTTACTTTCACTAGGGTCTACTCTGTTTAACAGCAGATTCCAGTATTTATCTATATTTGGACTAAAGTCTCATTACAATTTGAACAATCATAGTTGTCTAGCCTTTTCAATGACCAACAAGCTCACACAGCAGTGTATGCCAAGGACCCCTCAGTTCTCGTTCCTCAGGAGCCACCCACCTCATTCCCTGAGACCAAACATCTCATTATCCTGACTGTCATGTAGGCTAGACTGATTGTTCAGCGAAAGCCAGGATCTGCCTGTCTCTTCTTCCCAGTGTTGAGGTCAAAAGTGTCTGTCCCACATCCAGGTTTTTCCCCATGTGCTAGAGGGATGAAATGTCAGTGTCCATGTGGGCAGGGCAAATACTGAGCCGTCACCACAGCCCCACACGTGCTTCTTTAAAAAGATTTAAATTTTGCACAACAAATTTTTATTAAATTATTTTTAGACTTTGAAAGCTTCAGTATTCCTTGACAGCTCACATCACTGACAGAACTGTCACACCAGTCTAGCCAATACTAAGAAGATTGGAAATGTTGCTATCTTGCATCAGAAATCCCCAGCCCAAAGTTTACCTACTCCTATTGCTTACACCCATAACCACAGTCCAAGTTAAAAACCATAAAACCCAGAAATTAGCACATTCCACAATGATGTATGGTTTTATAGTGGCTAGTAAATCAAATTACATGACTATTTTTCACTTAAGATCATTGAGTTCACTCCAAATCTATCTTTTAACTCAGTCTCTTCTCTAATTTAAAAGCATAAAGAGCAAAGATTAAGGGAAAGAGTCTTTCTATCAGCCTCAAATGGCTCATTTTATGTCTAATGAAATACACCTGAAAGGGGGCAGCTTGACAGAAGTCTCAGACTTGCGGACAAGGTGAGGGCTAGCCCAGGACTTGTCTCTTTGGGCTTCCTACCATCATTCAATTCTGATATTTCATTATTTCCTCCAATACAGAACTAAGGATTTTCATTTTATTTCTCTTCCTTTAAATGTGGAAACCTCCTTCAGAAGACATATGAGTGTGCATATGAGCAGTGACTGAAACAGCTACCCTGGGAAATGCTTAATGAAAATGTGATTTCTGTCAGCCAGAAGGACGGGCTGCTTCCTTTGATATGTTACACCTTTGTGGCATTAGCCTCAGTCATTGAAGTCATGAAGGTCAGTCATTGGAAGGGGAACAGACCTGCTTGCCTTGCTAAAATCTAGATAATACAAGACAACATTATTATTTTTTAATTTACTTATTATTATTGGAGTCAGTACATATACCGTGGCATCTATGTAGCAGTCATGAGGTCACTGTGGAGTTGATTCTGTCCTTCAAGCTTTAGGGAGGTCCTGGGGATTGAACCTATGTTGTCAGGCTTATGTGGTCAGCTCCTTTACCTGCCTTCTCACCAACCAGACAGCATCCTCGATATTGAACATGACCCTAAAAAGCTACTATTGTGCCTGAGTTATTTCCAAGTTAAAATGAAAACAAACACAGATGCCCTTTTTATTTAAAGAGAAGATATTAGTTCTATGAATTCAAATAGAATTTGTTGAAAATACATCCAGGATCAGTCATTTTAATACATCCAGTTGCATAACATAGGACATTTCTATTGTTATAAAATCCAAATTAGAGACAGACTTGTTCTACTTCTTTTCTGAATGTGTGGGTGTTCATGAGTGTGAGTGCATGTGTGAGTGTGGGCATGCACACACATGTGTTCATGGGTAGGTAGAGGATAGAGGTCAACCTTGGATGCTGTCCTTGGGGTGTTAATCACCTTGGATTTAGAAACTGTCTCCTTTGATCTGGAACTGCCCATTTTGATCAAACTGTCCAGCCAGGAAGCTCCAGAGACCCACAGTTAGCAGCTCATCTGTGCTGGGATTACACTCCTCTGCCACTTTGTCTAAATTGAACATTTTTAAGAGTGTATGTATGAGTGTGTGTATACATGTGCATGTATCATGGCACACATGTGGAGGTCAAAGGACACATTGTAAAAGTTGATTCTCTTCTGCCATGTGAGTCCCAGGGATCAAGCTCAGGGCCTCAGGCTTGACAGCAAGTGCATTTATCCATTAAGTCATCTTGACTCCCAATTTCCAAGTGGGTTCTGAGAATTTAACTCAAGTCCTACTGTTTATACAAAAGGTGCTTTACCAAATGAGCTGTCACCCAGGCCCTTCTTTTCCTTGCAATACCCACAGCTTTCTAAGTATTAGCTGTAATCTTTTACAAAGAAATGATCCTTCCCATACCCAACATTGGAAGTACTGTTGATATTTTACAAAGATCTTTTATTTCCAGACACAAACACACTTGTCTTGCTAGCTTTACTCTTAGAACAGCAGTGGCAGTGATTTAAAATTGAAATGAGTTATTTTGAAGTAGGCAGAACAAATGTGACATTTTTTATATTCAGACAGTGAAACTTCCCATTTGGAGTCAAACCATAATTGTTATATAAGTAACAGAAGGAAAATAAAAAAACCCAAGACAAGAGACAGAAAAGTCTGCCAACACTGGATAGTTTTCTAGGTTCTGTTGCTGTTGGAAAAAAAAAATTCTTCGAAGGTCTTTAACATGTTCTTGCTGGGGAAGAAAAATGTGTGCTCATCTCTGGACCTTTCAATAGACACAGTGAATGAGGTAATGCAATTATGATTATTAATGGACACTAATAGGTGACGTAGGTGTGAGGTAACAGGATGGCAGCTCAGCATTTTCCACTCACTGAACAAGGTCTTGGGTGTGTGTAAGGCATGTTGGTAGCATCATAAGCTCAAGTTATGCATCTTGCCCACCTGAATTTACAGCAAAGGTGAGAAGAGAGACAGATGTTCTCAAATGTGACAATGAAGCTAGATTCTCTGACAGGCAACTCTAGGTGTCGCATAGCCACAAAAAAAAAAATAATGTCTGGGGCAGGTGAACCCTCCGTGGTAGGTTGAATTTGCTGATAAGGAGCGCCACACAGCAAAGTTAAGGTGAACTTTTGCTTTCCCTGATGGAGTCTCTGGTCTCCAGGTACCTGCTGGTGGTTTCTCATGTGTCTGTGGTTTCCTGGAGTGATAAAGAACTTTATAAGATCTCTCACACTTAGGATCACTTACTAGTGATTATGACATATTCAGTTGGGAAGGGTGGTAGGGATTCCAGGAAAAGGGGGTGGGGCATAGCACTCCTGGGTCAAGGAGAGAGGAGATAATTGCTACTCCTTTCAAAGCACTCAGTGTTCCTTGATGTGAAAGTACAGGAGGGAATGAGATGGGGATGTCTGGCTAAAGAGGTCAGTAAGGCCCTAGCCAATAGGCTAAGATGTGAAGTGGAAACCTAACAATGGCTTTTAACACAAGTTTGCTAAAGAGAGACATAAAACAGTGCCTCTTTTGAAACTGCAGGCTTTTTCTGTCTTCCGTTCTCATACTCAGGGCTGGGGATGAGACCTGGTGACTTGAAGCCTATAGAGTTCTTTAGTTCTGTGAGAAATAACTGCATTGCAGAGGTGGTAGCCAGGATGTGGTGCCCAAATCTGTGAAACCCTACTCTCTGATACTGGTGCGCGCTTCGATAGAGTTTGGATCAATATCCTAGGAGTTAAACAAACACACACACAGAGACCAGGATCATTTGCCCAAAGGGTAAATGTCGATTTTATTCAGCACATGTCGGGTTTATATACTTGGGGGCAAAAGGACGAGAGCCCCCTCCCACCTGGGAGTGAGATCAAGTGTTGACTGCTTGGCGCTGAGTGGCAGTGCAGCCTAACAGGGAGTGTAGAGCTGGTGGCAGTGTCAGATGGAGCAGGCACCACTGCGGGAACCTTTGCTTGCAGGTGGAATTACCATATCAAAGAAGGACAAAACTCTCTAAGCTAATTCCCCTAGCCGAGCAGAGGAGAAGACAGGAAGCTAGACTGGTAGGAGATACAGCCCTGCATAGCGCCTCGAAGAGCCAGGAAAAGCCTGGGTACCAACACTAGGACCCATTCATTCTGTGGACTTTGGAGGACAGGGCTGGGGCCTGGGTGTTTGGTTTCTGCTCTGTCAGCTACATCTCTCATTGCTGTGAATAGATGCCTGACAAAGGCACGTTAGTGGACAAAGGGTTGACTTTTTCCCCAGGTTGAGAGCAGGAGGTGGCTGGCCAGCTTGCATTTGCAACTAGGAAGCAGAGATATGAGCACTAGAGACCAGGAGATGACTTTCTCTTCTCTTGTTTACTCCAGGCACTCAGTTTGGGGAGCTCTTTCCTCTTCAATTAACCTTTCAGGGAGCATTTTATAGATATGCTCAGAGGTGTGTTGCCATGGTGATTCTAAACCCCAGCTGGTTAACAGTCAGGATTAACTATGCTACTATCCCAGTCACTTTTCTTTCTTCCTGGCTTCTGCTTGTTTATTTTTCCCCAGAGATATCGGGCTGGAGAAGAGTGAGGTTGGAGTAGGTGTGGCACCTTCCAGCTGTGCACCAGCTCCTGCTTGTTCTTTCTGGCTGGTCCTGCAGTCCTGTTCCCCTCTTACCTCTGTACCGGAGTGAAGCCCACTGATTACTGTCCACTGTGGCCTGTCAAAGCCAAGCTTCCCTCCATCACCCTACAACCTGGAGCCAGTGTCTTTGTTCTGTTCTCCTTGGGATTGGGATCTCTAGCTGCTGCCCACTGGTGCCCGCATAGATGTTGATATCTATTAGATATTTCACACTCCACACGTCGGAAGACACCACAGCCCTCGCTGCCTGGCAAGCTTTTATATCCTCTCAGTTGCTGCAATTCCGTTTCCCCAGTTGTCAAACTCTAAACCTCAGAGCCCATCTTGCCTGCCGCCCACTTCCTCTTGTGAACCACACAGAATCACTAAGGAAGTTACATTGGCTCTACTTTCAACACACGCTAAAGCTTCTCAGTCTCCTCTCTCCAGTTGGGCACTAGTGCCAGCGCTGGCTCTTATTGTCCCTTGATTTGATTAGTACAGCAGGGCTTCAGTGCTTCCATTGCTTCCAGTGCCTGATTCCCACTTGATCAGTTCTGCACCTGACATATCACGTAGACTGTGATACACATACTGGTGGGTCCCAATGAAAAATGAGGCCCCTGCAAGGTAAGCAAAGCCCAAGATCTTAAGTCCTAATGCTCTCACACTCAGTCCCATTAGCCAGAGGATGCTGAAGGCCCTCCTGCAGACCCCATGCCTACATGTCCTTCCATACGGTCTAGTTCCATCCTGACCCCCTACTTAAATGTGTTTCATCCCTTGCTTCTCTAAACGCTCCTCTGCAACCTTATCTTGACGTTTTCTGTTTCTTGGCATGATAATGGTTCACTAGTGTGCAAAGCATGTAACATTATTTGATGTGCTTGTATTGGTTACTTTTCTCACTGCATGACACAATTCCTGACAAAAAGAATTAGGCAGATTGAAGGCTTATTTTAGGTCACAGACCGAAGACACTGTTACGGGAGGGAAGGGAAAGGTGGGAGAAGAGTAAGACAGCTGGTCACATGGCATCCACTTTAGAGAACCAGAGGTGAGTGCTGCTGTTCAGCTCACTTCTCCTCTTTAGTCATCAAACCCTGGAACATGGAACGGTGCTGCCTACATTTAGGGTGAGTCTTATCACCTCAGTTTACCCTGTCTAGAAGCTCCCTCATAGACTCGCCCAGAAGAATGTCCCCTGAACAATGTTGAATTGGCAGTCAACATTAGCTTTCACACTAAAAATTATCTCTCTCTTCCTCCCTCCCTTCCATTCCCTCCATGTATGAGTTTGTGGGTAATATACACGTGTATAATTTCTTGCATTTGTGCAATCACATTTGTTCATTTGTATATCTAAACACTAGACATCAACATAATATGTCTCCCTCAATAACTCTTCATCTTACTTGAATTGTAGGTCACCAGTTTAGCTAGACATGTAGATCACCAATTCAGCTGGCCATCAAGCCCCAAGAATCCTCTTGTCTCTATCTCTTATGTCAGGAACGTATATGAGTAACTTTAATGTGGCTGCAAGGAATTGAAGTGAAGACTTAATGTTTATGTATTAAGCATTTTAAATACTGAGCCAGTGAACCCCCAACATACGTCTTTGAGGGTCACACAGTTGATCCTATGACATCTAGTTCATAGGTTTAGAGTCACTGTTCACACTCTGTCTCAAAGACAAAATGGGGATTTTTAAGCAGGAATTTCTGCATCTTTTAGCATTGCTGTGGCTAAGCATGCAGGACTGTGTGGGAAAGAAAAGGGTGCTAAGTAGGCCTTTTGTGACTGGAAGGAAAGTCTGAATAACAGGCTATTTTAAGAATTAATGCGACATGAAATTCTACTCAACACAAGGATAATGCCTCAGACTCTCTGGCTCAACTCTTGAAAAGCAAGCATGGTAAGATTTCGAAGGGCACCAAACTGTGCAGCTCTTCACTCTACAAATACTGCCATGTTCAATACTTGGGAATCCATGCTTTATTTTACTTGATGTCTCTTCTCTATTTCACAGGATATTCATAAAATTTAAATCTTCATTTTCAACTAATCCTTGATAATTTTCCTGAGGTTTAGGCCTGACACTTTAGTAGATGTTTGCTTTGTACCTTGGGGAGAAAGAGTGGAGTTAGAAGAGAGGTGTACTCTGTGTCAGTTCATCAGATAAACCTGAGACTCAACACGTGCATGGTTGATCCCTTGTGTCCAGAGCATAGCTGATCTACTATATGCAGAAAGCCTGCCACTTTCTGATAATAACTTTGTGTCTGGTCTCTGCAGGATTCTGTTTCTCACTCACTCTGGGTCTTGGTGGTTGCTGCACACCTTTGTGCGTTCCAGAACCCACATGATTTTGTAACACCTCTTCATTTCAAACAACTTCCCAGACAGTCTCAGACTGATTTTTCTGCAGAGTCAGCATTCTGTGTACCCTTTTCTGAAATGAGTGGGCTGAGTCTCCTATCAGGGCAGGGCAGAGATGGAGCAACACATGTAGAACCATGTACCTGTTGTAAACATTAAAGACCTAGATTATATTGAGTACCATCAGAAATTAGCCTCCTTGTGTGCAGATGAGTATATGTTGAGATGACCGGTAGAACTCAGCCTTCTCCTCTACAATAGATGGGGATTTGCTATGGATGAATCCACTGGTTTCTCTGATTGCTTTAGAGGATGAAAAATCATTACAAATATTGGACAATACTTTCCTCTTTACTAAATACAGTTAGTAAGTGCCATTACTAGGTTTCTGCCTCTTAATAATTTTATATTAATAATTTACATTATAATAATATAACACACTATTGTAGCATACTTTATGTAACACTGTAAAATAATAATTGTACCAAATTTCATGCAATCTGTAATCTATACTGGTTAGTTATATCCTAAACTTAACACAACCTACAATCACCTGAGAAGACAGTTGAAGCAGAGGAATTATATAGATGAAGTTGGCAAGTCTGTGGGGAGACAGTCTTAGTTGTTCATTGTGGTAGGAGGATTCAGCTCATTGTGGGAGGGCACAGGTCCTGGTTTCAGGTCCTGGAGTGTGTAAGAGTTTGGTGTGATGGCTTACCACCAACTGGTAGCAACAGTCTCCCCTATAAGTGTGTATGTGGTATGATGTTCTAAGTTCCTATCTTGACTTTCCCAAATAAGAGACAACTACCCAGAATTATCAGTCTAGTGTTCTTCTCTCGGGGTGCTCAGCCAATGAAAGAAATAGAACTAGGACAAGAACTTTCTCAATTTTGGGGCACAAATGAGAAAAAAATAGTGATGGGTCACAGGATAGCAGATGTTATTCACAATGTTCTAATTCAGAAGAGATTGTTTATAAATTATAGAAAAAGTCCACAAGCCTTAAATCATGACTGAAAAAGTAATACCACATCAATAGACAAATAAGCAAGTCATTCAAAGGCATTTCCAGAAAAAAGCAAAAAAAAAAAAACCTCAAAATGTATAAAAAGCACTGTCATACTGAAAATCAATAGTGTATATTTAAACAGTGATGAGAGTTCAGTTGCCTTTTATTACCCTGGCATGAAGCACAGAACTGTGTAAGATCAGGGATGAGTGTTTGGTGGAGAGCCAGCTGGAAGGGAGAGGCAGATACTGAAACTACCTGCCACAATGAGGAGGGAGTCTAGAGGATTCTAAAAGACTTCCCCATGGGAACACTTTTGGGAATGGAGAAAGCAGTTCCTTTGTGGGCTTAGACAGGCTTAACTTCTAGGCCCCCATACTCTATTTGTTAGCAAGGATTTCTCAGCGAAAACCCCAGACGTCGGAACAGGCAGGCAGGAGCTACTGTCTCTCTCACAGTTAATTCTCACTGCCCCGTATTCTTGAAAGTAGCCTACGGACAAGATGCAAAGGAAGAGATCATATCCAGTGAAATACAGTTCACAAAAATGAAACTGTGGGGTTGGAGAGATGGCTCAATGTATAAGAGTACTTGCTGCTTATCTAGAAAACCCAAGTTCAGTTACCACCACCCATACCAAGTAGCTCACAACTGCCTGAATTCCAGCTCTAGTGGATCCAGTGCCCTCTTCTGAACACCACAGGTGTCTGCACACAGATACACACATATACACGAACATACATATACACACAACCACACACACACTATTTAAAAGTGTTAAAAACTAAGTCTTAAAAAATAAATAACAGGAAGTTGGGCTGGTTTGGTTAAGGCTATCATTTCGTCTTTGTTTGCTCCTCTACAATTTGTTCAAAAATTTAATTTTGCATGTTAAAAATTAATGTGAATATAAAATACATATTGGGTTTATGTGTGTTATCATTATCAAGAGGAAGGAAAGCAGAAGTACTATTAGAGAATAAACAAGAGCAGAGAAGAGAATGAGGGAACTGAGCCTTGTGATTTGGAATACCATC
Source organism: Myodes glareolus (assembly GCF_982192425.1). Taxonomy (NCBI): domain Eukaryota; kingdom Metazoa; phylum Chordata; class Mammalia; order Rodentia; family Cricetidae; genus Myodes; species Myodes glareolus. The sequence goes on from NC_142030.1 coordinate 108,930,057, forward strand.
ATACCGTTCAGTTCTACAACTATGTCCAGTGTGTGTGTGTGTGTGTGTGTGTGTGTGTGTGTGTGTGTGTCTGCGTAGCATAAGCAGATATGTTTGTAGGTGCCTGTGCCTGTATGCATGAGCGCGCACGCGCGCGCGCACACACACAGAGACACACAGACACACAGTGGCTAGAGGAGGTCAGATCCTCAGGTTTCCTTCTCTGCCACTTTTTGCCTTAGTCACTTAAGTCAGATTCCCTCACTGAATCAGTAGCTAGGCTGGCCACCAGTAAATCCCAGTGATCATCCAGTTTCTGCTCCCCACAGCACTTTCTTTCCAAACAAGCACTCAGGTATGTCCTGTTTAATATATGGGTACTAGGCATTGAAGTTCGGGTCCTTATGTTGTACAGTAAGTGCTCTTACCCACCAAGCTAATCTCTTCAGCTCTCATGTAGTGCATTTACTAAGAAAGGGCATAAAAGCTCCGAATTTTATAAGAACCTTTGATTTTGTCAGAATTTTCAGGAACTGAGTTTTTACATGAGGTGTAACCAGCCATCCCAGGTCACTGTGAAACACAGAGCTCTGGAAGTGCAGACAAATTTCCCTTCCTTTCAGGTTGTTAGTGTCCATTCCTTCTTAAAGTGAACTTGACACTTCATAAAAATAGCCGCATTTTTCTTTTTTTGATCAGGAAATAACAACTTGGAAAATCCTCAAGGGAAGGAGACAGTTGTCAGACTACAGTGTTGAAAACACTACCTCTGATAATGAGGAAGTAGATGTCTCCTTGTGATTGACCCTGGTGCCCAGGTGTGAATGAATAAGGGATGTATCTGATGCAATCAGAAAAGAGCAATTAGATGAAGTTGGGGATTATGCCGTCTCTGTTCCTGGCTAGAATTCATCCTCTCTGAGCCGCAGTTTCCACGAGTTCCAGTCCTTATGGTAATTGCCGTGTTGACGGGCTGGTTTCAGGTCTTCTCACTCGGTTTGAAGACCTGGGTGTGTACACAGAAATTACACTCACTTGTGGCTGTCTCAGACATTTCCGTGACAGTCACCTCCTAACCTACTATCGCTCTCCGTATCAGTTACTTTTCTCATGCTATGATCTGACAAAAGCAGCTCAAGGAAGAACGGGTTTGTTCCGGCTCCCAGTCGGAAGGTACAGAACCTGCTGCTGGGACCATGGGGCAGGTAGTCCCGTCGTGTCTACAGGCTGGGAACAGAGACGGGTGAATGCTGGTGCTTGGCTCATCCTCTCCTAGTTATGAAGTCAAGGACAAGCCTACAGGATGGTATTGCACACATTGAAACTGAGTCTTCCCAATTCCTTCAGCCTGAGCTAAAAATCCTCTCACAGGGATGCACCGAGGCTTGTCTCCTAGGTGAATCTAGTTCCTATTTTGTTAAAATTAATATTAGCTGTCACACTCCCCCTATTTCCCGGTTAAGACTACGTGTTTGTTCACAGTGCTAACAACAAGAAGTTGACTGTCATGAAAGCACCACATGCTTCATGGACTACCATCAGGATTGTCTTGAAACACAAAGGTCCTGGGCAGCATTTGCCATTTTCACTTGGAAGAAGTTAGAACACAGTTTAAAAGGCAAGACATATAAAGAAAAGGTGTTGGTAACAAGCCAGCTTATGACAGAATTAACACCTTAGCAGAGAAGAACTTTGGAGTAAATGTAGTAAAATACGTACAAAAAAATTTGCAAAACCTTTCAAAATGCTAAAGAATGGAAAAAATGCAAAATGAAAAGAGGCATACCACAGTGGCCATATAGCAGGGCCCCAAAAGATGTCTTAGACTACTTCCTGCTATAAGTATCTGTGAGGAGTTAATGTATGTGATTCCTTCCCAGATGCAATGCCTCAGAGACAATATTGTCTGTACATGTTTTCTGTCCTGATTCTTTGCTCAGCTCTCTCTCTGAAACAGACTCTGAAAACACACATACCTTCTACAAATCATAATGTAGGCAGAAAGGTAGGTGGAGTGGCTGCTTGTAGGTTTGCTCAAATGACAGGCAGCTAGGGCCTCAGATTTCAAATCAGTTCAGAAGCAGCTACATCACTTCTTTTGTGTATGTTCACACATGTGCAGGAGCATGCCTGTAGTGGTGCCCATTTCAGTGATATGCATGTTTACACAGCATGTGGAGCTCAATCTCCTTCTTCATTCTCTCTCTACAGTCCTTTTCTTAATGACCTTCCAGTGTCACGTCGTACACACATACAGATATGTATATTTAATCAAAGCCGTAGCATTTACCTGTCTAATTCTGGATTATTCCACTCATCGTGATGATTTCTAGTTCCATCAGTTTCCACGTTAATCATATAATTCTGCTGCCTATCACAGCCAAATAGAGCTCTGTTGTGCATATAGACCCCGTTTTCTACATTCATTCTTCTTCTGATGAACAGTCAAGGTACTCCAAGTCTTGCGCATTAAGAATAGTGCTGCAAAAACACAGGTTTGCAAGCCTCTCTCTGAATGCTGACCTTTATTCCATGGGAATGTTACCTTTATGAGGGACCTCCTTCTTGAGTGCTTTAACTGTCAGTATTCCTACCAACAGTGTATAAATGCAATTCCCCCACATCCTCACCAGTATTTTTGTTTTCTTAAAACAAAATGGTGACTTTTACTAGCATAATATGGAATTTTAATATACTTTCAATTTCTTTTCTCTGATGATGGAGGATGTCAAAATTTTTTCATAGATTCCATAGAATTTGTATCTCTTTTTATAGACATTCATTAATTCATGTATTGGTTTGATGAGTTAATGGGCATTTGAGCTTAGTATTTTGAGTCCATTATGAATTCCGGATTTTAAGAAACTACTTTCAGCTTGTTGTCAGTAAGGTTTGTCAGACACACCTGTGATGGTTCATCTTCATTCTCATCTTGAACAGAGCTAAGCTCACCATGGGAACACATCTCTGGGTATGTCTATGAGGACATCTCCAGAAATGTTTGGCTGAGTAGAAAAGATCCACCTTGAAGGTGCCTGGCACTATCCCGCACGTTGGGGTTCTGGACTGAATAAAAGGGAGGAAGGCAGTGAAGTACCAGTATTCATCTGTTTCTGCTTCCTGACTGCAGGTGCCCTGTGCCCGACCTCCTCCCTCCTTTCCCGTGTGTCCTCCACGCAGTGATCTGTGCCAGCAAACTGCAGCAGTCATAACTCTGCCCTTATTTAACTTGCTCCTGCTAGGTATCTGATCCCTGCAACAAAACAATCAGTTAATACAAGTCTCCTCTTTTGAATTTGCTAAAATTATTTATCAGTAATAGATGTTTATGTATTTTATTAGATATCTAATTTTATCTATTAAAGTAATCATAATTTGCCTTGGGGCTTTTAATTTTAAGAATATCATTACATAGTGTTCCAATGTATAGAAATTCTTGTCATGTTAACTGATACTAAGTCCTTGGAGGTTTCATTCCCTTCTCAGTGACAAGTTTATCATTTGTACGGTTCTCCCCTTGGCACCAATCATTAGTTAAATGTTTCTCAAAACATTTTTTGATTATTGACATGAGCCTGTTCAGACTGTTCGCTTAATTATTTTAAAATCCTGTGCTCATCTTAATTCTTATTACATTTTATTTTGCTTTTGGTCAGGTTTTAGTAGGACACAATTTATAATCTAGCCTGTTGGCGGTGGTCTTTGCACAGGGAAAGACACACTGCTGCCAACTCTTGCTATGTTCAGTCTCCAGCCTTGCTGAGAGGGTTCAGACCCTTCTCCCTCTGCTTACATCTCACTGTTTTAAGTGCCTTTGTCGGCTCATATCTGTGCAGGTGTGAACATGCTTGCTTCTGTATATGCACATGTATCTGCATGGCTGTGGACACCAGGGGACAATCTCAGGTGACCCCATTCTTCTGGTGCCATCTACCTTGGCATTTGTTACAGGGTATCTCAGTTTTACTTGGAGATCAACAATTCATTACAAATCTCATGTAATTCCCAGAATTCACCTATCTCTCTCTCCACCCCACCCCCAGTGTTACAACTGTCAGCAACAACACTTGGCTTTTTCTTGTGGGTTCTGGGGAATCAAATTCGGGTTCTCATGTTTGTGAGGCAAATGTTTTACTGACTGCACTATCTCTGTCAGCTCCTTGCAAAATATATTTCACACCCAAAATGGGTTGTGAATCGTAGGCAAGAGGCACAATTTACACACTAGCTCACCTCGTTTTGACTCAATTGTCTGACATCGGCATGCTGACTTCAATCTGATTCCCTTTGGCTCCCTTTCAAACTCTCATAGACCCTCTGGCCCGCAAGTTCTTAAGAGCCTGTCACTGCATACCAGAATACTATTGAGCAGCTCCCATTTCTCATCCTCCCCAGTCTGAGTTCCAGAGCGGACTAGCACTGTGTGTGAGCAATCAGTCCAG